>NW_020664436.1:59128276-59141146 GCF_002925995.2 Terrapene triunguis
GGCTGTGGCCCCGCTCTCCCCGGCGGCCGGAGCGCCGCGCCGCCCCCCTCCAGGTGCCGCCCCAAGCACCAGCTTGGTTGCCTGGTGCCTGGAGCCGGCCCTGACCCAGATGTACAGACACTCTTTTCTCAACCTATATATGATGTAATTTTTTTAACATTAGCTTTAATAAAATTTTCAACTTACCTGATATATCCTTGATCAGGAAGCAAATGGCATATCCTGCTCTTGCAAAGGGATGAAGCAGATATTCCTGTGTCTGACTAATCAGATTGTAACATGTATATTACTGAATAATATATTGGGCCTGATTCTGATACCCACCTGAATCTGCTCCCTTTTTGTGAAGGAACAATTAACTTCCTTCCAAGCACCTAATAATGCTTACAAACTAATTGTAGCTGCGAACTTGAATCTGCATTTTGTAGACAGACAGACACACATATGACAATGTTTCCACATCTGGCCTAGTGTTTTCAAATTTTATATTTTAGTTTAAAATTAATTGAAAATCCCTAAAGTTCTTAGAGCTCTTTAGATCCTAAAGCTTTCCGTGTTCTGTCTATATACCAGCAATGCATTTATGCGCTGTAAAATTGTCCTTACTGTTAAATTCAGAGTAGTACTGTAATGAAAAATAACTAGCTTTTAAAAAAAATTCCTTTCCCCAAATGTTAAAAGCTAAAAACTTTATCCAACCCTACATCTACCCTTTCTGGGTAGAAACATACTGAGGATGTATCCAGCTTGTTTTTTAAGGCATTGCCTTACACTAAGGACACTAAAAAAAAGTTCCACCACCAACTGGCTGTAATACTCCCAGGTGCCAGTATTACTTTAAACACAGTGGGTGAATATGTTCAAAAGCACCTAAGTGACTCCAGAACCTGAAACCATATCTACACTAGGAGCGCTTTACTGGTATAGAAATACCAATATACTGTCCCTACAAAACAGGGCTTTGGAGCTGTGCTCTGGCACCCTCCAGCTCCAGGCAAAAACCTGCAGCTCTACTGCTCCAGAGCTGCTCCGTGCTCCAGCTCCGTGCTCCACTCCAAAGCCCAGCTACAAAATGCTTCTACTGTGGATGCAGCTTTACCAGCAAAGTTGTATTTTGTACTGGTGTAGTAAAACTCCTCCCGTCTCCCTTAGTGAAATAATACTGGTAAAAGTGGGGTCGCCTGCTGGCATGGCTGTATCAGTTAGGGATCACACTTTTTATTTGCATCTGAAGAAGTGGGTTTTTTACCCATGAAATCTTATGCCCAAATAAATCTGTTAGTCTTTAAGGTGCCACTGGACTCCTTGCTGTTTTTGTGGATATAGACTAACACAGCTACCCCCGATAAGTAACTTAGGTGATTTTGAACATTTTACCTTAGGAGCTGAGGAGACTAACTGAAAGTCAGTGGAACATAGTGCATGGGCTCTTTTGAAAACCCCACTAGGTGCCTACCGGAATCGCTTGGTGCTTAAATACCTTTAAGCATTTGTCCATTAGGAATTTTTTTAAAATGATTACCCATTGCCCCTAGCATAAACGGGTTTGAGATTGAAGCTGACCCATCCTGCTTTAGTGACAACGTTGAGAGCTAAAACCTGAACTTCACTCTGGGAAAGTAAAAAAATCAGTTCTGTTTTAAAGCAGGTTTCATAACACAGGGCTGGCTTCAGTCCAGGTTGCATCAAAGTCAGAGAAACCAGAGTTGCTCTAGCTGAGGCAGGTCAGCTGCTTACAATGGGAAGCTCTTTTTGAGGCTCATGTTGCCTAGTTTCTGCTCTATTTAAGCAGATTGAACAAGTGGACAATGTTCACTTTATCAGCTAAATGCTTTTTAAGCACTCCAGGTTAAGTCCTGGCCCCAATGAAAGTAAAGGTAAGCTTCCATGGACCTCAGTAGGACCAGAATTTCACTCCTCCTTTATATTTTGTTGTTTATTCATTGTTATATAAATGTAATAAATGACAAGCATATTTTTTCAACATATCATTTCCTACCTGAGTAAACATGTAAAAGGGCATAAAGCAAAAGGATTTTCATATTTTCTTTTGTTATTTCATAACCTTTTCTGTGCTTGAAGTGAAAAAGATTCCTTTTTTTCCCCTCCATACATTATTTTGTTGTTGAATTGCTCAGGAAACCTAGGCAGCTGGTGTGATTATTTTTGTTTTCTTTTAAAGAGCAGAGAAGTTTGCTAAAAAGGATAAGTTTATAAATATAGGACTAGGAAGATTTTGCAAACAACTATTTAAAAAACAAAAAACAATTCAGTCAAATAGGGACCCTATTGACTTTGAAAATCCCTGTAAGAAAAGAACCACCAATAAATCAGACCTTACTTCAGGAAATCATCTGTATTTTGGAAGGGCACTTAAAATATGCTTAACTTTAAGCACATGCTGCCAATAGGGACTAAGTTTTTAAGTGCTTTCCTTACTCTGGCCCAAATGAGCACCAGAGTTTTAGCTGAACTAAATTCAGGCTAAGAAAATATATGATTTTCTTCTGATGATATTTTTAAAGATAATTTTAGTTTTAATGAACAAAGAAGTGATGTGGATTAGTTTTTTTCTCATTAAATTGGAAAAAAACTTTCCTCGTAAATTACATTTGCCATACTGTATTTATCATCTTGTGTAGGTTAATGCATCTCACACTGAGAAGTGCTGAAGGCATGTGCATATAAAGATATAAACAGTCTAACTGATTCAGTTAATTGCACTTCTCCATTTCCACCCACTCATCCGTATTCTATATTCAATTTAAAAAAATAAGTAGAAATAACATTGCCTGGCAGAAATTGCCAAGAGTACAAAAATTACTTGATCTATTTCAAAATTATTAGTATATATTATTTGTATTTATGTTGGTGCCTAGAGTCCAGAACTCTGTTGTGGTGGGCACTGCACAGATATATAACAAAGACAGGCTCTGCCCTAAAGAGCTTAAAATGTATTCAACTTGTTAATAAATACCACACTTCAGAGATCCTAAAACAGGCCATGGCCATATAGGGCATCATAATTAATAACTATGGTAGTACTAACAAAACCAAACTTCACTATGAGTATTCATTCAAAATTTTGCACAAATTTACTTTAACTGTGTTTGCATCCCTCTTGTATTTAATTTTTTCCCTCGGTATCCCAATGAATAAACTCTGTACATGCATACTCTTGGGAAAGGTGAATTTTAAGCCTGAATATTCTGTGACAGCAAACTCTGAATTGCAGAACTAGCCCACAGTGCAAATTGTAAATTGTAAATTTTATAATTGAATCTGATATTTGTGATTTGAGCTGTTGCTAGTTTTATATATGTTGTGTTACTCTTACTGTCTGCTGATTAGATGATTTTGCATACATCATCCAAACAAAGACAATATCATGTGACATATAACTGACTAGTAATGCACAATTTTTAAATGTTCATAATGAACTGTTTTGGATGATGAGGCAAGCAAAAGATCCTACATATAGCTTTTAGTAGTGATTAAATTTGAGAATTTTGCTATTTTTGAACAGAGGCAAAATTCCTCAAATTTTTATTAATGGTTTCCTCAGATGTAATCAAAATGCTGCTATGTTGGGGTACATCAGAGTTCTCAAAGATGTAGTGTCAGGCTCACTCAAATTCCATTGTGATATTTTTGTTTTTAATCATCGTATTGCCCACCCAAGTGTTCAGATATCATGGGGCAGCCCTCCCTTCCCCCAAATAATGAAATTAGCTTAAAAATTGTGATATTTTAACAAATAATAAATTCTGTGTCTCTTCTCTGCCCTCTCCCCCTACCAGGTGTTTGAGCCTATAAAGTTCACATTTTCAATTTTTATGCAACAGTGAGGCCTAGAAACTTATTGTGAAAGCTGAGATGCTCATATAATCACAGAACTCTAGGGTCTGAGTCTTTAACAAAAATAATAATATATAAAAATATTTGTTAGTCCTGATAAAATGACATGACTTGGCAGAATTGCTGTTAATAACCGCTTTATTACTTATGAACTTCAAAAGATTCAGACATGTGTCCTATCAACTTCCTGGGTCTAGCTCCTGTTCTCATTGAAATCAAAGGGAGTTTTGTTTTATTTCAATGGGAGCATAAACTGGCCCTCAGTGTGTAAACCACAGGAGATCAGACTTTTATCAGTTTCTACTGCTCCCTGATTTCAGCAGACCTGGAAATATAATGAGAAGAGGTGGCATGTCAATTCAAGAATGGGGACGTGGTTTCAGTTCCTGAGGATTTATGCTAACTGTAAATCAACCCAAAATTATTAATCTTGTAATGGTTAAATAACCTAGAAAGCTGCAGGTAACGTCTGCTGCATCAGATCCTATTAATAAAAAACCTGCCACTAACAATAAAAATAATAATTTCATGTATTTGTCAGTCCTGCCATTGGGAAGTCAATCCTTCTTGCAGAGGGAAAGTGTGCACGTATGGTTATCACCAGGTGCTTCAATTCCAGTAGTTAATGTCATTTTTACGCCAATCTTAAATCTCAAAAATCTCCATATCCTAATGCAATCACTTTGTTCTTCCTGTTGCACCAAGTTCTTCCTGAAATGCTCTTTTGTTCGTCTTTAATTAGAATTTAGAAACTTTGGCCCTGATCCTGCAAATAATTAACCAGTGGGATTACTCATGTGCTTATAGTTAAGGATATGCATACATTTTTACAGGATTAAGGCCTAAAACTTCTTTCATGCTGTGCCCTGTTGTTCATAGACATAACAGTTTTGTATGACATCTGCAATCTAAGGTAACCCGTGTTGCCCTGTAAAATAGAACCACCATAGGGTATATGAAAGGCATAATTTCAGCTTTAATTGCAAATTTTTCCAGGACTGAGTCATCATCTGTTTTCCAGTTATTCCATATTTGGCCTTAGCCACTTAAATCTGCTCTTTACATTTTCATCATATTATTTTAATTTGCCTTTCTCAGTATCTAGGAAAGTTTACAATGAAAATACAAGTTTGCTTATTAATAAATGCAAACAGTGTAATACTTCCTTATCCCAAGTGCTCTTTCTCTCCCTTAAAAAAGCTGGAGACAGGCAGATAGGACTTGCAGCTTGCCCTGAAGATAGACGTACTTGGGTTTCACTAAGTAATTCCAGAGTCACATATATTTCAGTGGGAAAAAAAATCCCTGTGCAATTTCAGTGATGTCTGGGGACAGAGAGAGAGCTCAGTGGTTTGAGCATTAGCCTCCTAAACCCAGGGTTGTGAGTTCAATCCTCAAAGGGGCCATTTAGGGATCTAGATCAAAAATCTGTCTGGGGCTTGGTACTGCTTTCAGTAGGGGGGTTGGACTAAATGACCTCCTGAGGTCCCTTCCAACCCTGATATTCTGTGTTTCTAGGGCATGATCCAGGAGAATTTATTTGTTTAGCTAACAAGAAGTAACTTAATAAAGTGTAAACAGTACTGATTACTGCAATTGAGTGTGGTTGGTTTTAATTCTCAGCCTCTGCAATTGGCCCTTGTCTGTACATGAATGAAACTGAGGTCTGGTCTACACTGGGGGTGGGGGACAGATCGATCTAAGTTACGTAGGGTTACCATATTTCCACAATCAAAAAAGAGGACACTTGGGGGGGGGAAGCCCCCCTAGCCCCGCCCCCGCCCCGCCCCCATCCACTCCCTCCCACTTCCCACTCCCTGACTGCCCCCCTCAGAATCCCAATCCCCCCTGCTTCTTGTCCCCTGACTGCCCCGACCCTTATCCACTCGCATGGGTGGCAGAGTTGTAGAAATTTTGGTGGTGCCCAGAACCCCCCCACACACCTGCCTAAGGCTTTGGGAGGGGGGTTGGGTGGGGGGAGGAGGTCTGGGGTGCAGGTCCTGGGCTGGGGATTAGGGTGCAGGAGTGGTGCAGGGTGCAGGCTCTGGGATAGAGTTTGGGTGCTGGGTGCAGGCTCCGGGCTGGGGCAGGGGCAGGGGGTGGGTGTGCAGGAGGGGGTGAGGGGTGCAGGCTCTGGGATGGAGTTTGGGGGTGGGAGGCGGTGCAAAGGGAGGGGGTGCAGGCTTTGGGAGGGAGTTTGAGGGCAGGAGAGGGTGTGTGGGAAGGGGGAGGGGGTTTGGGAGGGAGTTTGGGGATAGGAGGGGATGCAGGGGTGAGGGCTGTGGGTCTGAGGATGAGGGGTTCATGATGCAAGAGGGGGCTCAGGGATGGAGCAGAGGATTAGGGTGCGCGGGGATGAGGATTGGGGATGGGGATGAGGGGTTCATGATGCAGGAGGAGGCTCGGCTGGGGCAGAGGATTAGGGTGCAGGGGGATGAGGGTTGGGGATGAGGGGTTCATGATGCAGGAGGGGGCTCGGGGCTGGGGCAGAGGATTAGGGAGATGAGGGCTGGGGCTGAGGGGTTCATGATACAGGAGGGGGCTCAGGGCTGGGGCAGAGGATTAGGGTGAGGGGGGCTGAGGGCTGGGGCTGAGGGGTTTGGGGCGTTGGAGAGGCTCAGGGCTAGGGTGGAAGGGCAGGGTAAGGGCAGCCTGTCTTCCCATAAGTGTATGGGGGGCACTAGGACCTGGGGGCAGCAGACAGCAGTTGCTGCTGGCTCTGGCAGCACAAGCAGGCAAGGGAGAGGCAGGCAGGGACAGGGGGAATACGGGGGGGGGACGCACAGAGGGGGAGTGGCAGGTGGAGGCCGGGGACCCATCCAACAGTCCCCCGCTCCCTGACTGCCCCCCGGGACTCACCTTACCATTCTGTCTCCACATGTAGGCAAAACACGCTGCCTGGTGGGTCGGTTTGTGTGTTACACAGGGCTGCAGACAGAGGGAGGGGGGAGCAGGGGAGGGCTCTGGCTTCTGGAGGCCAAAGGGAGTGGCTCAATCGGCCCAGCCGCCCACTCAGCAGCCGCACTCTGCATGGAAGGGAGGGAGGGAGGCGAGGCGAGGGAGAAAAACCCCCCGGACATTTTAACCTTGTTACCAATTCCTCCCGGACGGCTATTTAGAGACACAAAAGCTGGACATGTCCGGGGAAATACGGATGGATGGTAACCCTAAAGTTACGCAACTTCAGCTATGTGAATAACGTAGCTGAAGTTGACGTACTTAGATCTACCTACTGTGGTGTCTTCACTGTGGTAAGTTGATGGCTCACGCTCTCCCGTTGACTCCGCTTGCCCCTTTCGCCCTGGTGGAGTACCGGAGTTGATGGGAGAGCGCTTGGCGGTTGATGTATCGATTTACAGCATTACCCGCTGCCCGTTGATCCAGCGGGTAATGTAGACAAGCTCTGAGAGTAAACAGGAGGGAGCCACTGCCTACTAACTTATAAGAAATGTGGCACCTATACATTTTGTGTTGAGTTTAACCTTTTTAGCATGCACCCTGTTTCCAGTTCTACAGATATGCTGCTGGTTACTACTAGCAGTAGTCTTAATGCTGAGAGTTTGTGATTAGTCAGTGGAGGTATATCTTGCACTAAGATCTTTGGGGCATTAAAAAATCAGTGTTCACGTCACATGTATTTCAGTAATGGCAGTGTAAAAGCACAAGAAAAGCTTATCCTCTCCAGCAAAGATATTTTTGGAAGGTTTAATAAAAAAAATTATTCCTTTCTGAGCCATTAGGTGGCTTTTTTGTTCAAAAATATTACAATTAATTGTTTTTAATGTCTTGGCTTTGACTACTAAGAACTTGGATTTGGACTGATTGGCAGTTCTTCAATGATAGTTAGAACAAGTGTTCCTGTTTCTTTGATGACCACTGTGTGGAACATAAACCTAAGATGTGTTTTTGCAAACACATTGATAAGAAGAGTCCACCAAATTATGTTTTTTTCCCCATAATATTGTATAGTAAGTCAGATGAACAAATATAATTTTTCTCCCATTGTAGTAAAAATACATGTGAAGACATTGATAGAGAATGTAACAGCTTTTAGCTGTTGGGAACTGGTTTGTATGTGGCTCAAATTTCTTTGATAGTAAATTGTATCCATCTAGATGTTTGAAAATCACTTTGTGAAATGTATTGATTCTCATTCACATTCCTATGGACAGGTGTCCACATCTCAAACCATGAATTGGCTATCTTGTCTGCAATCTCAGCGGAGAGAACAAGGGCCAAGTGGATGTAGAAACTGAATTTATCCTCTCATCCTTGGAAACACTGCTTCTGTAGTCACAGTTAAGCACATTTAAGAGGAAGCATAGGGAAGGTTGGACTGTCACTGACACAGAAGACTTCAGTCTAATGTGCTTTCAATTTTGTACCTTTCATTCTGAAATCAGTTAAAATAAAATACTAGTACATTTTTATATACTCTTAATTTACACCTAAGTTCTAAAAATGGACAGATATTAGAATATATCTTAAACATTTTAAAGACTTTAATCAATAACTTATTCTTATCTGGGTGTTAAGATACGATATGATCAAATTAAAAAAACAAACAAACAAAACAACAGAAATACCCTGCTAAGTCATGGGATAAGAGAAGTTACAGATTCACAGCTAGCTCACATGTGCTTGCAGACCTCATTGTAATAAACAACCACAGAACAAGACTTTGAAGGAGGGAAAACAGATGTAACACCCTTGAAAATGAGAGAGAAAAATCCAATGGGCCAGACAGAACAAAGACCTTAAAAAGGCACAGCTATCAGAGTAATCTGATCCAATGCAATTGTGCTGAATGAGTCTGCAGTAGCCAGCATTCAGCAGGTAATATTCTACTACTATAAAGAATCTAGGAATAGTTCTTTAAAGGCGTTGAATAATTATGTGCTACTGCTTTCTGTGCACAACTCAGCAAATCAGTTAATTAAAAATCATCTAAAATATACTTGCCAAAGCCCTACGTCTTTATTAATGTTGATATCCCCAGACTTTCTTAAAATATGTAAATATAAATTACAAATGGTGGCAGATATACAGATCACTCTATTACGGTTTGCTATACTCAGATCCCTTGATTACTTCTATATCAAAATCTTCCCTGCATGCTAGTCGTTATTTGTGTTTTTATTTTGATTGTAATTGTGCTAGGATTAATTGATAAAATATAACACAATGGCTTGGGAAATAAATCCCCACCTCTTTAGTTATTTTACACTGAACCTATTACAGATCATTAGTCACTCAGTACTTTTGCTTCACACTTGTATATTCCATGCAGCCACTGTAAGACTCATGTATCTGGTGTGTTTGTTAGTTCCCAATTGTTTATCTTTTTAGGAGCAGTGGTGAAGAATTGTATTAGTGAGAGAAATTGTCAGTGATGTAACTGTATGGTTATAGTCAATGCAAGAAAAGCTGCAATAACAACTGTAGTGTAAATGCTCCGCTTCAACAAATGTGGAAGCATGCATTTTTATTTGTTATTAGCACTTATCTAATTACCATTGAAACTGCACTCTGTTTATATAATAGAAAAGGAAATGAATACAGAAAGGTCAGATGATGAATAGTCCCTTGACCAGAATATAACAGGCTGTGAAATCTTTTAGAGATGTACATCGAATAACTTATTATCTCTCTGAAGCTTTCTTGAAAATTCAGAAAGGACTATCAACTTCTAAATCTGCAGAGGACATAGCTATCTGTTTTCATTACACTGGCAAAGATATGAGCCTGAGACTGCTATATGAATATTAAGGAAACTTCAGAGAACTGCTTCAAATTTTGCTGAAACAATGAAGAATACATGCCAGTATCTTTGATATTTTAAAATTCTAAAGATAGAAAGTTTAAGGATTGCTTCTATGTATATTAGTAAAAAAAATGGGGGAGGTACAAATGGTTTGAGATGCGGGGGGATAATGATAGCCTTCCTTTGTGACCTTGGGCAAGTCAATTAGGGCAGTGGTTCTCAACCAGGAGTACTTACAGGGGGTACATCAACTTATCTAGATATTTGCCTAGTTTTATAAAAGGCTTCACAAAAAACACTAGCAAAGTCAATACAAACTAAAATTTCATACAGTCAGTGACTGGCTTATACTGCTCTATATACTATACACTGAAATATAATGGTAAAAATGAGAAAGTAAGCATTTTTTCAGTAATAAAGTGCTGTAACACTTGTGTATTTTTATGTGTGATTTTGTCAGCAAGTAGTTTTTAAGTGAGGTGAAACTTGGGGTACACAAGACAAATCAGACTCCTGCAAGGGGTACAGTAGTCTGGAAAGGTTGAGAGCCACTGACTTAGGGCTTGTCCACATGGGGACACTCTGGTAAGTTAATTATCTAAAGGTGTGAATTAAAAGCAGATTAGTTAAACTGCATTAAACTCCTGTGTGGACTCTTATTTAGAATTAAAGTGGCCTTCATTCTGTTTAGCTTAATTTTAAAATAGCCTTAATTCAGTTCATTTTAATTCTGAATGAGTATGCGCATACAAAGGTTTAATGCAGTTTAATCCACTTTTAGTTCATGCCTGTAGTTAGTTTGGATAAACTTCCAAAGTGTCCCTGCGTAGACAAAATCTTAGCCTTTTTGTGCCTTGGTTCCCCATCTATAACGAGGGGGTAATAGCAGTTCCTTACCTCACCTAGGTGTTGTGAGGATAAATATATTAAAAATTATAGGGCACTCCAATACTATGATAATGGGAGACATATAAGAACCTAAAATAGAAACAGAATTGCACAGTTTGAATATGAATTTGAGATTATATGGGAGGTCATTAAATAGAACACATTGTCTGTATGTGGTATGCTTGAGGATCACCAGAAGATTTGCATAATGTGGCATGTAGGGCTCTGAGATTAGTATTTAGACTGAAAACTGCTTCTTTCATTTCATGTCATTTGTATTGCACCGATGTGGTACAAAGTGAATTAAGGAATGAGGGAAAATTTGAGGGGACGGGGTTGAGGGAATTAAGACAATTGTGCAAAAGATCTTTTACAAAATCAGCATGTTTGAAGAAGGGTAGGAAAAGTAGCCTTATAGTACAAATATACATATGCATATCCTGCCCTCTTTCCTTTCCTCATTGGAAACCAGTGGTCTTGAACACAGCAGAATTGGTGTTGTCATTCAAAACAGGGGTGCTGCATGCCAGAGGGCTCATAGTGGGGTTCCCCCTCTGCATCACTGACAAGAGCTCTCAAGCCTGGAAAGCACTTAGAAGGGCTTGTTGGTGTGGATCTGAGATTAGTCCATCTGCCAGTGCACAGATCCACCATTACAGCACACACAAGATACTGCATCCTTGAGGCTACATCAGTAGCAGCAGAGTGGCTCTGCAGCAGCTAATTTTTGGCCTGAAGGAGAGGATTTATTTTCCATCCCCCATGGCATTGTTGTTTTCACAGCTCTGAGGCTAAGATTTGTCCTGTAGTCAGTGATATGAGGAAGATGGAGGAACAGGCCTTTTCATCAAGATAAACCATCTTCAAACTAGCTACTCTTACAAGACTTTAAGTCCTGGCCTGCACTAGGAACATAGGTTGGTATAACTACATTGCTCAGGGGTGTGAAAAATCCACACCTAGGAGTGATGCAGTTAAACTGACCTGAGCCTGGTGTAGACAGCGCTAGGTCTAGAGGAAAATTCTCCCATCAATCCAGCTATTGCCTCTTAAGGAAGTGGACAGGAGACGCCCTCCTGTCAGCATAGGTAGCATCTTTGCAGCTGCACTGCTGTAGCACTTCGGTGGAGGTGTAGATGTGACATACCAAGGGTACAATCTAGACTAGTGAGTAGCTGTGCCACCCCCTCCCTCTAATCTGGGGTGCCCTTTATACTGCTTTGCTGCTGTAGCCTCCAGTCAGGACTGCTCTCAAACAACCTCCAGCATGCAGGTCACACCCAGTCCCAGATCAGATGGCAGGGATGGCAGAGCTATTCATTAGTAAGTCTGTATGTCTGTCACGGAGGTCATGGATTCTGTGACTTTTTGTGACCTCCGTCACTTCTGCAGTGGCCAGTGCTGGCTCAGGGGCATCCCCGAGGCCACCAGCATCAGTTTGGGTGTGGGAGGGGGCTCAGGGCATAGGCAAGGTGTTGAGGTGCGGGGCGGCGCTTACCAGAGGAGGGGCTCCCACAGGCATGTCCCAGCAGCTCATAGGTGGAGGGGCCAGGGGGCTCCGCACGCTGCCGGCGCCCACAGGCGACGCCCCTGAAGCTCCCATTGTCTGCAGTTCCCAGCCAATGGGAGCTGCTTGTGGCAGGAGCAGCACGCGGAGCCCACCCTGGCCGCCCCTCCCCCTAGGAACTGCAGGGACATGCGGAGCTGGGTAGGGAGCCTGGGAGCCCTGCCAACCCTCCCCCCCAGCACCAGCGGGTGTCCCAGGCCGTGCGCTGCTGCCCACCACCATCCCCAGCATCCGCGGTGCCCTGAGACCAACACCCTCACGCAAGCACCTGCGGTCCTCCTGGCCCTAGTTTTAGTTAGGGATATATAGTAAAAGTCATGGACAGGTCATGGGCTGTGAATTTTTGTTTACTGCCCGTAACCTGTTTATGATTTCTACTAACAATACCTGTGACTAAAACGTAGCCTTACTCATTAGTCAAGATCAGGGATCGGCAACCTTTGGCACGCGGCCCATCAGGGAAATCTGCTGGCGGGCCGGGACAATTTGTTTACCTGCAGCGTCCGCAGGCAGTAGCGTAGCTAGGGGGGAGCAGGGGAGTGGCCGCTCCCCTACTGAGCACAAGTGGCGCCTTGTCAATTTCTTGGCGCCTTTTTACTCATCCAGGGGAGCGATTTAAAAAAAAAAGGCGCCACCCGCTGCGGCGCTTTTATTTTACTCAGTTGGTGGCACTCCGGGTCTTCGGCGACACTTCGGCGGCAAGACCTTCACTCACTCCGGGTCTTCGGCGACACTTTGGCGACGGGACCTTCACTCACTCCGGGTCTTCGGCGACACTTCGGCGACGGAACCT
>NW_020664436.1:59141156-59226221 GCF_002925995.2 Terrapene triunguis
ACCTTCACTCACTCCGGGTCTTCGGCGACACTTCGGCGACGGAACCTTCACTCACTCCGGGTCTTCGGCGACACTTCGGCGGCAAGACCTTCATTCACTCCGGGTCTTCGGCAGCACTTCGGCGACGGGACCTTCACTCACTCCAGGTCTTCGGCGGCATTTTGATGGTGGGACCTTCAGTGCCGCCGAAGACACCCGGAGCGAGTGAAAGGCCCGCCGCCGAAAACCCGGAGCGCTGCCGGGTGAGTAAAAGCGCCGCAGCGGGTGGAGCCTTTTTTTTTTATTGCTCCCCCTGTTCCCTCCACCTGGCTATGCCACTGTCCGCAGGTTCAGCCGATCGCAACTCCCACTGGCCACGGTTTGCCGTTCCAGGCCAATGGAGGCTGCAGGAAGTGGCGGCCAGCACATCCCTCAGCCCGCGCCACTTCCCGCAGCCCCCATTGGCCAGGAATGGCGAATCGTGGCCAGTGGGTGCTGCGATCGGCCGAACCTGCGGACGCTGCAGGTAAACAAATTGTCCCTGCCCGCAGGCAGATTTCCCTGATGGGCTGCGTGCCAAAGGTTGCCAATCCCTGGTCTAGATTGTACCCTGGGTATATCACAGTAGACAAGACCTAACATTGCAACTGCCTTTCACACTGACTGAGTTTCTTAAATTTAGAAGGCAATCAAGCATTATTTTTTTTATCTGAGTTAGGTTTGCAAACCACTTTGCTGAAGTCCATTCAGTAGCTATTCAGTCTTTTGGGCTCATGTAGAATGCCAATCTATTTTGTCCAGAGTCTTATTTTTTTATTCAGGTAATGGAATCTAGGGAGGCTACGGATTTCAGAAAAATGAATGTAACTAAAGTGTAAGTAGGTGGATGCCCCCATTTGTGAATAGGGCAATTGCAGCCAGGAGTTGTTTTAAGCAGGATAGTCTCATATGCATGCTAGGGCATGTTAGATACACACATGATGAAGTGAAATAATAAAATAATAATTATTTGGTAAGCTCTGTGCTCTGCATAATTATGTAAGGTTTGGATGTTTTCAAATTTTTAAGTAAATCAGTTACTCTTACCATATGAACACTATTACGTGAGGATGCCATATATTTGGCATTATTTACTATACCATGTATGTTGAGAACTTTCTTAGATTGGGGTATAAATCTTAATGCAAGTACTGTATTAGAAAGTGGTATTTTAGATATGATATAATCATTAAGATATTCAAAATAAACCATCTTCTATTTTAGACATATTTGAATTCAAAGGATTTTTATCTTACCTTTCACTGAATGTGTTTAAAGCGTTGTTATCCTACCAATACATCTTCCAGATTAATCTCTTTCAAGATTAAAATTTCACTCTTTTCTGAGTCACCCCTACAATTAAACTGGATCATAATCTTTCTTTCCTTTCAAAGCACTGAGTCCTGTAATGAAAACTTCTTCCTAAGGTAACACACCTTTTAAATAGATAAATGTTTAACTATATTTTGGAGAAAAAAAACATACATTGTTTACTTTCTATGATTCAATGAGTCATGACTTTTTGAGAAAGTGAAGATGTTAGTGAAAAAAATTATAGTTCTTAGTAATCCATTGGTAGTTCAGAAGTGTTGCTTTATAACTTTGGCATTCTATTATTTCTTGTAGAATATGTGCATATAATGTCTCGTGACAGAGACTTGTAAAGAAAAACACATTATTTTTAAATTTGAATGTACTCTGACAGAGCTATGAAACAGCAAGCGGCAATATAAATTGGGTCAAATTCATGCCTGGTGTAACTCCACTGAGTTACACCAGGCATGAATATGGCTCTGTGTCTAGGACCTTAGTCATGTTCTCTATAGATCCAAAGGACTTGGTGTAGTGTAGCTCAAAACATGTTCTACATTAAAATTACTGTACAACATGAAAGAGTCAGATGAAACATCTCTGTGCCTTTTTATGTATGTATTATGGACCAAATTCTACTGTGAATCTCAGGCAAGAAGCTGATTTCTAATGATTCCTCATAAAATGGCATCTCCCACACATATTTTCACAGTTATATTTCACATGTTCTCAATCAAGTTGGCCTCACTATAAAACTCCATTTGTGTAACCCTTCTAAATCAGTAGTTTCAGAACTAAAACCAGGAAAAAAGTTGGACTTCTCCAAATGTCATCTATCAAATTATGACCCTTCATACCCTTTTTTTTTTTTTTTTTTTTGCATGCACATGATGCAGCTGAACCTGAAAGGAGTAACATGGCTTTTACAGTTACTTCTGATGGGTAGTCCATGAAGTAGATGTGCAGAGTTACATATTTGCACTTGTACATCTGCTAATCCAAAGTTCCTACTGCTTTGAAGGCAGTGCTGGTGCCATGAGTTACATTTGTGGATGACACCAAGCTGGGAGGGGTTGCAAGCACTTTTGGAGTTCAAAATTAGAATTCAAAATAACCTTGGCAAATTGGAGAATTGGTCTAAATTTAACATAGACAAATGCAAAGTACTTCACTTAGAAAGGAAAAATCAAATGGACAACTACAAAATGGGAAATAACTGGTTTGGTGGCAGTATTGCTCAAAAGGATCTGGGGGTTATAGTGGATCACAAACTGAATGAATCAATGATGTGATGCAGTTGAGAAAAAGGCTAATACCACCCTGGGGTTTATTAACAGGAGTCTCATATGTAAGACACAAGAGGTAATTGTCCCACTGGTGAGGCCTCAGTTGTAGTACTGTGTCCAATTCTGAGCACCACATTTTAGGAAATTGGTTAAATCACAGTGTTTTAATATTATGAGCTGCAAAGAGCCGCTGGAGACACATTAAAGAGCCCCTTGTGGCTCATGAGCTGCAATTTGAGTATCACCGCACTAGGGCATCTTTTTGTTTTCTCCAATTGAATTTACTGGGATGTTAAATGTGTTCGAGGAACTTCAGATTGCTAACGGAGCAGGACCTATGCCCCAGTAAAATCAAGCGAGGAAATATTTGGGGGTGGGACACAGGTAACAGCAACCCTGAAATGAGTATTCTTGAGGCCATTGTTTTTTGGTAACTATTGCACTAACAGATCCTTTGGATAAGTTTATTGAGAAAGTGATGCAACTCTCGCAATATCTGAAATCCTTAGGTTTCAGGCTTGAATAGGACACACACGGCCTGGTAGTCTCATTTGCTGATGATCTCTTAGCAATGGACAAAGGTCAGATGTCCATGGTGATTCCTTAAATCTGTTCACAGCCCTCTATTGCTGATGATGAGGTTTTGTTGATTTGGACTGTTACCCGGGGTGGATGTTATTTTTTTTGAATGATTATGCTTTATTTCCCCTATCAGAGGGATCCCATAGGGTCCTGCTGGCAATTGCTCATCTCACTTAAAGGTGTTCTTGTTCGGCATTCTGAAGCATTTATTTATTATCCTTTCTTTTCAATGTGCAGGTGAATCTAGGTATCTGGGGAAGAAAGTGAGATGTTTTGGACTGTGTGGCACTGTACCTGCGTGGTATGCAATGGTCTTTTTTCCCCATCAAACCTGGATTGTCCAGTGTTTCTCTTTTTCCAGTGTGTGGCCCAGATAAAGTCTTGAGTGAGATGTGCTGAGGCACAGTGTAGGCAAGACTGAATTGATACTGATTGATTCAGGGATGGTTCTAGAGAAAGTAGTGGGGTGGTGGCTGTGCCCCTACTGCTGAGAGGTTTTGACATCCTTGGTTTGTAATATAGTTAGTATGTTATCCTTGATTGTTGCTGCCGTCTCATATAGTTTTGTTGCCCAAGAGTTCTATTACACTTCCCAGGGATACCAGGGTTGTGAGGCACTTCACTACCACCTGCCTTTAGCGTTAGGTAGCTTTGGTCTGTGCCTGCCATGGGTCAAATCCCCAACTCCTCCATCTACAGCAACTCGAGCACTTTTTGTTAAGCCTCTCAGGCCCCACTGTCACTTACAGGTTAGCAATTGGCACAACCCAACCCTTGAGCACTCCTGGTCCAGTGGACACACTCAGTATTCACGGAGTCACTGCTTCCAAAGAAGTAGTACACACCAGCTTACCAGTTCAACCTCAGATCACCACTCCGCTTAAACACACAACACTTAGATGCTTATAGTGAAATCAAGTATAAGTTTAGTTAACAAAGCCTAGAGATTCAAGTAGTAGCAAGCAGCAGTACTGGAAACAAATGGTTACATATAAAATAAAATCATAACAGCCATTCTAGAGCCTAGACTTAACAAGATACTCATATCTTGTAGAATATTGCTCACCCCAAATCCTTGCAGTGCTTTACAGCCAGGCTGTCTGCGACCCTCCTTTCATGAGGCAAGCATGCTGTCAGTTTGCTTCCTAGGTGAAGAATTCAGTGACCCATTGCACTCCAGGATATACCAACCCAATCCTTTGTGTTTATTCATAAACAAGATAGCCCCACTGTTTATTTCTTCCTGCAGATTTCCACTCTTTTAGATTTCTCAGCCATTCCATTCACACCTGGGTCAGTATGCAACAAGGCATGCAGTACACAAATGGCCAACTTGCCTTAACTCCAAGAATTTACAACCATAATTTTCAATATATATACACATATAACTCCTTAAATGTTAAGGCAACTTGCATTAACTCCAAGACCTTACAACCATATTTTTCAATATATATATACACATAACTCCTTAAATATTAGCTGTACATACCTTTTGCAATGATTGATGACCAGTGGTTCTACTGACTCAGTAAAAACCACTCTTTTAACTATTAGGCAGCTATCTGACCCAGAGGATCCCTGTAAAACTCTGGGCACCCCTGGGTACTCTGTCTGTTGGCACTAATGGCTCCCTGAGTGTCACCGTGCCTCAGTGGGTCAGAGCTGAAAATGCCAAATTCAATACAAACTGCTGAGACATAGGGCAGACTTACCCCAGACTGGTGGTTATTCTGTCATTAGATTATACCAAGCCAGTAACAAAAGTGAACTTGTTCTCGCCACACTGGTTAACAAGATACTGGCCCAAGATAGACTCTAGGGTCACATGAATATATCACATGTCCTTACATGCTTTGATGAGTCACAGGGGCAACCATTGCCCATATTCTTGCTGATGCATCCACAGGAAGGCTTAGCAGGTGGGATAAGTTTCCTCTATGGCCATTTTTAGAGTGAAGTGTCCTTAATGGGCCATCAACACATAACTGTCTGGCCTTGATGCAAATCTTAACTGGTGGGTGTTACCCAAAAATACAACACATGCATAAGATACAGGTCCAGGGCCAATATTCATAAGATTAGACACAAAGATGATACATGCATATAAACACACTTAGCAAAGCATAACTTTTCCAGTGACACCTTACATGACCATTTGTACAAGATTTGTTGCAATCATACAGCATCACACTGGGTCACAAGGGCTTTTTTCATCTGTACCTAGTGTAATAATTTATGACCATTTCTCTCAAATATGTAGTTTCCACAGTTATCCATACATCTGTGACCTCCAAAATTAAGTGCTTTAACACATTTTACATGGGGCTTCGCATGAAAACTCCATATGGAAGCCTCAGCAGGTACATTAGTATGTTAGCCCAACTGCTTAGTGGTATCTGATGTGGAGAGTCTATTACATCAGCAGACCTTACACTGCACTCAATTACTTTTGGATGTAATTCAAGGTGTCACTATTGATCTTTAAAGACATATACAGTAGTTTGGATCCTAGTTTCTTGGAAGGCCGCATATCTCCCCGTTTGCTTCCTGAATAGTGGAAATCAAGTGACCGGACCCTGTTGTCAGTCCCCACATTTGTATGTCTGGGGATTGGTGGCAGAATAGTTCCAGCAGAGGATCCTTGTCTTTGAAAATCTCAATGTTTGTTTACACTTTGGCTTTGTATTATGCCCTATCTACTTATCCAGACTGTTGCTGAAATGTGGAGAGTGATATTTTTAACTACTATTTATTCTGACTCATTTAAAGTAAATATTTGCACTCCAAACCATTATATAGACTTTAGGAGTTATATAGAGTTTAGTTTCCAAACACACATTAGTAACATAGGGAATAAATACAGTAGTACCCTGTTGCAAAAGATTTCATGCTATTTAAAGATGAATGAAATCCACTTTCCTCCAACATTCAGTTTGACATTTCAAAAGATAAGATGTATCTGACTTTGTATCATCTCACAAATACATCTGAATATCCCTTTGGCTTCTTCAGAAATGTCAGATATCTAAGATCTGCATTAAGAGAGAGTATTCCTGTTACTATTTCAAAACACGAAAGAAGGTAAAGTATCGGTATAGAAAATATAAAGAATGCAGGTGCACAAAAATGAAATAAAGTACAATGATCAAAGGTCACATACATATTTCCTGCCGCAAAGTGCTCATCCGTTTGCATCTAACAGGTACATAGCACTTCTCATTTTGATCAGCTCAAACTGCTTTACAGAACATATGCAGGGATCACTTCATCCATCGGTGAAGTGCAGCCATGTCTGGCCTTGTATGAAAAGCTGTTTAATATAGTTTAGCTATAGAGGGAATTTAGACAGACAATGCAATAATGCACATTGGAATTTGTCCAGGATGTGGAAGCTATAAACTCCATTCTTGAGATCTTAAATGAAAAAAAAAAATTGGTCAAGGCTGGAGTTTGCTAACTTAACAGGAAGAACACCTCCAGCAGCACAGTGCCACCTAGCACCATACTTGGGCAGTTCAGTACTTGCAGCAAGTGGCACCCTTCTTACTCAGTATAATCAACCTCACTTCCTGCAACACCTGGCCTTTTCTTAGGAAGTCTCTCCTTATGTATTGACTACTTCTTTTGTTTTGACTGGAGCAGTGTGAATAACTGATTTATATTTATTTAGTTCACTAGCTGATCCAAACAAATGCAAAAATGTGGTTTGGGTCAAACTAAATGTTTTGTTTTTGAGTTTTAACTTAAAATAAAATTGAAGCAATTTTCAAAAGGAAAAGTCATTTTAAATCAGTGTTTCATTTAGAAAATGTAAAAACGAAACTTTGACTTTTCTGGAATTTTTTCCTACCACAATATTGGTGGTGCATTCAACATAAATTTGCAAAATGTTTTGGGCAACCTGAATCTGCACTTTTTTGTTGGAAGAGTTTTGGCTTAAAAACTTCACGCAGTTCTAATATTGATATTCTTTGGAGGTCTCATATTCTATATTGGTCAACCAAGAGTTCTGAGGGAACTAAAATATGAAATTGTAGAACTACTCGCTGGTGTATGTAACATATTGCTTAAATAAGCTTGGAGGTGATCCTGGCAATTACAGGCTGGTAAGTCTAACTTCAGTACCAGGTAAATTGGTTGAAACTATAGTAAAGAACAAAATTATCAGACACACAGATGAACATGCTATGTTGGGGAGGAGTCAACACAGCTTTTGTAAACTGAAATCATGCCTCACTAATCTATTAGAATTCTCTGAGGTGGTCAAACAAACAAGTGGACAAGGGTGATCTAGTGGATATAGAGTACTCGGACTTTCAGAAAGTATTTGACAAGGTCCTTCACCAAAGGCTCTTAAGGAAAGTAAGCAGGCATTGGATAAGAGGCAAGGTCCTCTCATGGATCAGTAACTGGTTAGAAGGTAGGAATATATGGTCAGTTTTTACAGTGGAGAGAGGTAAATAGCAGGGTTCCCCAAGGGTCTGTACTGGGACCAGTGCTGTTCAACATATTCATAAATGATCTGGAAAAAATGGTTAACAGTGAGGTGGCAAGTTTGCAGACAATACAAAATTAGGCAAGATAGTTAAGTCCAAAGCAGACTGTGAAGATTTGCAAAGGGATCTCACAAAACTGGGTGACTGGGCATGAAAATGGTAGATAAAATTCAGTGTTGATAAATGCAAAGTAATGCACATTGGAAAACATAATCCCAACTATATATAGAATATCATGTGGTCTAAATTAGCTTTATCACCCAAGAAAGAGATCTTGGAATCATTGTGAATAGTTCTCTGAAGACATCTGCTCAATATGCAGCAACAGTCAAAAGAGCTAACAATCTTAGAACCAGTCAGAAAGGGAAAGATAAGACAGAAAATATCTTAATGTCCCTCTCTAAATCCATGATATGCCTACACCTTGAATACTGCATGCAGTTCTGGTCACCTCATCTCAAAAAAGATACTAGAATTGGAAAAAGCACAAAGAAGGGGAACAAAAATGAATAGGGGCACGGAACAACCTCCATATGAGGAAAGATTAAAAAGATTGGGACTGTTCAGCTTGTAAAAGAGATGACTAAGGAGATACGATAGAGATCCATAAAATCATGAAAGTGTGGAGAAAGTGTTATTTATCTCTCACATTGTCATGCTTATAACTACAACATAACACAAGAACCAGCGGTCACCCACTGAAATTTATAGGTAATACATTTGAAATAAACATCCAAAAATACGACTTCACACAATGCATAGTCAACCTATGGAACTCATTGCCAGGGGATATTGTGAAGGCCAAAAGTATAATTGGGTTCAAAAAAGAATTTGATTAAATTCATGGAGGATAGGTCCATCAATGGCTATTAGCCAAGATGGTCAGGGATGCAATCCCATGCTCTGAGTGTCCCTAAACCTATGACTGCCAGAAGTTGGGACTGGATTACATGATAAATTGTGCTCTTCTGTTCATTCTCACTGAACCATCTGGCATCAGCCACTATCAGAAGACTGAATGCTGGCCTAAATGGACCATTGATCTGACCCAGTATGACCATTCTTGTGTTCTCATTGTTAATATTGCTCGTCTTTTGAATTCTCAGAAAATTACTGCACAAAGGGATATGGCTGTTGATTTAATATGCTATATAAAATATCCCATTAAAACCCACTACCTTTTTCTGTAAGAATTTGAAATCTGACCTTTACAACTTTCCCCAGTTTCCTTCTTTCTGCAGTGACTTAAGGTATAAATTACTGTGTAGGATATTACAATGCAATCTCAATCACACACGACTTATTTTGACAGGATCAACAATATCGCCTGAAGACTTTTCAATGCTAATCCTTTCCTTAGTTATAATGCTTGAATACGCTGAATCACATAAAAGCTTTTTTAAAAATTATGCACAATAGAAACAACCACACAAGGAGAAGGCTAAATGTCTTGAAAGCGTAATGGTCTTTACAAACAAATTCAGAATAAAGTGAGGGTAGTTTTTTTTTTTTTTTTAACCGTCACTTGCAAGATACACAAGGCTTCTTTTCCCGTAGTTTAAGTTGAGACATCCTCGTAAATCATTTCTCTATGTTAATATGTATGCCCTAATTTCCAACAAATAAACATATCAGGGTTTTAAGGATTTATGAATATACGCTGGATTGGTGATCTATTGGGAATATAGGATGCTACTAGGCAAGAAGGAGTGGTGATATAGGGCAGAATTTTCAAAATGTTAGAAACCTGTCCAATTTTCAAGAATTGACTTTCAGGGGGATTTCCTAAATCACACACAGGTTTGAAACTTTAATCTGTACTTGATCAGCTGTGAAGCCACAATGTAGATGTAGGATGGGATTTTCAAAACTACTCAGCATTGATTTAACTCTGCTTTCATTTAAATAAATTCTAAAACTCCTGTTAATTCAGTGGGACCTGAGTTAGTTCATGCTGAGTACTCTTGAAAAATCTCTCTGTAGAGACATCTTCCCATGGGAAACTGATGCCAATTTGGGTTTCTCAAACTGCCCCAAGACTCTTCTTTGGGTCTGGTCTATTAGATAACACAGTTTAAGTTTTGTTTTAAACCAAAACTAGTCTTTCCCCAGCTTCACAGTTTCTTCAGCTTCTGGCTGGTAACTGGGGTGCTGGAACAATTTGTGTAATGCGAGTGCTGAGAGCCATTGAACCAACCTGTAAACCCTGATATGATGGAAACCACTTCAAGCCAGGGGTGTGGCAGCACCCCCAGCAACGCTAGTTCCAGCACCTATTCTGGTAACATATTTTTCCAAAAATACAAGGTCTGGTTTTAAGCAGGGGATCTCAGCCAGATCCACTTTGGACTTCTCTGGAGAAACCTTCCCCCTAACAACATTCTAGCTCTTTGTTTTCTCCTTTGTGATGGAGCTGGCTCGAAGTCTCCTATCTGGGCTACCATCATATGCTTCCAGATTACTTGACCTCAGCCACTGGTGCAAACCAATGGCCTGGGACAACATGCCAAAGCACAAGTGGGGCTGAAGCCAAATGCCTTAAAGAGCTAGTCCACTCTGTGACACTCACCCATTCTGTATATGCCCCTGTGACAGATATGACATTTTTATGCAATATTCTGAGCAAACCTTATTGAATTAAATGTATGTATCATTGTAGCCAGGGACTGTGTGTAATTCCATGGGGAAGAGGGACCACAGTGCTCCAGGAACTCAGAACAGTGGGCAGTGGTTAGGCAAATTAACTCAGGCTGTAACACGTGCACCTGGAGAGAAACTTGCATACACTTATTCAAACTGGATTCTCCAGAAACCAACAGATGGAAAAAAAGGGACTTTTGGTTAAATAGCTTTAGTTAAAACTGGCTCCAGGCCTTTTCTGCTGCAACCAGTGGACAGGACCTTCTGTTCAATCAGGGCCCCCCAATTCTTCATGGGAATGGTTGGAAGGAGTTGGCCAGGACTTGGGTGCTGGTGCTGAGCTAACAGCTGTGTTGAACTTGGAAACATAGAAAAACTCCTTGGTGGGGTCTGAAGGACTGTTCATATGCCAGAGCCCTTGCTGGAGTTGAGGAGATCTCTGGTAAGCTTATTAGCAAGCATGAAGGTTCTTTGATTGTTTTATGTTTTCTTTGTAATCATTTTACCTTAATAAATGGGCTTACTAAGAAAGAGCTGGGTGGCAACTTAACTATGGCAATTGCTCCATTTAATATCTCTGAGGAGAAAAGTAAAGCAGCCCTGCTTAGGCAGTCTGACTTTGCAGCGGGATTCATGGGGTAAGCAGGGAACTTTGCAGCCTGGAAATACCCCAGTCAGGAGGGAGACTCACATGGCTATGACCAAGAGAGGCAACAGCTGGGGAGCTGAAAGCCTGAGCGAGAGTGATCTTGCTGGACCATGAGAGGGAAATACAGGTGCAGTTGCCCTGAACACCCCCCTCCCCAAAAAAAAACCCATATGGAGATGCAGACAGATGGAATATTCAAGTTTGAGTTGTATTTTATTTGTCTTGACAGTCTGTGAATGGAGGCCAATAACAACTGCTTTTCTTGTGTTTAAATAATTCAGAAAGTTCATATCAATGATAAAATTAATTTACATAAGAACTCGCTGGCTAGAATGTGAGTCTGACTGAAAAAAAAAAGTTGTGAGCCTTCTCCCTGAATTTTATTGCTTTTATTTTAAACAGCACCTGACATTTCAATGAAGTCTTTGAAAAATATTCTTTTTAGAAAAATGCCACCCATATATTTTATTTTTCTTTTTATTATGAAGACCATTTGCATGAAAATAGTATATTTGTTTCTTAAGAGTTCATCTTCTCTTGCTGCTTCTTCCTCATTTGAAGTCATCATAATCTTCACAATAGATTGATGTGGAAATCATTGTGATATCACAAAAGAAGGATTATGACTCCAGGTGGGGTATAAGCAGCAGGAGCTGATGAACTCTTAAAGAAGAAAGACACTGTTTCCATGCAAATGTGTTTAAAAATAAAGTATAAGGGAGAAGCAATACTGAATATAAAGTATGTAAAAAAAGTTCAGAATTTTTGCTATGGGTCAAATTGTGATATCATTAATCACACTGAACAGTATCTTAAACCATGAGCTGTCCTGTTGAAGTCAATGGGGCTACTTGTGTAATAATGTACTTAGTGTAAGGAAAGGTGTCACAATCAGACCATAAACTATTCGGAAGTGCTTTTCGGGTCAGTGAAATGCTTTTTTTTAACCTACGTTTTTGTATGGGTTTTTAATTAATACTAGTATAAACAATTATTTTTGAGAGAATTTTTTGTTTCTTCCCCTGTGCCCCACATTAAGTGATTGATTATGTAATGACTCTGCAGGAATAGTCATTGCTACTTTGTGGGAAGCATCACCATTGTTGGGATCCTTAAATACACATCATTAAAGGAACTTGCATTAATAACTGTACCAATTCATAACATACAGTACATGTAGCTCTGCTATTGACATTGTACCTGGTTCCCCATTTCCTTTGAACTGGATAACATCTTAATGGAATGCTTAGGAAAGATGTCACTTTTATTCCACAAACTCCCATTGAAATCAATGTGATGTTTTTAAAAACTAATGTACATTATCTCTGAATATGAATGGACAAGATAAACAATACAGTTTTTAGACCATTATATACTTTATATTGATCAAAAATAAAACCAGTGCAGGAATAATAAGAAAAATAGGAAATTGAGTATACAATACACTACACAGTTGTCACTGCTTTTTTGGTATTCAGTTCATTTAATTTTCATGCATCATCTTCTTCCATGTTCTATAATCTTGATTCTATTTCTTTTGTTATTTAGAAATGGTCTCTTCATAATGAATTTTACATGTTTATAACTGTCAGTCACTGATAAGTCTGTAATCCATTCCCTCACAAGCAATCCCATCACCTCTTTCTATTATTTTAATATTTATGTAGCTGTTTTTATGTCACTTTCTCTGCTAATAAACATTTCAGGTGTTGGGGGATTTTTCTCTTGGAGCTTTTGTTAAACTGTGAGTAGAACACCCCAGTATTGCTATATTTTTTGATAGTTCCAGAACAGGCCTGAAATTTCCAATATACTTTGAGCCTTTCCATCCTAGATTGTTCCCTTTCCTTCATTTTCAGCCTATGTGCTATGTACAGCATAGGTAGTGAGATCCAAATGTGATATATGCACCTCTGACACACAAGGGAAAAGAAGTCACAATGTTTTAGCCTAGGGAGGAGATCTGGTCAGCACTCTCAATACACTAGTCATTTCTCTTCCCTGTTCCTTGTCTATACTAGGTATTTTCCCCTAAGATTTCCCATCCTTGTGCAGCTCCACTGGTGGTAGTATCAGTGGGAGCACTAATGAAGACAAGGCATTGGCAACTGCCGGTCTTTTTATCCCCATGTAATTTTTAATCACTATGTGAGCTGTACCAACTTTCTAATTTTCTCCAGCTGACAACAGCCTCAAAAAGCCATACCAGCAAGTTGGGGAAATCAGCCTGGACTAAGGAAGCTCTCACCAAACCTCCTAAGATGGAGGCCAGGAGTGAGGGTGGCTTTGTACCACGTAAGGATTCAGCTATACTGGGGGAAAATCTACCCGTTATTGGTTATGCTGGCTCTAGGAAAGCTTAATATTGATTGGGGCCCATAACTGACCTAACCGAGCAGACAGAGTTTGTGGAAATTAGAAGCTGTCAAGCTTTTGAGAACTGCAGCTGTAGAGGTGGCTATGGCAGAAGTCAGAGAGAAGCACAAGTCTTTGTGGAGAAGCTGTGTTGTGGGTGGCGACGTGCACAGATTGCCGAAGAAATTGCAATCTCAAGGTTGCACTGATAGCTTGTAAAGCAAAGTACCAGTCAAGGGAATGCTATATATGCTTTTTAATGCAAGAAAGAGGTTCAAGTATATACACCATATTCAAATAACTTTAACTTTAAAATATGGATAGATTAATGATTTTAAGATGTGTTAAGATAATATACGAATTAAAGCAATCAATACATCTTGCCCAATGATCATTTAGGCCCCACACAATACAGATAATATAGTACTTGACTATTTTAGATAGTGTTACCTATCATCTTGCTATTAGATATTTTTAGTGGAAGTTCAAGTCTTGTCCAGAGAGGCTCAAGCTTCTTTAATGTCCTCCATCATGTCCTCCAGCTGTCAGCCAACCCCACTTCCTTCCATGAGATTTTCACCACTTTCAGGCACCTTCCTATATATTGTAGGAAAATTGATTTATTGCCACTATTCCCAGCAGCACTGTTCTCACATTCCTAGGATGGATTCTAGGTGAACCCCCACGGGGGCAAAAACCACACAGGCAGTTTCCTGACTCAGAAATCCCAAGCGCCCCCTCCCAGCCAGCCATGTATCCAAGAAGAAGCTTCTAACAACTAGTGCCTGTGTCTGGAATCTTCTGGGAAACCCATGTACCTTAGCTTGCAGTGCATGGCTGTGAGGTAAACCCAGATGAGTTATGACATCTCTGCTTTCTATCGGGGTTCTTACAGTGGGTAAAAACAATGACCAGTGAGACTTAATGTAACCATTAGGCCCTTTTGTAATAACAACTGTAGCTGTACTAGCTCTGGAAGGCCCACTAGACTGATACGTTTTGGGAACCTATTTTGTCATTAAAGTAAACAGATATGATTCAGATACAAAAGGTGTAGATTTATTGAATTTAAAAGGTGCTATTTTTACATGGTCAATTTCCCCAGTAAAACAGCGCATTAAATAGTAATTATATACTATATGTATAGAATAATATTGTGCGCTATTCTGGGGATTAGCTCTTTTCCAGGTCAGAAACCTCTCCTTGCAATATCTTAACCCATTGTTCTCTCTCTTACTCCAGGGCTCCTCTCACTCCAGGAGCTGCAGCTTCCTCTCCGTGATTCAGGCCTCTGGCCAGGTCACTATGTGGTTTCCCCTTCCAGGGTAGTGTCTCACTGGACCTGTTGTCAGTAGCTGGTAGAGAAACCCAGGCCCACCCACTCTTCCAGGGTCCAGCCCAGGGATCTTACAACACACAGCCAAGGTCTGCGCAGTCCCAAACCTGAGTGCTTTTTCCTTGGGCTACTTCCTACTCCATCTCCCATGGCCTTTCTTATCCACCCTTCTGGGTACACCCTTCCCTCAGGGCCAGGCTCCCAGCGTTCTACTCTTTCTCTGGATTCTCTAATTCCCTCTCCAAGGCGGAGGATGACCGCAGACTTCATCACTGCCACACTTTCTGTTGCAAGCTTCCTGGCTTTATACTAGCCCAGCCCACACCTGCTCAGCAGAGCTTCATCTTCCAGTCAGGGGTTGCTTCTCCAGCCTAGTCCCCTCATGTGTGGCCTAACTTGCTCTTTCTCAGCTTCCTTAATCTTTTCAGGGCTGGTATTACAATGTAGTTTTAATTGCCTTTGCTTTTACTGTGCAAATGTCTTTCATTAGTATGTCATTTGAGATATATGTTATGATGCCAATCAGACTTATCAAGATAAGATAGTACCTTTCTGTTCTCTCCCTTACATCATAAACTCTACTGGTCTCCTCAGAGGAAAGAAAATGCATAATGTGTCATTTATGACCTGTTGCATGCACACGTTCGTTTATTTTTGTATGAATGAATTTGAATGTTACATAAAATAATGCTATTGATTTGGAATTTGACTTTAGGAAGCTGATCTTTGTCACTTGATTTTTCTCTCCTGCAGTGTGATGTTTGATCCAATATTTATGTTCAGGGAAATGAAAGCAGTGATGTTTTTAAAATAGAAAAGTATGTAACTTGCATCTTAACAGATAAGACACTGTTCATTAAGTGAATACATTATCCATAAATTAAACCAAATTTCATGTAAGTTACAAAAATCATGTAACATGCCAATTTTGTGCTGCTTATACAACATTACTATTTAACAATGCAGGTTCCTAGGGCTTGAAACGAGACACTTGATCAGTATAGGGATGTTTGGAGTGAATGCAATCTAAAAAGGGGACAAAAATAAGGAAAATTATATATAATCACAATGAATGAAAAATGTAGAACAGTCAAGGGTGTGAATTATATTAGTTTCTGTTCTAATGTATGGTGTTTGAGTGTAAATCATATCACCGCTGAAGCTGACACTGACCTTGTTCACATTACAAATTATTGCAAGACATGTAATGATGATTTCATTATCACATCACTCTTGGACTGATTTTCCATTATACAGGGAACAAAAGAGTTTTTATCAGTCTCAGGCTTGTGAGAGTTTGTGCTCCATCTCGTTTTTCTAATTTTAAAAAGATATACATTGATGGACAAAACAAAGGATCTCGTTCACCACAGCCTATGTATTTATCATTTCTGTAGGTATCTCAAGATAGACTCTGAAATAAGAGCTACACACAGTGTGCACTAACGTCTGGGGTTCTTAAACTCTTTCTTCAAGATTCTTGTAACCTGTATCTAATGGTAGAGGGTCCAGATCAATATTTGTCATTTTGGATATGAGAAACAGACTGAGTTTGCTTATCTTTGGCTACGTCTTCACTACCCGCCTGAATCGGCGGGTAAAAATCGATCTCTCGGGGATCGAATTATCGCGTCTCGTCGGGACGCGACAATCGATTCCCGAATCGACGCTTGTACTCCACCAGCGCAGGTAGGAGTAAGCGCCGTCGACGGGGGAGCCGCGGAGGTCAATTTGCCACTGTCCTCACAGCGGGGTAAGTCGGCTCGGATACGTCGAATTCAGCTATGCTATTCACGTAGCTGAATTTGCGTATCTTAAATCGACCCCGCCCCCGTAGTGAGGACGTAGCCTCAGTTTAGTTAGAGCTTCATCACATGGCCCTTTCTCTCTTACCTGAATGTTCAGTGACCCAACCGGAAAGGCAGCAATTTTATAGCATCAGAAGTGGCTATCATGAGCATCAGCATGAAAAGACCCAGACAGAGGCAGCACTACTGCACTCTGCTATAAAATTCACCTTGCTCTTGCTTTGGTGATAAATAAGGAGTGAGTACAAGTTCACACTCATATTGCTCTTTAATTCTTTTAGCAATAAAAGGGATTCTTTGGAAATTCAGACTCATACAGGGCCTGATCCAATGCCCCCCTGAACTCAATGGGGAGCTTTTAATAAGAATTGGATCAGGATGAATTTAACCAAACTATGCAAATATGTAACATATGTTTAGATTTTTTTTTTTTTTTTTTTGGTGACCACTATAAATAATGCATCAGTTTAGCTGCTAGAGAAGTTACCCCAAACATGATGTCACAGGTACAGATTAGTATACATCTGTGTACATCTATATCAATCTGAAACACCTTTCTGAACTGTCTTGTGCCCTTCACTTTTGCACTGTGGCCTCCATCTTGAGCTGGACACCTAGGAGGTGTTAGATGAAATCCTGACACCTAGCAGAGGAGCTAACAATGGCAAAACCATCAACATGCCTCAGGCTTGATGGTCCATCGTTCAAATGAGTACACCCTAGAACAGGCTGGCTGTAGTCCAGGAAAACTAGTTTTCCCAGTTGGGAACATGGCTGGGTGGGAGAGCAGGAGCCGAGCAACTGATCTAATGGGGTGAGGGGGAGAGGGTTGAAGCTGCTCTGGCAGGGGGCACCTGACAGAGAAGGCCAGAATCTATTTAAGTCCCAGATTTTCTTGAGCCAGGATTCTCTCACCAGCCATCGATCAGCTTACAATAGGAAGAGTGGAGTGCAGGTGGGGTCCTGGGACCCTGAAAGGTCACTAATCAAAACCCAAAAGGATCTTGGAGCAGTGAAGACACTGAAGGGAGGGGTTTTCCATGCAGCTGTTTGTTATTTTTGCCTAGATCTGTACTCTTGTGCTTGGTCTGAGTAGTGTCTGGTGTAGAGGTTCCTTGGCAAAGTCTGTGTGTTCCCCTGGTTTAACTGTCATGAGTTTCTTGAGTGGTTAAACAATAAACCAAAGTTCCCACAAGGGTAGAGCTCTGGTGGACTTCAGTATAGGGGAGAACATAGGGTCCCACTTCCCAAGAAAGTGATGCTAGACAGGAGGACGGTACCTCAGGAATATGTCAGAAAGGCTCGACTTTGAAACAGTGTCTGGATACAAACTGAGTCCCCGTAGGATTAAAAGTATGTGGGATGCAAGGGTTAGTTCCAATACTGCAGCCTGGTGTCTCCCAAAAGAGCGAGCTCAGTGTGTAACAGTGCCATTTGACTCTTGCTGACGAGGGAGGAGTGAATGATTTGATTTTTTGCAGCTTCATATCTGGATATCAAATGAAAGCAATTATTGCATTTATTACTTGTTTGAGTTCAAGAATTTCTCAGAAATTTTCAAGTTTTAAATTTCAGCAATTTGAAACATGATATAATGAAACTGTAAGCTTCTAAAAGCTGTTTTGAGCTGTGTGCAGTGTAAGATGTTCTTAACAGCCACAGGGAAGTAAGTTAAATAGTTTGTATTTAAAAATGCAGTTATTCACCAGTAAACAGGTGATATCTGCTGAATGGGAATTGACATAGGCGTTCATCTTGCTCTTTGTTTTCTACTAAAGAGTCTTTAGCTTTCAGTGTTAAGCCCATTTGACACTGCAACTCTTGGGAGAAAAGACTGGCTTTTAGAAGGCCATCTCATGAAAGTGAAAATGCTCAAAAAAAATTTGTTTACAAAAATATGACTCTTCACAAATTGTAATGACATTGTATAGAAAAGACATGGCACAGCTATAGAACATTTCTACTGCTATTGACTGGTGAGATGGAATAGAGTATAAACACACTCATTGTCATGTGTCCTTGACAGCAGAATTCAAAACTAATACTCAGCTGGTGTAAACTGACATAGCTCCATGGATGTAGGCTGTTTTACTGTGGATCTGGCACACTGTCCATGTAACAGGGTGGGACTCACCACTGTGGTGCCTCCTGCTGGTCGTTCTGGGAATTAGTTCAGTCTTTTCACAGGGCACCCTCCTCCAGTGGTGTCTGACCGCTGTCACTTCTGTTCTGGACCCACGTTGTCTCAAAGATCGTGGCATCCTCTTCAAGACACAGCCCTCCAGCCATGCCCCATTCTGTTCTCCCCCCTTTCCAGGGGAACAGTAGTCCTCTGTCCAGCCACTCGCCTCCGTGGCCGACTGCAGCCCAAAGTTCTAGCCACTCCCCTCAATGGCAAATTGCAGCCCTTCACTGGCCACTCCCCTCAGTGGCAAGTGGGGGTGAGGGATGGGGGAAACCCAGGCCTGCCCACTACTCCAGGTCCCAACACAGGGACCCTCTAGGCGGTAGCCACGTGTTGCATCTCCTTCAACCACTGCCATCTGTTTTCCCTGGGCCACTTCCCCGCAGCCCTAGCACCTTCTCCACCCCTGTATCAGGGCTTCAGTCTTTCAGCCAGTCAGGCTGGAGCTCCCTCTCACTCCCCTGGCTCAGCCCAGCACTGCTCTATCCAGGGTACTGGTGGTTCTCTCAGCCCTTCAGGGACCCAGTCCTTTCTCCCTGGGCTCCCAAGAGGGCACTCCCTTCTTTTCCCCGCAGCTCTCTTTATATATGGGCCTGCTCTGCCCTGATTGGCTGCTCATTGCAGCCCCTCTCTGATTGCTGCACAGTCTCCCCAGGGCTGCTTTTAACCCTTTCTCCATCAGTGTGGGACAGACGCCCCATCACAGTCCATAACAAGTCAGTCTTTTAGAGGGTTATTATAATATTTTATGCTTCCATCAGCCACTGTTTTAGGTGTGTAGCTAGTCACAGCAAGTGGCCTGTGGTGAGCAATGAAGCTATACGTTGTTTTTTTTCTGTAGTTATTATATGTTTTCTCCTAACTTATTTTGATTGTGGCCTCAGTTCAGGAAGGCATTTTTATCCAGTTAAAAGCAAGTGCTTAAATGAAAGAACAGACTTAAGTCCCATTGAAGTCAGTGTTAACCACTTGCTTAAATATTGTACTGAATAAGTATGGATTTAAGAATATGTTTAAGTGATTAATTATAAAAAGGAAAGCAATATAGGGGCTTGTCTAAACAATCAGTTTGAGGCATGCTTGGTTGTGAATCTACCCTGCACTATCCTGCCATGGACCAGCTGTCCCTGTGGGCCCTGCTAATGTGCATTAACAGTTAATGTGCTTTGATGTTGTCCTGTTTCAAAGAGGATCAGCTCATCAGGATCCACACAAACAGTCTGGCAGGCTAGTGCAGGTTGGATTCACCCCCTCAGCTTGTTGCGAACTAAATGTTTGTGTAAACAAGCCCTATTTTTGGATTCAATGTATTTAACTCCATCCCTGTTCAGGTTAGCATGTAAGCAAACTAAGGTACATGTTTAAGTACTGTTCTGAATAGAGGTGCATTCCTGAATCAGGGCCTATGTTGTTAGAAAACTTGACAGCTATAACGACTGTAACAGACCAGATGCTACATATATGTTCTTTATCTTAGACTGATAGGTACCTAGCTTAATATATGTATTTGCTCTCTTTTTTTTTTTTTTTTAATGTTTGACTAGGACATATGTCAACCACCACCACAGTGATGGACAACAACAATGGATCAGTTCTCACGCCACCAGTGAAAGTGGGAAAGAAGTCAGTTACAGAGGACATAATGACAACATTCAGCTCGCCAGCAGCATGGCTTCTTGTTGTTGCTCTGATTGTTACCTGGTCAGCAGTAGCTATTATAATGTTTGACCTGGTGGATTACAAAACCTTTGCAGGTAAGGCCCCTCAAATTCTGTTTAACGTCTCATATATTTATGACCAAAATGTGTTGTTATATTTTATGTACACTGTATATTATATACACTTGGATGCACCCCAGCTTCTTTGAACCAGTCAGGTGAAAAGAGACAGTCCTGATCATGCAAGAAATACTAGAATATATCAGTTTATATTCATACAGCTTTGCATTTTTAAATTTTAAAAAATAATTGTACTCTTTAGAAGTCTTGTCATTCTATTAGCCATCTAATTTAAGCTAAAGTGCTCATCATATGGGCATTTGTAAACCTTGTTTTTATGGAGGCTTCGCTAGCGATGCTAGTGTTAAATCTGCATTGATATTTGCATTTAAAGCAGGACCCAGACCTCTCTGGTTCTTCAGGATGAGCATGGATATATCTGAACTATGAAACAGTGTGTAGCCTTAACTCTGAGCATAAATGCAACACATTCAGATTACAGTTCCGCGAATGTCTACATAAAGATTACTACTAAACATAGAACAATCACTAACAGATCATTCATTTACATACATTTTCCTAAATATTACAGAAAACATAATATAGCAATCACATGCAATCTGACACTTATGGACACCAATAAAAAACACACATATGAAGCATAATTTATGCAAGCCATGTAAACTGTAATACTTTAACATATAGAACCAGATCCTTGGTTGGCATAAATTGGAGTAGCTACATGGTTTTCTATGTAGCAACATTGATTTACACCAGTTCAGGATCTGGCCAATAAGCAGTAAATGTGGTCCAAGCTCAAGAGTACCAGCTGGTTGTACAAGATGAGGGTGGAGATACATGACCTCTGAGGGTGGTGGAAGAATGGTAATTGAGGTTGAGAAGAGGAAGTGAAGTCTAGAAGAGATATTGAATTACTGAACTCATTACTTCCTGCTATTTATGGTTTGTGCTTAGCAATTTAATGCATTAAAGTTATACAGACAACTCCTGTAATATGTACATTTTTTTTATGTTCTAAAGAGTCCCCGGGATAAGTAAGCTACTACAGAAATAAGCCGTTTAGGGGTAAATACACTGGTGTGGTTGGGAAACATAAGAGTAAATAAAGAAAAACCAGTAAAGGTGAAAGAATTATTTTTCTTCAGTGATAACTCCAGTTCTAATGTTACAACATCTCTCTTTAACTAGGAGTTAAAATTCAAACTTGAGCCTTTTTATTCAGAACAAATTGAGTTAGGATTCAACGTTAACTTCCCAGAGTTTATTGGTTTACTGACAGATATATAGATGTTGCCCTGCTAAATATCAATATTGATGTACTGACCTAAAGGTTTTGTGCCATAGATTGAGCCTGACACAAACCTTCCAATGTTGGATTAATGGATGGCAAATAAGCTTAGAATGTAGAGAAACTGTAATTTGCTCTTTGGAATCCCTTGACTGTGATCTGGCTTCCTTGGTTTCCAGATGGAAACAATGGCAAACTCAGTCCCAACAAGTATTGTTACCTTTTTTGAGTGATTTCTCTAAAGGATACATAACAATTTGATTGTCTCTATATTTAATTTAATCTAAACCTATAAACCAGTATTTTCCATAAAGCACTATTTTAAAATGTTTTATTTTCTTTTGCATAAACCATCAATCAAATATACCTAGTTGTTAGCAGTTAGCAGTCCCGATCCTGCAGTCCTTGGGCATGTCTCAGGCAAGGCTCTCGAGTAAGGTCGAAGGACTGAACTGAAGGATTTAGCTGTCAGCTTGTGCCTACTGGGGGTGGAGTGGGTGAGGGCAGGGAGGGAGATTGGTTGAAGAAACATTGAGACATGGATAACTGTGTTCATACTGGAAGCTGAAATAGTCAGATGGAAATCTGACACTCCTGCTGCACTGGTTAAGTGAGCTGTTCCCAATGGATTAATGGAAAATGACATTTTCAGGCAGTTGGAATAAAATAATGTAAAATTTTATTTGAAAGGTGACTGCGTATATTTTGTGCGATTCTGTGAAAAATTATGCCTTAGTGTTTCCAGTTGATGAGTCATTTTCTTTCCCCAGAAGAGACTTGGTGTTCTGACTCATTAGCAACACAAGTTTTTAAACTGGATGTCAGATGGTGCACTATTAGGAAGAGGAATCCTCTCCTTCCTTTGCTTCTTCTCATGGATTTATTAACCAGGTTTCTTTATTTACACAAATGTAACAATGAGTACATATTTCTCCTTAGCAGGAGCTGGGGCTTTCAACTACTAGACTCCTATTTAGCCTGGTTTTCTAAGTGAATCATGCTGCTTGATCTGAGTTCTGTGCGTAATAGTAAAAAGGGTGTCACATAGTCCAACCTGCTTGCCTTAACAGAGCTGAAATGACTTACCCCACTGAGGATCTGGCCCCTTGACTTCAGTGGGATTATTTACTGTGATATGGCTCATAATTTGGCACCATTGACAGACTTCTTAAGGAACACGGACGATAGTGCTTGTGTTCAGAATAAGTGAAAATCACTGATATTTTCCCTTTAGTTTGAGGCTCTGCCTGAAGCATCCAGGCATGGGTATAAAATGGGAATTGTTATTTTCAGTATTGTTGCTTTAGCTTTGCAAACATGATCTACATTAATTTGCTACCACTTACATATGAAATGTCGAGTAGAAAATGGAGTTAATTCTACTATTGCCTGTCTCTTTTCCTTAGTACCTTTTGTGTTTTATCGATTTTTCCCTCCAATTTATTTCCTTATCCACTTGAAGATTGCCTTTGGGAGTTGTGCACAGCTTACAAATATACAGCATGTATCCCAAAAGATGGTTTAAACTATCTCTTTGCAGCAAAAGCCCTATCAAAGCCCTTATAATGTCTTTATGAGTCTCTCGTCCAGAGGTCTCAGTAGAAGCACAAAAATCATTAAGGGCCAGATTCTCCCACCATTAAACATCACTGAGTGAAAAAACTGGCCCCATTGAAGTCAATGGGAGTTTTATCGTTGATTTTAATGAGGCCAGGATTTCACCCATTGTGTAGTACATTATGAGCAGTTCTGTTAGTTTCAGTGGGATGATATATTTGCTTTAATGGGACTAACAGAAGCATAAGAGAATCTAGCCTCAAAGGAGTAGCAGGCAGTTTAAATTTGAACTAATATGACTTCTTATTTGAAAGATTAACTTGAATTTTGCTTTCATGATATTTTTTAGTACCTGGAAGAAAAATAACACTGAGATTCTGAAAATGTCAGTGCATTCATTTTAATAACATTGTTTTCATTCACTTTTCTAACAAAATCTTTGTTGCAACTCTCCAGAGAGAGTGCCCACCCATAGATCTCTGTTCATGGTTAACATGGTCTCGGATCCTTGATTTCAGGAACAAACTAGCAAGTTTTTGCTTTTTTGAAACTCATTACATAAGTCCAACACGTATCACATGGAGAGGATCAGAGGGGTGTGTATATATATGTGTATATTGTAATTGTATATATATCCAGAAAGACCAATTTTGTTGTAAATTCTACAAAGTCTGAACCCGGTGGTTTGGATGAAAACTATTTTAGGCTACATCTACATTACGAGGTAAGGGTATGGTTCCCCTGCTTGTGTACACATACCTGCGCTAGCTGAATGAGAGCTAGCATGAGTATAAATAGTGTCACCACGGTATCTTGGGTAGCTGCAGCAGAGGCACAGCTTAGCTGTGCCGAGTATAAACCCACCTGAAACCGGTGGGTGTGTACTCTGCATGGCCACGCTGAACCTGGCTACCCATGCTCCTGAGGCTACACTGCTATTTATATTTGCGCTAGCTGAATGAGAGCTAGTACAAAAGTATACACAAACAGAGGAATCACACCCTTCGTTCGTAGTGTAGACATAGCCTTAATGGGGGCCAATATTGCAATATGTATGAATAGAATTGCTTACCCTTTTAGTGCATGTGTACCAGTGGGCTTGCGGAGGGGCTGGAAAATAAGCGCCACCTTCTAGTCAGCTATGTTTGGCTATGTGATTTGAGAATCCCGAGATGACCCAAGAATTTAGATCAATGGTGAATTCTTTCTTCCAAATACTTCTTTCCAAAGGTATGGAATTCAATTTTTTCAGTCTTTCAGATTCATTTCTTACACTGATTCATGTGAAGGGGAAAAAAAAGAAAGCTTGTATTCCTATTACATTTTATCGTACAGTTATAAACATGACTGAAAAATTTCTAATGCAATATGAAGCTGACGTGCTACAAGAGTCTGAGATAAGACACTGCAAATTTCATGCATTATGTAGTGTGTGACTATGATATGAATAAGTGAATAGAATACTGTATTGGGAATCGCCTTTCATACTTGTATCTTCAAAAATGTAAAAAAGATTATTCATTTTTGGTTTGATCTGAGCCTTGCAGCATTGTCCTGCTTGATTTTTGCAGTCTTTTTAAGTGCAGTTTGCTGACTTGCTTTACAAGTCATTAATGTGTATTACACATTATGAAACAAAATAATTGGTTATGGTTTTTATTGGTCCAGTTGACCAGATAATTTAAGTTTGTTTTAACCTTCACAAAGATGAATTGGCCAAGGATCCAAATTTATAAATGGACTACTTACAACATGTTTGAATATTTTCAACATTCCTAATAATAACAATAACAATGTATGTGACCAATCACGGCTAACCAACACAGCTCTGATTTCAACTCCTGAGTGTCATATTCACAGTGAATTGGTAGTGATTCAGCCATCCATAAAGAAAACAAATAACTGGAAAAAAAAACCCTCACAAAATAATCTGAGTAATTTCAAGAAGCAAAAAATGTGAAGAGGTTTCAATCTTCTTTTGGTTGTTTCATGACCAGAAAAATAGCCTATATTTGTTTAATAAATTATTCACAGTGAATTATTCATTCTTTTCTCGTACAAATGCACAGCTACTGTAGCACAGGGTCATTCTCTCCAGTCCTCCTGTGTCTGTGTGACTGGCATGGGTGAAGAGTGGGCTGTGGGTGGAGCCAGGAAAGGGCATCAGAATGTCGGGGAACCATGGGAAACACCCAGCATCCCAGCCAATCATAGAGGGGACTCTTTTGTGCTTCCCACGGTACAATGGCAAAACAGCTGAATCCTGGCTGTGCTGCTATAGGATAGCAGCTGTCAGCTGCTGACTCTAACCACTTTGCAGTTAACTTCTTCCTAAATTAGTTCACAATCACCTCTGGTGCTGCTGTTTAGCCATAGACAGTTTTCTGCAGGCTTGGCTTAATCAAGACAGTGGATGAGACAATGAGGGGAGGAAAAAAAGAAACAAATCTAGCTTTTTCTAACCAAAGCATATATTCCGCAAAAAAACAACAAAAATTGCCGAAAGACTAAGAATTGTGGAATCCTCAGTTTGCATGTGCTTATAACAGGACAACGTGTAGGAGCTGCTTTGCATAAAGTGTCCTTTAATATCAAGATATGTTGAATTCAGCAGTAAATAAAATGAGTATTTTTCTTTGGTAAGTATGATTGTCAAATTGTGCATTTTTATGTGCATGGAATGGGCTTCCTTTGGGGGCAAAGCCTGCAATCATTGCATTGGGCTTGTCTACATGAGAAGGTTTTACTTGTATAAACTAAGATGTGAATTTATAGTTATACTGGTATAACACTGCTTGTACACACTCTTATTCTGGTAGAAATGATTTTTTTTTTTTTTTTGGTTTAGATTAAACCTCTTCCCAAGTAACATAAGAAACTGGAAAAAGTCACATTTATACTGCAATAAGAGGGTTCACACAGGGAGTTACACTGTTATAACTACACTGGAAAAACTGTTTTTAAAAAAAAAAACAACAAAAAAACTTTGCCATGTAGAGAAGGCCTTGGACAATTTTTCCTGAGTGAGGATTGAGTTAGAACAGTAGGGTTTGGCCTTACTTGTGTGTAGTAACTTTAAATCTCAGTATCATGGCCTATTGAAAGACCATTTTTACTGTACCCAATGTCACCAGTCCACATCATGAATGAACAGCCGACAAATATCCAAGTTCTAAACTGAAACAGTTTTGAGTTATATAGGAACTCAACAAATGTCCCCTAAATCCACAAAAATACACCCCCCCCTTCTATAAATCTTAAATCAGTCAAACGGATTTAAACCAAATTCAGGTTTAAAAAAGGGCTACCCAGCTGATGTGTTATTTGCCATGTTTCACCCTGCAGCAAATTTTACAGCTGAGTTATAAGCCCCTGTAAAATGGAGTTTATATTGGAAACAATGACAAGACCATGAAGTACTGTGGTGCTAGCTAGTATTGCTATAATCTCAGTGGGTCTGGTGTACAATATGATAAATTGTGACAGACCTCATGAAGTTGAAAACATGAAATTTCAGAAACTGACTTGGATTAATAGAGAAGGCTCTAAGAAAAGAAGCGAGTCTTGCATGCTTAAGTGTTTCAGATTAATATGAAATGCCAACCAAATTTCAGGCCCTTGATGATGCTTATGAACTTTCTAATTTTAAACAAATAATGATAAGTCACACTGGTAACAACTGCACAAGGTATCATCAGTGATATAATTTTTTTGGTCTTTTGATGGTGAGGGAACCAAGAATAATTCAGTAGGATTAATCAAAAGTAATTGTTTCTTTTGAGCAAAAGAATGTTTACATTTTTGTAACCTTTGTGAATAATTTTGTACAGCATTATTTAATTGTAGCTTTACACTGGTTGGTTCTTGCTGTATTACCTTACAGTGTATTTTTTTTCTGTTTACTGAAATCCAGTTTCTACTTCATAACGCAGGGATGAAATCAATCCTCACTTCACACCATAGCTGCTTTATTTAGTCAAGTGCCATCCTATAATGTTCATTATTGCTAATAATGTTTCTTCCCTTTTTTTTTATTGGCCATTCCTTGGGTTATCTTGTTGTCATTCCCTATAGCCACTTATTCACAACATTGTGATGATCCCTGTTTACCACCTGGTAAAGACATTTGCCTGCAGTATTCTAAATAAGTGTGTGTGTGGCCTGCTTAACTAAGATAACAAAGCATGGGCAATCGCTGACTGCCAGCAAGCACTAACGCCACTTGCTTGCTAACATCTAAATCTAGCCGACTATAATGAGTAAAGTTAATTACAGTAGCATCCGGTCAAAGCAGATTTGTCAGTTTAAGATATTGTCCCAATCAACAGATTCTCAGGAGGCTCTGATATGCTGGGAAATCTTCACTTTTGCTTCATGAATGGCTTCAAAAAAGAAGCTTTGTACATATCATTAGCAGCATTTTAAAGCATTTTAATAGAGAATATTTAAAAAATAGACAGTACAAAAGATTTGAGGAGTCAGTTGTCAGTCATTGGGGGAACATACAGAGTATGGGGAGGATGTTGTTATGTCAGGGTTGGCAGCACACATAATGCATATAGACTGTGATGTCTCCAATGAGGGGGGTAAGCGGTGGGCGAGATCAAGGCAAAGTTGGTAAGCGGTGAGGGTCAATCATCCACATAGGGGGTACAAATAGTCATGGGTACAAGTAGGTGGGCTGGGTAGTGGTGATGGGGCGACCCTCACGTGGTGGGATTCAGTTAGGTTGGGTGGGTTCAGGGTTCAGGGGAAAAGGCCCAGCGGGGGGGGGTTAATAGGTCCCTTCCCCCTTGTGGGTGGGCGAGGTCCCCCCGGCTCACTCTTGGCATAGGCGGTGGCCGGGGAGGTTGGGTGGGTTCAGGGTTTAGGATATAAGGCCCATTGGGGGGGGTACATAGGCCCCTTCCCCATTGCGGGTGGGCGAGGTCCCCTCGGCTCACTCTTGTTATCAGCGGTGGCCGGTGGGTTGGGCCGGTTCAGGGCTCGGGGGGGTGGGGGGGATATGGGTCCCTTCCCCTTTGAGGGTGGGCGAGGTCTCCCCGGCTCACTCACGGAGTTGGTGGTGGCCGGTGAGGTTGGGCGGGTTCGGGGCTCCGGGGGTAGGATCCTGTAGGAGGGGGTTTAGATCAATGTCCATATCAGCCACTGCAGACATGGAAAACATGAAGTTGAACAAGACAGTCCATATAGGAAGAACTTTATGATCAGCTGATAACTTTAAAGTATTATGCAAAAACACGTCTGTATTAGTTCCTCCATATCAGGCTTGTCCATTGTCTGACTCGCTGTGTCAGGCAATAAATAGAAGTTAATTAGCGGTTTTGGGCACAAGCCTCCTGGCTAGGGCAGACAGTAATCACAGTCTGGGCTATGACCTCCTGGGCGGGGCACAGCAATAAGCAATCTTTGGGCTCAATCCTCCTGGCTAAGGCAGGCAGTAAACACAGTCAGTGGCTCTAACCCTGTGGGCAGGGCAGAGCAATAAGCAATTAAGTAGTCTGTAGCCTAGCCTCCTGGCTAAGGCAGACAGCACACACAGACTATGGGCTTGCAGTCTTCTGGCGGGGGCAAGCCACAAACGAGGCCTTTTGACCTAGGGTAAATAGGCTGCCACCCGAGGGTTGGGGTTGGCAATAGGAGGACCTGGACTCACCCTACTTCACTGGGTCCCAGCCCAGGGTGCTAACAGTGCTAGGGGATCCCGCCTGTGGGTCAATGAGGATCCTGCCAAAACACATTGTCTGGTAAGGTGATAGCACAACCTGACTAATGCCTGGTTCCCCTGGGCTATTTCCTACTCCAGTCCATTGGTGTGGCTCCATAATCTGCTGGTCCTCAGGGTAAGTGGTGGACAGCAGCTCCAGCAGTTCCTCTCAGTCTCAGTCTCCTCCAGGGCGGGGCACTACATGGCTCAGGGTCTGATCCAGAGATCTGCAGTGGGCTAGAGACATGTGCCTCCTTTGCTAGCTCCGGCCCAACTGAGCTGAAGGGCCTGCCTCTTATACTTCCTGTCCCGCCCCTCTGCTTCTGGTGCAGGGGAGGGGGGTCAGCTTGGCTCCACCCACCAAAAAGAGTGTAGTGGTCCCTCTGTCTCAGGCTTGGAGGGAGGCCACTCTGATTCACTACAATGTGGCTAATACATGACATGACATTTAGGCAAACTTTGTACAATTAGAACCCGACTCAATCCAAGTGAAGTCAATGGAAGTCTAAGTCCCCTAGAGTCATTTAACTATGTTTGTAGAGTCAAGGCTATACATATATCTATAGTTGTTCCAGTGTGAGCCAAGCCTGTGGTAGTTGAAGTTGCGTAGCACTTTGTAGGATTATTTTTACTCTATTTTCAATTTCTAGCAAGTATCCCAATTAAGCAGACATACTATTTAGTAGGGAAATTAAGTGTATTTTACTGTAATATAAGTATTTTTTTGCTTACAGTTCATTTTGGATGAAAATACCTCTTTCTACATTCAGTTGAGGTTTTAGCTTTATACTTGAGCTGAACCTCTTTATTATTACTGGGTGGTAGGAAAGGCAAATCATTTAAGCAGAGAAGGTTTTATACTGTAGACTGTTAACTGCATATTTACATTTTAAATATCTATAAATTGGCATGTAAGGGAAATGGAGGGTCTGAGTTTTCTCTCCCAGCAGCTTTATATCAGTGTAAATCATTGATACATACCAGAGTTTATCCTGACTCACACTTGAGTAAGTGTGAGGAAAATCAGGGCTTTCAAATACCAAAGTGATCCATAAAGAATCCTGAGTTGAACGGATTCTGGTGTTAGTGTTGGGAGCCAAAGTGTATGTCTAATCTGCTATATGAAAAGAGTTTATTTGATATATTTTCTTTTAGTCTTCAGAAGCAATAGAAGTGTAGTAGCAACTGAAGTTAAAGTTCCCTTCAAAGACAACTAGCAGTCTGGAGATCCTTAGGCAATATGCAAACTCTGAAGTCAAAGTACAGTACTTTCTGACATGTACATATGTTTTATGAGCATTTAAACTAGTGTGAGGCTTTTATATATTATCAAACATGACAGAAATTCTAAGTTTTCACATCCTGTACCTTGTCATTATCAATGAATTGGATATCTCATAAATAAATAAATCTTTACACCAGATAATTACCCTTATTTGTACAGTGATTTCAAATTATATTCAGTATATTGTTGTCATCACATGTAATTGAATTAAATACACAATTGGTAAACAAATCCATTAAATAGGTTAAAATATGACTGGTACAACTACTTGATAGCAAAAGGACTGATGACAGGCCTTGTTATTAGCATTGTTATTAAAACTAGACCAGGGGTCGGCAACCTCTGGCATGCGGCTTGCCAGGGTAAGCACCCTGGCAGGCCGGGCCAGTTTGTTTACCTGCCGTGTCGGCAGGTTTGGCCGATTGCGGCTCCCACTGGCCACGGTTCGCCGCTTCTGGCCAATGGGGGCTGCGGGAAGCGGCGCGGGCGAGGGATGTGCTGGCCGCGGCTTCCCGCAGTCCCCATTGGCCTGGGACGGCAAACCGCGGCCAGTGGGAGCCGCGATCGGCCGAACCTGCCAACGCGGCAGGTAAACAAACTGGCCCGGCCCGCCAGGGTGCTTACCCTGGCGAGCCACGTGCCAGAGGTTGCCGACCCCTGAACTAGACAAACAACTGAAGTAGGAAGTAGTTTAGCAACCTGCACAGACAAGTCAATTAGTACCTTTTGTGTGCATTACAGCAATAAATAGTAACACCAACCATAAAATCTAAACAAATATGCTCAAATCACTACTGCAAATCATATCATACACTTCATTCGTATACTGAAAAATCACTATTACAGAGCTTAGTATTAGTTCAGATAAGAAATAAGGTTTTATCTATTCTCAAAAGCTTGTCTAAAATTTTTGACACAGTTGAAATTACTTCAACACTTTCAGGTACAGCATTTTATGACCAAAGAAAAGATTTTGAGGAACTTGTAAAAGTCCAGCATCGGGTTGATTTCAGAGAGCAAAAGATTTTTCATCAACTTAAAAGTATCATCATGGAAGTGTTGTCATATAGTTCAGTCATGAGCTGTTAATTACCTTAAAAGACAGAAGCACAATTTTCAAATCAATGGGAGCAGAAATTGTAAGCCAAAGAGAATTCAGACTTAGGTAAAGCTGTTGATTCCTATGGGTAAAAGCGATAATTCTTGTTCTTGCGTTTTGGACCAAATTGCAATTCCAGCAACACTGATGCTGGAAGGCTACAAACAAAGAATTATAGTAATCCAGTTTGGATGCAATAAGCATGAAAACCAGTTTCCAAATCTATGGGGGACTCAGCAGGATTTAATCCTTGCAACACTTCTTAGAGGATAAAACAAGCTATTTTAACCACATTTTAAATGTGTTTATCAAAGAAAATCCAAGCAAATTCCCAAATTTCTTGTAGATGTATAAAAGGGGTATCAAAGACCCTCCTAGAGAATTCAGTTGGGTTTTGGTTAGATAAGGTTTTACTGCTAAGTAATGTATAAAAGCCTCCCATTTGACTGGGATTTAGCTTCAGTCATCTGGAAGTCATCCAGCTTTAAACATCTGCAAAACAATTTTGCAAGTGAGAAACTGCCTGATTAGGATCAGATTGAGAGAAGATAGGTGAAATGGGCTATTATTCTCATAGCAATGGAGATGCAGATACCAGCAGCACTAAGCTTTCAATGAACTGAAAGAGCCTTTATACAGTAGCAAACAATAAATGGACAAATGCTGTGGTTTGCTTCTATTTGAGGTCCCAATCTTAACAGCCACTAATGTATGAGAGTAATTTACACATGTGAATAGTCATATTGAGCTCTGATTACTCATGTGTAATGTTACTCAAAGGTGTAAGTGTTGCAGGATCAGGACCTAACAGGACAAGGACTAAAAGATAATTTAATGTAAAACAAAAGTCACTAAGGTATGTGTGTGTGTGTTTTACTTATTAAAACAGCAGCAGATATCAATAAAAACAAGCCTCTACACAACTAATTGCATGTGCTTTTCAGACGAAGTTCAGCTACAGTACAGGGTTTGTTTTCCGCTCAGCAAAACAGTTGGAAAAAAGTTGTTCCAGTATTAAATTGTCTTAGAGAAAAATGTTAGATTTTTTTTGGCTCAGTTTGTAAAGTGTTCATCAGCTCAACAAAATGCCACATTTCAAAGTATGCCTCTCCCTGAGCAACCTTCCAATCTTGTAAAGACACCATGCAGATTAAATTCAGGGCACTCACACTGGCTATTCTCAGTACTCAAATCATGGTAAGTCTAGCAACTGACCTGAATCTAGAGGATGTCACCTTCAAATTCACTCTGCCACCCACTCAGCTATTAAATTGGCTTCCTTTAGGGGATAAGAGAGGCCCATGATTTGGTCCCTATCTGAGATAACCAAGAGTGTGACCATGTGAAATAGAATGGAGAAATGTTCAAGCTGCCTAATGATATTGGCCAGTTTTTTTTTAAAAAAAAACCCTGGATGCCTGAAGTTAAGCTTCTAAAGCCCTAGTTAGCCATTTAAATACGTGGCCCGATTTTTCAAAAGTGCTGAGCACCTAGCAGCTCCCATTGAGGTCACTGGACATTATGTATTATGTAGTGTGCTGTGTAGCATAGGTTTAAAGCACGAGTATATTCTGTGTGTGGCCAAAGAGAGAAAAGTCCCCAAGTGATATGCAGGGGGTAATTATTCCAGTTTGAGTGTACTTGGTTTCAGATGCATTCTAATAAACTATCAACTTGTTCTCTCTCGCTAGACCTAAAAAAGATAGACTATTCTAAATAATATCAAAATAACAAGCTTAAGCTGTTTTGCGAGCTTGCATTTTGTCAGTCACGCTCAGGAATGCAAGGAACACACTAATCCACTGAAAACAGACATAATTCTTTGTATGTTCTTGAGGCAAACAGCATCTTCCGCTCTGTTTAATTCACCCTGGATTGCTCTTCCTTTCCTTATTTCATATGTATTTTATTCTAATAGGAAAACACCAACCTGATATTGGCAAAGTACCGGGGAAAGCTGAGAGCAAGGATTTGATCAGTAATTTCTTTACACTTCATGCATATCTGGCATGGGATTTTAAGCATATTAAGATCCAAAATTACCTCTAAAACTGTTTTTTTAAATTACAGAGAGCATAACAAAAGGTGTAGAGGAGGCTAGTTGGCACAATTGTGTAAAGAGGGATATTAGCGAAACTTGCAGTGGTTTGTCCTCGTCCCCCGCCCCAATTTCAGGTTTTTGCAAATGTCACCAAAAGAACATCTTTGCAAACCCAAATTGATTTTTTTTTGCACACTTAATGTAAGGAGGATTTGCAACATGTGCCTCATAGTGGAGATGAGAATGGGGAATTTTGCCTTTGGTCACTTAAAATTTTTAATCAATTTTCACAGCATTTTATACAAAGGTTTTCTATGAAAATGTGCTTAATTCTGATTCTCAGTTATGCTCTAACCTCTTTACACCACTCTGGCAGTGTAAATTGTTTACTTACTTGAAGTCTCTTGTATACTGCCAGGCTGGTACAAAGTAGTCTCAATGTAAATGACAATAAGCCCCAGAAGTTTAATTACATTTCAGTGGCTACTTTATTTGGAGGCAGATTGGTGTTTATTTTTTGATTGTCTAATAGAAGTGTTAAACTATTGGGAGGGATGTTTGTGATGATTCATTTGAAAAATCTCTGGACCTTGGTGGATGGGACAGTTGCAAGAAATTTTTGTAAGCAAAGTAAATACTTTGTGGTACTTTATACCCCTAAAATTCTTTCTTAAATCTTTTATATTGCCCCAGGGTATAAATCAGTATAGGGCAAAAGTGAAAAAATGTTGCACATTTCTGTGCAATGATACCATGCCAATGTGACATGTTGAATTTATAGTATGATGTGAGTAATATAATGGAACTTAGATATATCTTAATCTAAATACTGCTTAAACCCCAAAGCCTTTTTTACACATTGTTCACAGGCAAACTCAAAATTATAGAAATCTATCCTGGTCTTTTATGTGATATAGAGTGTTTTTAGATTAATTCATTGGTAATAAGATAAATATAATAAGGGGAAAAAAGCTATCTTATTTATACATCAAATAATTATTTTCCTCGTACATTTTATTTGTAGCACTTATAGAACATTGTTCAGATTGTTGCCAAGAATGAGGTTGCTTAAAGCCTGCCGTTTGTAACTGAAATTTTCATGTAAGTCTGCTTCTGATTGCTGGTAAGGTTTGTGCTTGAAAAACAAACACTGTAGTTAGAAATGGTGGTAAACAGAGTTGTATTAAATTTAATTTGAGTTTTGAAAATATTTACATAATGACATTATAATTCTGTTAAAAAAACAGGTGATGGTAACCAAGGCTATGGTGCCTAGTCTTTTTACAATAGGAGTCAATTGCAATACTTCTGTTGAACTCAATAGGAGCAGGATCCTATTATACAAATCCATTTTAAATGTGCATAACAATCCTGTTCATGATTTAACTTTGACTGTCTTAGGTAAAATATATTACATAGTCTCCACTAGTGCCAGGCAGATAAGGGGAATCTTTCAGTCTATCAGTTAATTTGAAGTAAAGAGGACAATAGCTTGGACTGGATTTCTATTCATCTTAATTGGACTGTGGTCACACTCCTAATGGAAAAGTATGTTTTAGCATAAAACACTTCTTTCTTTCTCTTTCTTAAACAATACTTTGATATAGATCTTAGGATAATGCAAGTTTGCTGGAGAGACTAAGAAGGTGGAATGATCTATAAGAGATTGAAAAGTTCTCCTGAAATAGATCAAAAGGACAATTGTGGGTAAAGAAAAAGAAAGCTGGTGAAAGCTTAATTGGATGAACATTTAAAAAATATTCTTATTATCATGTGTGATTCCCTGCATACTAGTGCATATGGCAAGGGGGGAGTACTTTACATCTTCATAAAGTGACATTACGAGTGTGTGTATGTGTATGTATGTATGTGCCAGAGGCATTTGGGGCTTTCACTCTCCTCTTCACTGTGATCTCCATTTTTTCATCCCAGTTATGTACATCTTTTCTTCTTTGAGTCCTCTCCGTGTACTCCACAAGAATGATGTAACCAGTCTGCACTGCCACCAAGGCACAGCAATTTCCTGGGCCAGTAGTGCAGGATCCTTGTGGTGATGTATGGAGAAAGAAGTGGAGACAGATGGAGAATTGAGTCAGGCAGAGTAGCAGGTGGAAGCACAGCACACAACTGATTGCTGTTGATCAGCAGACTGCTAATTAGTGATGCATTTCCACACTGTAGAGGCAGATTATGGACTTGGGAATGAGAAGGAAACAAAAATCTTGTATGGTATGGAGGGATGTCTTTGTCGGGGTGAGGCATTGGAAGATACAGTCTGAGGGGCAAACATTTGGTAGATCCGGATCTAAATGTAATCTAATCCACACAAGCACCAGAAGGGCATATGAAAGTTGACTTATCCTCCTGGCTCTGAGCCACTCGATAATTGCAAGTATTGGTCTGAAAGTGTTTAGAACATAATTCTTCAGAGGAAAGAGAGCTATGCTTTAAGCTCTTGAGCAATACAAAATTAACATTCACAAGCTTTGTTTTTGGTGAATAAATTGGCATAATTAGTATTGTATGTGAAGAAATAAAGCAGAATAACCTTAACCCCCAGAAAAATATCTTTTCAAATGTTTTCTGTTTTAACCTATGCACTCAGGAAGCTCTGTTAACAAGCTCAGCAAGGAGCCACTGAGAATCATACATCAGACCATGGAAGAATCCACTGATTGGCTTTATGGTTTTATTTCTTTACTGTCTGACATCGTATCAACTGATGATGATGACAGTGATGAAGGTATTTGCGATATACAGACTTGTGTAACTGCGCTAACTCATGTTTTACATGCATTATGTTGACTTACTTAATTTTTAACCTCACTGTCAAAGAAGTCAGGGAAAGCGAATAGAAGTGAACACCTTCGCTAATAATGAATCAGCTGGCACTAGCGTTAGAAAACTGATGTCTTTGTTAGCTTTCATCTTCCATTTCATAGGCAATTACAGAAAATATGTCAGAATTAAATGTTACTAGTGGTGTTTCCAAGTAAAGAGGGCTAATTTAGGCTGAGTTGATGTTTCAGAGAATGGCAGCAGCTATTCTACATTGTTTCTCTCTACCGTATAAGAATGGAAGGGTCTAGAAAATGAAAGAATTAAATGTACAGTCAAAACTTGAAAAATCTAAGACAACATTTTTATTTGATATTTGAACAGTAGGGGGTAGTATTGGTGGAAAAACACTGTAACTGGACTGAAGGGAAGTTTGGATAACAAACATCAATAATTTAACAGTGTGGCCTTGGAACTGCTATTAATATGCATCATCTCATGGAGCTGTCAGATACGTTAAACCAAACAGCCAACAGTTAATCTATTTTTATAGTTTTTGAAAGAACCATCTTTTTATTAATAGATAATCAGTTCAGTAGCATGTGGTGGGTAATAGATGCACAAGTACTACATGTTATGTTTATCGTCCTGTACGCGTATATGCAGTTAGGCATGAGGATCATAGCAGTGTCATACCATATTCCTATTGCTTTGTGTAGCATTCCATCATAACAAAAATGATTAAAACCCAACAGGAACTTAAACTGAATCTTTCACCTACTGTATTCATAAACTAGAAGTATCACCTAACTTCTGCCACTGCAAGATGTCTGCATGGGCTTTCATATTAATTTTGTGTACTAATACTAACAGATATGCTATTATATGTAGCTTTATGACTTGGGGACCCTATTCTAAGATGTGATTTACAACCACCGTAAGGCCAGTTCTTGGTGTTGTTTAGAAATAAAAAGGGTGCAATGTGGTTTCCTTGTCTAAATTTTTGAAATTATGCTGGTGGTCAAAAACCATGCAATGAGGAACATTTTTGAGTACAAGAATGGATGGAGGCAGAGTGGACAAACCTACATGAGGGTTTGAAAGGATCATAAAATGAGCTAGCCTATACCAATTCCTATATAGAAAATTAAATCATTTAAATTGCAAGGTTCTGAATGCCTCCTGGGAGGTCCTCAGCAACCCCAACTGCATTGACTGTACTCAGAGTGGAGAACAGTCAGCACCGCCCAAGAATCACAGGAGGGACTCAGCATCTCACAGTATTAGGCCCTAAGAGTCTACTGTATGGGTCCACTTCTTTGTAATGCTTAAAGCCATGTCAGAAGTGGAGGCACAGCATCAGATTTTGGCAACTGACTGTTCCTGCTCCCACTGAAGTCAATGGGACTTTTGCCATTGACATCATTGAAAGCATTATTAGGTTTCTTTTGTTCTGAACATTGCAAGAAATGTCATTTGGAATGCTTTCTTTCTAGCCAATGAAAATGGAATCCCTGTGCCCATTTTTAAAATATAGATTCAGGTTTATAACTAAACAAATTCCACTCACATGCCAGTATCTGGTCACATATTTAACTATAAGTTCTAGAACTTTTTTTGGTGCCTACAATACATTTAACGTATCTGTCCTTCCTCTTAGAAAGCCTACATGGAAGCAGAAGTGTGGGTGTAAGTCTAAAATCTCAGAATAGAGTTCTTGTTACTCAACATGTTCGGCATAAAGTTTGAATGCATTTAAAAATGAAAATAAACTAGCATGGAAAAAAATAGTGGCATTGCTACCAGTTATCTGATTGTTGTGTTTTTTCCATCTTGGTTTAGGTGAAGTGGAACCTCCGTTGAAAAAAAAAGGTTGGTTTTCATTGTTATAAATAACACATGCTTTGATGTATTAAATGTTTTTAGATACTTTTGTTATTAAATTATTAAATTAGTAAGAACCTACTGTCTCTATGCCACTGGTTCTGTCACTAATTGCTTTTGTTATTCTACTAACTGTGTATGCTGTATGTAAATTGAAATTGTTAGGAATGTCAAATTATAATAAGCTTTGAAGTGTTGTTTGTTGCTGCGCAGTGTGTTTAGGAGAAGTCTTAATTGTTTCATTATGCTGTGCATCTAAAAATTATCATAAAAAACCAACAGCACTACTACAGTATTATTTTATATGTATTATCTACCTATTGACTTATATTAATGTCAATTTGTGTTAAATACGTGCCTGGAAAGAACAGACACCTGTCAGGAAGCAGCTGTGGAATATAAAAGTATTCACCTCTTGCCCAGGTTTATAGTAAAAGCTTAAAGTAAGGACTATCTGTATTCTTCTGAAAATAACTTACATAGTTACCATTGGATTTTTATAGAAAACAAAGATTAAGCAAGTAGAATTGTGATACAAATCTTTCTAAATATTGCCATGCAGAAACACAAAACTTAAGTTCAGCTTCTGTTAACTCAAAAGGAAAATGTACTGGAAGACCCAGGATATTGTTAATAGGATATAGAGTCCCTCATTTCTAGTTTACTGTTCAAACTGAGCACAGATTGGTAATAATAACAAAAGTCATTACCACCTGTTGACGTTTCAGTGATCTACATGATAAGAGTTTAACATCTATCAAATTTCCAATAGATAAATGTCCATATCACAGAAACTATCACTGCCACATTAAGGGCGCAATCCAGCTTTCTTTGAATTACCCCGAGTTGTATTAAGCTCTTAATAGCACCTTTTTTGGCAGTTTCAGCAGAAAGGTCAAGAACTGAATGGGCATGGAGAACAGTACCGTCTACTCTTCCTTATGAGTGATCCCTTCATGTCAAAATTGTGGCAAACTGGTAGACAGTGTGGGAAAACTTGCTCTCCTGTTATCTATGATTTATAGGTGGGATGTTTCAGCATTGGACTAACTCAGTTCCCATTGAAACCAGTGGGAAGTATTCCATTGATTTCAGTTGAAGCAGTTAGGCCACTGACGCACAACACTACTTATCCTTCAACTGATATGACTATAGCACTACTGCCGTCGCCTTTGATGAAGAACAGCTAATTGAAGCTGAACCCCAGCAAGACAGAGGTAATGCTGGTGGGTGCAGAAAAGCATTGTGAAGCATTTGCACCCCATCATGCAGTCTGCTTTGGCTGAAGGGGACATATTCACAATTAGTTAATTCAGTCCATAGTTTAGGAGTGCTCCTGAATTGCTCACTGACACTATCAGGGGGTAGCCATGTTAGTCTGTATCTACAAAAACAACAAGGAGTCTGGTGGCACCTTAAAGACTAACAGATTTATTTGGGCCTAAGCTTTCGTGTGTAAAAACCATCTGAAGAAGTGAGGTTTTTACCCACGAAAGCTTAGGCCCAAATAAATCTGTTAGTCTTTAAGGTGCCACCAGACTCCTTGTTGTTTTCACTGACACTAAGCTTTCAGCTAGCAGCATCCACAAACAATATTTTCTACCATCTCCAGCTGGCTAGGAGACTTTGTCCCAGGTGGATGTTGACCTGGCCTTCCTTACGTACCCCTTTGTCACTTCCCGTGTGGACTACAGCAATATAATATACCTGGCCCAAAGCCACAAGCCCTTAAACTCCAACCAGTGCAGAATGCTGCAGCACATCTCCTCAGCAACATAGTCTACTAACAGTACATTGTACCTGTCTCTGGTGTCTACACTGCCTTCTCATGTAATATGGAGTCAAGTTAAAGGTTTTGATCCTTATCTTCAAGTTGCTCAATTACCTGGGCCCAGCATTTCTGAAAGATTTGCTGGAAAGCTCTGGGATGAAGACAATGGCAGACAACTCTGCTCCTTGGGCATAATAGAACTTTTTATCATAGCTATAAAGCTCATCTGAACAGGAGACAAAACATTCTTGGGGGCTGGTCCGAGACTATGGAATGAACTCCCCCAGGAACTAAGGACCATCAGAAACCTACTTGCCATCTGCTGCAAGTGCAAGATGCGCTTCTTTGACCTGCTTTCTCTAACATAAACACATAATAGCATGTACAAAATCCCCAAACTCTACCAAAACAAAACACTGCCCAGCACACACATGTCCCCCCTCAGTCTTCTCTTCTCCAGACTAAACAAACCCAATTTTTTCAATCTTTCCTCATAGGTCCTGTTTTTCTAAACCTTTAATCATTTTTGTTGCTCTCCTCTGGACTCTCTCCAATTTGTCCACATCTTTTCTGACACAATACTCCAGCTGAAGCCTTATCGGCATGGAGTAGAGTGGAAGAATTACTTCTCATGACTTGCTTACACCACTCCTGCTGATACATCCCAGAATGATGTTTGCTTTTTTTTGCAACAGTGTTACACTTACAAATTTGTGATCCACTATAATCCAGATCCCTTTCCGGAGTACTCCTTCCTACTTATGTCCCATTTTGTATGTGTGCAATTTATTGTTCCTTCCTAAGTGAAGTACTTTGCATTTGTCGTTATTGAATTTCATCTTATTTAGTTCAGACCATTTTTCCAGTTTCTCCAGATCCTTTTGAATTTTAAATCTATTCTGCAAAGCACTTGCAGCTCCTCTCAGCTTGGTATCATCCACAAACTTTATAAGTGTACTCTCTATGCCATTATCTAAATCATTTATGAAGATATTAAACAGAACCAGATCCAGAACCAAACCCTATGGGAACCCACTCGATATGCCCTTCCAGCTTGACCGTGAATCACTGATGACTACTCTCTGGGAACCATTTTCCAACCAGTTATGCTCCCTTCTTATAGTAACTCCATCTAGGTTATATTTCCCTAGTTTGTTTATGGAAAGGTCATGCGAGACTGTATCAAAAGCCTTACTAAAGTCAAGACATACCACATATACCACTTCCCCACATCCGCAAAGCTTGTTACCCTGTCAAAGAAAGCTATTAGGGTCATTTGACATGATTTGTTCTTGACAAATCCATGTTCACTTTTACTTATCACAATTATCTTCTAGGTGTTTGCAAATTCTTGCTTGATTATTTGCTCCATTATCTTTCTGGGTACTGAAGTTAAGCTGACTGATCTGTAATTCCAGAGGTTGTCCTTATTACCCTTTTTAATAGATTGGAACTATGTTTGCCCTCTTCCACTCCTTTGGAATCTCTCCTGTCTTCCATGAGTTTTCAAAGATACTCTCTAACGGCTCACATATCTCCTCAGTGAGCTCCTTGAATATTCTTCAGTTCTCAGGTCTATCAACCAGAGCATATTTTCTGTGCACTAACAGTCTGCACAAAATTCTCACTTTCTTGGAAGTACCATAATTGCAAACACACTAAAAGTTAGTTGATAGCACAGTAAAGTTATTTACTGAGAAAATGTTCAAGGGAATAGTAAGGACATCACAGTAATGATAAGGAAAGAAGAAGAAAGGAAGAATAATAATGATAATTATGAGCCTGAAGAAAGCAAAGATAACCTTGACACAGATGCAAATTGCAGGCAAAGATAATAGGGATACAAATAATGACAATGAAGGTGGTACATGTAACAGGGCTAATATTGGTGTCAGTAGCCTCTAGAAAGGATGAAAATGCTTATCATAGTACATTCTTTACCAAAATTAATTTCTTCATCCCCAGCATTATCACTGATATTTATATTTAGTCACTGGAAAAGACTGAACATTTTATATTGTGCAGAAAAAATAAATTATAACTATCAGGGGACATGGTGAAAAAGTATTCTGTAAAGAGCTTTGCAATGTTTAACAATGTGTACTCAGTGCATGCTAAAATTGCTCAGCGTTTCCATGAAAACTATTCAAAAATCTAATAATGGTTTCTAACAGACTTAATATGTTTTAGCTTTCATTTTTCTAAATCAGTGGTTAGAATTGATAATGTTGATTTATGTTTCAGGGTTAGTAAAACATTTATGGACAAATCAATTTGACAACTGTATGTTTAGTTTTTTGTATGCTTCTTTTATGAAAATTTCTTGTTATAATAGGAGAGTTTTATTCATCACCTCTTATATGCTTTTGCCTCTGCAGTCTAAGCCCAATGTCTGTTTCTATGCGGATATTTATTGATGGAAGCAAAATGAGACTGATAATCTTTTTGAATCTTTGGGATGGGGGAGAAAACGTCCCAAAAATTAGAAGTAACATTTTATTAGAAATGACTCCAAATTAAAAGCGCAGAAGTTTTAGCGCCAGGCCTATGGCAGTAGTCAAAACTTACTACTAGCAATGTTATTACTCTACAGCATTTTGGAACTGTAATAGAACAATAGTTTACATAAGGCTAATTTAAAGTTAATTTTCTAATATATAGATTAGTGATATTATGTACAAATTAATATTTGTACATATGGAAGTTATTCTCAATCTTTTGAATTTAGGATATGACCAAAGGCCATTGAAATCAATAGGTCTTAGATCAGGGTTTATTTTATATTTCACAGTTCAGGCTTGTTCAAACTTTGTTTTTTAACTTAACATTCTTCCTTTGTTTTAGTTGAAATTCATCCTGTGACCAAAAAAAAAGGTGAGTGAATTTTAAAGCAATCTTAATTTAATCAAAAAGAAGGAGCTTAATAATAAATTAAGTTAGAAATAACTATGCAAGTAAAGCATTGACATGGCAGTAGATGCTGGACACTGGCTGAATATTATTTAGTAGACTTTTATTGGTGTAACAGATGTTGATATACATAAAAACAGAAGAAACTTGAGATTTCTGAAACACACAGAAGCACTCAGGCATACCGTGGTGATGGAGGCTACATATATACCTAGGCAGATACATGAATGCAAGGGCCTGATCCTATTGTTTTTATGCAGACACAAACATTAACTCTGTCTTTTTAAAATTAAATCACATACCACCTATACATTACAAAATAGAAATTTTAGATATCAAATAGAGGAAAATGGCAGTACCTTTCTGTTTCATATTAGTCTTCGGGATGTGATAATCATGTGATTTCCCAGTTAGTAGAACCACAAATTCTAGGCAGTGATTTATCTGGAGAAGAAGAAAAGATATTGTATAGGGATTTCCACCCTCCCTGTTTCCCAGACGTGTTGCTTTTTCACAGTAGTGAAGCAAGAAACATCAGAACTTTCTACTGCAAATTGGGAGAAACTAGCCTAATTATACAGATAAATAAAGCTCCTTGACAAGCTTCCAGCTTAGTCGGAATTCTCCAAATTCAAATGAGTTAATGAAATAATATGCTTTTTTGGGGGGTGGGACAGAAGTACTAAAGGAGACTAAAAACATACTAGAGAACTCTCCTAGTAATGATGTGCTATATGGGTACAGTCTGCCTGCCCACACACTATGAATTGCAAGATCAGGGCCAAAAGTTCAATGTATAAATACCAGTAGGTGAGTGAAACCATTATGTCATTAGATTGTTGTGACCAGTTAGTTTTCATATCAAGATTTGAAAGCAGACATTTTGCATATTTCAATTTTCCCCCCAAAATTTTCACATAGCTATAACTGATAGTTAATCATGCTCTTTTGTCTTTCCCTCTTCTAAGAGCTTATCAACGTAAAAAAAAAAAAAAGATTTGCTGCTTTAACTATAATGCTTAAAGTGGCAATCCCCTCCCGCATTGTAGACTCATTTATATGCAATCAGTATATATCAATATAGCTTATTCCTGTTCAGGAAGCAAAACAATGTAGACCACTATAAGGTACCTTTATGCCAATATAAGTTCATCCAAATCAGAGTTTATATTGGTAAAAATTCACACTGCTAACCAACTTACTTATCATGGTATAACTTTTCTAGTATAGACTTTTGAGATTAGGACCCTACGCTCTTAAGTCATATAGTCACTTTTTAAAATGTTATCCAATAGCTCATCTTGAAGAATATTGAGGATGGGCAAGACTCCTTTGGATGATATTCATGTTTCATAAATATTTAGACCAGAAAATAAAAATATTTCTAAACCCAAATTTCTTCCTTCAAGCTGGAAATAGGCTGGGAAAGCAAATATTTGAGTAGCATGAATGCAACCTGAAAAGCATGGCCCCTTATTGAATTTGCCTATATGGCTGATGTTTGTGATTTGGGAAATTAATTATTCTATGCACTCATCCCTAGAGTATATACTTATTTGCATCTTTAGTGTTTTCAGAGATCAGCTGACTTTTCTTTTATAGCTCCATATGGCAATATTCCTTTTTTCTGCATAAGAGTTCTTGTTTCCCAGCTCTGTAAAGTGTTCTCTATTTCTCTTTAAGCTTCTTCTCACTATAAAGTGTTTTGTGAATTTTTGTGTAAGGAGCAATGTGTTTAAAAAATATCTTCAGAACTGAGAGAATGCCAAAAACACACACAAAACTACTTCCCCAGATAGTTTTTATTTGATTTTTGTTACCATCAATTTCTATTATTAATGTTCTCTTGACAATCCCATCTTGCTTTTTATACTGATCAAAACAGCAATAGCATATCCACTATAAGGGGAACACTTTAGAATATGAAGAAAATATTTTTCAGATTATGTAAAGAAAACACAACTACCTACCCTTAGGCAAGAGTGAATTTTCAATTCCAGGGTTTTCTTTTCTTTCTTTTTTGTTTTTTTCTTTTTTGTTTTTGTTGCTGTGGGAAGAGAGGTTTTTAATTTGGGTTGATGTCACAGGGCATTCCAATCCAAAATGTACTGCTTTCTTGTGAAAGATGCAAAAAAAGAGTTCCTGACTCCATGTGTCATTAAAGATCCTTTGGATAGAAGTGTAGTAGCACTTGGGGTTTCAGAGAGTTTAGCTTCGCTCCAGCGTAGGGTGTATGACGCTACTGAGCTCTTTTAATTTGTGCTCCTGCTATAGTAGAAGCTTGTTGCTGTTAAAGAGGGAAGAGAAGGATGTGAGTCTGATCTCTTTTCTGGTTGGGGGTCCATTGTGCCACAGCTGGAATGAAGACAGCCTGAAAATCAGACTTGGTGGGTGAGAGTTAAGAGAAGACATGAAGAAATGTCTTACTTTCCATAAAAATAACAGGTGCCAGAAGGGATTACTCAATTCAGAGACAATGTGTGAAATGCTGCCTTCCCTTAGATGAAAAATTGCCCTGTATATTAGAGCTGATCAAAAGAGTTTTTTTCCTGTTGAAAAATCAAAAATTGAAATATTTTGGCCAAAAAACAAAATAGCTTTGGAAATGCTACGGTGGTGCCTCAAGCTGCATCCCCTCTCTAGGCCAGGCTCCCTAGTTGGCCTACATATCCAATGATGCACCACGGTCTCACTTCTTGATGCGGGGAGGCGGTGCATCATGATGAACCACAATTTCCATGAGACACCGGAGCGGTATAGCTGAATCTAATATTTTCCATGGAAAGTAGACACTTTGAAAAATTGTATATAATCAAAACCCATATGTTTCATGGAAACCGTTTACAGTGGAACATTTTTGACTGACCTACTATATATATATTAAAATGCCCAGGCACATTGTTACCATGGTAAAAGATCAATGCCAATGTTCTATGACTTAATAATAAAATTCTCCTTTAATGAATAAAAACAGCAAATGTATTGCTTTATTGCCCCATCTCTTCTTGAGACCCAAGAACAAAAGCATTTTATTTTGTAGCAGAAAGAATATGATTTGAGTCATGGCAGATGGAAAAAGGCATATATTTCATTGATCCCAAAGTAGTAGCATATAAACAGAGATCGTTATATAAAATTTAGCTTTAGTTTCTGTGTAGGTGAGCAGGAGGTTGTGGGGGAATGGGGATACATTATGCTTCTCTCTCCAGAAGCTGGACAATTTGGCTATTATCAAAATATCACCCCATGATCAAAACATTTATGGGGTTGGTGATGGGGATGCTGCTGGTCAGTCTATGCTAATGTTTTTACCATTCATAGCTTGGATGGAGCTCCACCAATGCTAAGAGATTACTTAAAATTTATGGGGTCAGATCCTAATCCATGCTTAATTTGTTTTGCACTGTTTCTGCAGCACAAAGCAGGCCTAATTCTGGTTTCAGTGGCCATCTGAAGAATCGCTTAAGGTGTAGAATAGCACAAAGCCTCTCTGTCTGGCCCTACACCATTCAGTGGAGGGGACTATATCAAGGAAAGGAGGCATAGCTCGATCACTACTGCATTCTGGCTATCTCCAGCTGCCATAAAAGCCCTCCAGGAGTTATTGTCTTTGGCCATAAATTAGAGCATGTGTGAGGCAACTTCAACTTAATCCTGGCAGCTCCAAGGATCAGGGGAGCATAGAAGATATAGCTTCTTTTAAAGTCTACACCATCAACTCTTTGGCCAGTTCCAAAGGCTAGGCCCATAAGGTAGATGCAACCCCAGAGTTAATTCTCACAGTCAGAAATATTTGCCATTTATTTGTTCGTATTGTGGCTGCTATAAAAACTGCATAGACTGTGGCTCCATGAAATGTTAACATTTTGTTGGGAATGGGTCTTTTGTACAGATTCCTTTCCCACTACCCCTCCCACCCCAATTAAAATAGCTATCATCTTAACCACCTCTTCCATCTACAGTAGAGCTAGACCACAGCTGTACAGTTTCAAATGTCTGCTAAGGAGACTAACAAGGGGAGAATTGACTAAAATTCTCTATAAAGACAACGTCTAAGAGCAAGTTAAAAATGAGCCCTCTGAAGCTCCTAACCCAGCTTATTCCAGCTCTCACTTTGTGGTTTGTTTACACCCCCACCAACTTTCCAGGATAATCATGCACCTGTTGCTAGGTAGGCTGTATAAACCAGCAGGGATATAGTCCAGCTTAGTTGTGGGCAGCAGCTATAGGGCTTCCAGCCACTGGAGGCAGAGTTATTCACCCTAATCTTGGCAGGCCTTTTGGGTCGGGTCCATTCCCTTTTACACATATGACATTTTTGAGAAAGGGAAGGTTTTAAACACTCAAAGGTCCAGATCCACAAAGATGTTTAGGTTCCTAACTTCCATTGATTTCGATGGAAGTTAGGAGCCTAAACACCTTTGTAATTCTGGGCCAAAATGTTTAGCCTCACTGCCTGTCGAAGTCATGTTTGTTTTATATAGCAAAAGGGGGGAGGCAGAAGGAGGGAGGGAGGGAGGGAGGGAGGAAGAGTGAAGAACAAACACAGCCTGAAACTAGGATCAGTTGGTATCGTTTACTCAGCAAAAGATACATAAAAATATAACCCCTTCAAATCAATCCAATCACAACTGATGAAATTTAAAACAATTGTTGATATTAAAACCCCAATTCACCCTCAGAGTGACTGGCTAATACTAAAGCAGAGAGATGGTGATTAAGGGACCAGACTAGGCTTCAGAGGATCAGGGTTCAGTCACCAGCTCTGATGTTAGTTTCCTGTGTGACCACAGGTAAGTCATTTAATCATAAAGCTCCCTATTTAGGAAATGGGAACAATAATATTTCCTTTCTACCATATTCTTCTTCTTTGTTTTTGTTTTTTTGGTTTACATTGTAAACTCTTTGGAGAAGGGACAGTCTCTCACTATGTGCATGTACAGTGCCTAACACGGTGTCCTCAGTTTGGTCCTTTAGCTACCATAATGCATGTTATTACAACTGAGTACTTATTAACAGTGAGCAGCCAAACAAGAGCACAGTAATATAAGCAGACTGGAAATTAACCACTGTATTTGTTGATGAAAGAGTAAAAACCTCCTCCTGCCTCATCATGAAGGGGCTATGGGTCTTTATTCATGCTAATGTGAGGCTGAACTGTGCTGAGAGGGCACCTCTAGTATAAAGTGCTTCAGGAAACTATAATTTACTCCTCTTTCCCCGTCCCTCCTCTTACTAATGCTTGGTCTTTGTAGTGCACAGGGAGAGCAGGGCTGTTAGCAGACACTGTAAACTCTTGATAAAGAAAATTAACATGGTAAAGGCTGGGGGGGGGCGGGGGAGAAGAGGGGAGAGAAGAAGAGCTTCCAAAACTGCTTGTTCAGCAGGGATTTTCAATCAAGCTGCAGATTTAGCTCATGTAAATCTGACTGTCATCAGACTATCAGCTTTTTTTTGGGTCAACAACATACAGCTGTGCAGACCTGCCAACAATATAGTCAGTGAATATATCTCCTGTCAGAGTTTGAAAATGGTTGGTGAGCAGGCTGCTAGCTTTTCTTCTTGGAGGCATTTAAAACAATTATACTGCATGTTCTGTATATTCTCAGAACACTAGATAAGTCAAGTAGTGCCCACATTTTAGGAAATAAACTCTTTGTCCCTTCTAAAAACCAGCAACATTGGGGAAAATGATAATTTTTAAAGCCTGCTTGATAACTAGAAAACCCTAACAATGAAATACATCTTTTAAAATACATATTCCTTTGCAATAATTTAATAAACTGTGCTGCCATCTCATCAAGAATCAGGATGGTTGCCTTGGTGACAAAGATTATCCTTGCTGCTGCTTGATTCTGTCATTTTTCTAAACATGAATTCATAATATTGAGGATTTATTAACAGTATGTCACATTGATAGAGATAAATTGTGTGCTTTAAACTGGCCATGTAAGTCTTCTATGATATTACAGCTGCTTTGTCAACTCAGAAATAAGATATGATGTGATTACTAGAAAATTAAAGCTATTTGTCATAAAGCGTAAGACACAGAGTATCAAAACTGCAGAGGAAAAATCCTCAATAGAAAAATCTGATGTTTCCCTATTTTAGATATTTGGGGTTAGTTAGTTGTTACCATTTTATGGCTTGTAAATTAATCAAATTCAATCAACATAGAAATGTATTCTTGTTTCTGCTGGTAACATTTAACTTGTAATGTGCAGAAATAATGTATTCTAGGGTGTCGTATTTTCTGCTGGCTCCAACTGCTTACAGAGATTTGGGAAAAAATCCTAGTGAAGGCAAAGTTTGCAAGTTCAGAGTGTATTTTATATATTCAATTTCTTTAAGGACTTTGCATGATGTGTTGTGTCATAAGTGTTGCTGTAGGTTAGATAATCCACTCAGAAATCTTGAATGTTTCTGGTGGGGAGTTATCTGAGTTATATAGTTTGTTCAGAAATACTCATGTCAGATTGGATCTGCCCCGATATGTCATGGGGTCAGTTTAGGTTATCTGCTGCATTTACCAGCCTTCCATTGGGTATATGAACATTTTTGAACTAAATTACTATGTGATCCACTAAAACCATTACAAGGGGAAAAACAAACAAACAAGCAAACAAACATAGACTGTATCTGAACACAAGGATTTCCTTGGATTTTGACAGGGACAGAGTGGGGAGGCAAGCTGTGTATTTGAATAATTTGAAGTCAGTGGAGCTATGATAGTTTACACCAGCTGAGGATCTCCTAACAGTCCCCAAATGTTTGAACCTGTGTGCATGATTCTGCTAATAGCATACAATTTATCAGTCTATGGGCCAGATTCAGAAATGATATGTGAAGCTACGTAAGATATGCTCTTCTTACACTCCTCTAGAACTACATACACATGCTGGCTCAGATCTACAAAGGGATTTAGGCTTGTATGGCCCAGTTTTAGGCACCACTGTAATCCACAACCACCCCACTCAGCTGCCACCTAACTCTGTAGGTGTCTAAACTCACTTTTGATGTGGCTTTAATCAGGTTGTGACTTTATCATTAGATGGGACTACCTGGCAGATAAAAGTGCACTGTGCAGGTAACTCCAAGTTCATTCAATAACCACTTCCACCACCGCCCACTTTTTCCATCCAGGTCCCCCAGCCAACCCATTGTTGGGACCTTACCATCCACCCCCCTTGTAGGAGGGTTAAGGTGGGTTAAGGGTTAAGAAAGGGGAGAGCCCCATTGCTCCTCAGTTCCGTTCCTTTAACCAACAGCTCCTTTTTAAGTCCTTAACCAAGCCATTTATCTGGTCACTGTATCCCTTCCCTATGGAGTACCTGCACTGGACATCTGCCCTACACTTACATCATGAGTTGCCACATGCAGTCTACCACCCTTCATGCCACATGTCAACAAAGCCCTCCCTAGCCCACTATGGAGAAGGTCAATCTGGTCAATCTGGTGGAAAGGGAAAAATTCCTTCCCAGCCCCCCTAAAAAAGGGATGGCTAGCGCAATGCACACAGTAGGTCTTGACTAAACCTGATATTTTACCACCTAAAGGGGAGGGAGGGTGAGTGCTGCCTCCCCCTGCTCTGTGTAAAATGGGGCTTCTCTGCACAGGGCTGCCCTTTTAAACCCTTCTGCCCATCCGGTTTCCAGGAGATGAGTCAGTGTTGCTACGCTGGCCTCTTGTCCCCTTTTGAATCAGTTTGACCACTCTCCCGCACCCGGCCATAAAGCACTGTTCCCTTCATTCGGCCAGCCAGCCAAATCCCCCTGCCCCCCACTTAAAGGTGCGATGTGGTCATTGGCACCTAAATTTGTGTTGTAAATCTTCCCTGGGCATATAACTTCCTGACTCTGGGCGTGCGCACTGGTGCCTCACTCTAGGGATCCAAATTCCAATCTCAAGCCTAAACCCCAGAGCAACCACAAACTGGGGGGAGATAGGCATTCCTCCACCTATCTTCCCTTCAGGGCCCCGTTGGGTAGTCATGCTCAGAGGTTGCCTAACTCCACACAAAATGACCAGGGAGAGGAAGGGACCTCCCTTAACTTCTAGCCTAGTGGTTAGGGCAGTGGTTCATGAACTTTTTACTAAGGCTGACCCGCCAACTGGGTATCATCTCTTTTTGTGAACCACCATTACATATATGCATCGTTTACAACCCTAATCCTATCCTGGTGTGGAGGGGAGGCCCTGAGTGGAGGGGCGAGAGGGAGGAGTTGGAGAGCGAGCCTGACTAGCACTTACCCCACAGTGGTGCTTCCTGTCTTGCACGACTGGGCCTGGCTCCCCATTCCAGGCATTGAGACCTGGCATACAGGGTTACAGTGGCACTCAGATTTGGCTTGGCCACCTCTTCCTCACGATAGAGGGATTGGCTGGGCTAAACCTGAGTGGTACTGCGGCCTTGTGCACCAGGTCACAATACTTAGTGTGTGGAGCTGGGCCCACCCCTGTAGTTCAGAAGCCACCGCTTAGGGTTGCCAACTGTCTAATCACACAAACACCCCTGCCCTGCCCCCTGCCCTTCCCCTTCTCCGAGGCCCTGCCCTGCTCATTCCATTCCCCCTCCCTCCATTGCTTGCTCTCCCTCACCCTCACTCACTTTCACCGGGCTGGGGCAGGGGGGTGGGATGTAGGAGTGGGTACGGGCTCTGGGCTGGGGCTGAGGGGTTTGGAGTGTGGGAGGGGGCTCCGGGCTGAGCCTGGGGCAGAGGTTTGGGGTGTGGGAGGGGGTGCGGGCTCCGGGAGAAGGCTCAGGGCTGGGGCAGGGGATTGGGGTGCTGAGAGGGTGAGGGGTGCAGGCTCTGGGAGGGAGTTTGGATGCAGGAGGGGGCTCCGGGCTGGGGCAGGGGGTTGGAGTGCAAGAGGGGATGTGGGCTCTGGGAGGAAGTTTGGGTGCAGGAGGGAGTTCTAGGCTGGGGCATAGGGTTGCGGTGTGGGAGGGGGGGAAGGGGTGCAGGCTCCAGATGTGTGACGCTTACCTCGGGCGGCTCCCAGCTGGCAGCGCAGTGGGGCTAAGGCAGGCCCGTGCCGCTCCTGGAAGCAGCCGGCATGTCCCAGCGCTGCCCCTGCCTGCAGGCACCGCCCCCGCAGCTTCCATAATCCACAGTACCCAGCCAATGGGAGCTGTAGAGTTGGCATTCGGGGTGGGGGTAGTGTGTGGAGCCTCCTGGCCTCTGCTAGGGGCTGCAGGAATGTGCCAGCCGCTTCCAGGAATGGCATGGAGCCAGAACAAGCAGGGAGCCTGCCTTAGCTCCGCTGCACCACCGGAATTTTGGTGCCTAAAATCTCCCGGTTTGGCTTCAGCAGCTTCCGGGAGATAGAGCCTGATTCTGGGAGACTCCCGGTGAAACCAGGAAGGTTGGCAACCCTACTGCCACAGCAGTTGGTTTGCTCTCCAACTGCCTCCCCTTGCCCCAGGGCCTCCTCTGCACTGGGCTGGGAGACGTGTATGTTTGAACAATTATGGGTTAATCCAGCAACCCTTCTAGAACTTTCCTGTGACCCATTGGTAGGTTCGGGCCTGACGTTTGGGAAACACTGGGTTAGGGTACTCACCTGGGATGTGGAGACCTGGTTCAATTCCTCCTTTTTCGTGATGAGAAGAAAGGATTTGGATAGGGTCTACCGCCTCTCAGGTGAGTGCCTTAGCCAGTGGGCTACAAAGTGTTCTCACACTTTCTGTGGCCCAATTAATATTTAATTCAAGTGGAGAAGCTTCAAGAAGAGAGACAGAGGTCCACATCAGAGTATCCCATAGTGTAGTGCAGTGTTTCTCAACTTTTTTGTGCTGGCGATCCCCTTTGGACTTAAAAAAAAATTGGGACGCCCCCCATACTAAGACTTGAAAAAATTGTGACCCCATACCTTAAATATCATTAAGTAAATTATGAATAATACTGGGGCACTAGTGTTAATAAACTAATATTTAAAACCTATGCAAATAATTGAAGGTAAGAAAACAAATTTATGTGCCAGATCAAAGTTTATTTTTACATAGAAAGAAACTATAAGTTCACTTTTTACAAATTACAAGACTTACAGAGTCCTTCTATGAAACACTTGTGCTTGTTTTGTATCAGCTTTATGGTGGGTTGAATTGAAGACACACTCAGCAGCAGGTCATCCTCCACAGATTATTTATTTAGTTGCTTTGGCTTTATCGCAACCGTCGATGGGAATCCCAATTCACATAAATATGATATTGTGAACAGGATTAAAACGTTCAAAGCTTCAGTTACAAGTTTGGGAAACTCATGCTTCTGTGCCATTCAAAACATGCACATGTCTTTTGAAGGAAATGAACACTGAAGCATTTTATCAGATGAAAGCTCAGTTATCTTGCAGGCTCCATGTGAGTTCGACCGACTCAACTACTCTTCTGTTGAACGGATTAATTATGCACCTCCTGCCAAGTTCTTCGTCATCAGGCGGGAAGTAATCCTGGAGCTGCTTATTAAGTTTAAATATATGTTCAATCATAATGTTTTTAATTGTTTAATGTCCACACTCTTGTCATCAGGAATCAGTTTCATGTACTCGCACCTCAGCGGAAATGACTTGAAGTTTTCACTCTGAAGCTGAGCAGACCAGGCTCCAAATTTCTTTCCAAAGAAACTTCTTTCCTTGTCTCCCAACCCAATGATGTGTTTGTGTGGGCCTAGAACACTCCTATTCAACTCATTCACATGACTGCAGACATCTGCCAAGTAAGTCGACGGAAGAAGCCATGGTGTGTCACTGAACAATTTAGCAAAAGGAGACCTGTGATCCTGTAGGAACCCAAGTACTTCAGCTCGCAATTCAAAAAGGCTGTTTAACACTTTCCCCCATGAAAGCCCTCTCCCTTCAGTGTGCAAGAGAAGAATTTTATGAAGTGCACCTATTTCACACATAAAACTGCAAACAGGCGAGCTGATAGAGGCTGGCTTTTTATGAAATTCACAACTTTTACAGACTCATCGAGCACCTGACACAACTCAGAAGGCATTCTTTTTGCAGTGAGTGCTTGCCAATGTAAGAAGCAATGGGTCAAAATGGCATGAGGCATAATGGTTTTTCATCTTGCAACAAGCCCACTGTTCTTGCCAGTCATTGATTTGGCACCATCACTGCATAGAGCAATATGTTTTTCCCAATCTATTTCAATATATTCGGTAGCTTCAACAAACAGGTTAAATAGACATTCACCAGTTGTGTGGCTAGGCAGCGCTTTACAGAAGAGTATGTTTTCCTCAACGGTAGCATCTGAATTATATCAAAAGAAAGCTAAGAACCGTGCTAAGGCCTAAACACCTGTTGAGTCACCAAACTGAACACCATTTTAACTTTTCTTTCAACTGCTCATGAATGTCATCAGCCATTTCATTAACATGCCTCGAAACAGTATCTTTGATAAAGGAATAGCTTTAAGCTTATTTTCCTCTTCATGGCCAAGCATGCTGGTAAGCATGTCTAATGCCACAGGAAGTATGAGATTCTCAGCTATTGTATGTGCCTTACATGTTTGGGTAATACAAGAAGTGACACAAGATATGAAGCTTCAAGAGCATTCTTACTGACATTACTTGTATTCCAAATCAGTGTTTGCTGTCTTTTCAAGATGTTCAGTTTTCCCTTAAAGGACTCAAGAGGCTTGTTTTTTAATTATGGATGTTTACTTTCCAAATGTCGAATTAATTTAGAAGGTTTCATGCTTTCGGCACTTAGCACTTCACCACCCACAACACAATAAGGTTTATTTTTGATTGCTGTAAAACCATACATTGAATAGCTGGAATTGGATTTTCTGCACTTCATCTTCTTCACTCCTTCATTCTGTGCAGTACTTGGTTGAGCCCTCTTTAAAAATGTATCCATTGTACAAGAAGGCCTCTTTGAAAAGTGTGCATACAGTACTATTTGCTAGCCGTGAAGAACAACAACGTTGTCTGGACAGGAAGCAGCAGTGAGCTCACGTGGTTCTGTGAAGTCACATGCTTGCCTAAAGCAGGACCAGCCTTCAACTCTCTGAAGGCCTCACAGAAGGCACATGTGAAGATCTTTGGAGACGGACCCAACATTGGGCGCCGAGGTGTATTGACCCACAGGCTGGGTGGCATCCTGAGGTGAGTCAGGGTGGAGGTGGTGCTTCCTCCCTAAGCCCCTGCTGCCTGAAGCCAAAGTCCTGCTGCTGGGACTGAAGCCTGAGCCCGACCACCTGGGACTGAAGCCTGAGCCCTACCATGGGGGGTTTGAGCTGTAGCTCAAGCCTCGCCTTGCCTCATGGGGGCTGACAGCCTGAACCCCACTGCAGGGCTGACAGCTCGAGCCTGAGCCCTGCTGACCAGAGCTCACAGCCCAGAGCTCGGCCACTGAGGGGCTCACAGCCAGGCTATCTGGGACTGACAGTCCCAATCCCCACTGAGGGGGGCTCAAACATGTAAATTAGCTTCATAGGGCCCTCTGTGGCATGGGGTCATGCCGGCCATGCACTTGCAAAGCCCTTTTGTGATCCCCCAGGCTGAGAAACACTGGTCTAGTGGTTAGAGCACTCACCTGAAAGGTGGGAGGTTTCTGTTCACATTCCTTCTCTTTATCAGCCAGAGAGGGGACTTAAACTGGGGTCTTCCATGTCAAGATTGAATACCCTAACCATTAGGCTAAAGGTTATAAGGGTGTCATTACCTCTGCTCCTGGCTGGTGTAGGTGGATTTTATAGGGAGACTAGGCACCTAAGTCAGGTTTGTCGATCCCAGTGGTGTTCCAGCAATTTTCTAAGCACTGCAATGCTTAAGTCTCTGTGTGGATCCAGATTGCTCTCCCTTAGTATATCTACACTAGACTTGGAATAAACTTTTGGGGAATTGTCCGCACTAGCCTTTATCAGTGTGTTACCTACTTCTTGTTAACTTGATGAAAAAATGTCCAGTGTAGACAATCCTGTACGCGTAAGGAAGTCTCACTTGGTCTAACATGTTGAGGAGCAATCACAAAAGCAAGAAGATGTAAGTTAAATTAGGGTGGATGTTACTTTAACTTATAATTTTTTTCTTCTGTAAACATGATGGGATAGTTCATCCTTTGTATCCTCTCATGACTAGAGATAGTCCCTCCATGTGAGGACTGAGGGACAGTGATGAGACTGTGTGGAGAGATTTAAATATCTTCTGTCCCTGTTGTCCTTAATTTGTGGATAGATCCAAAGATTTCATGTCTCTAATGGTGTCCATCAACATCTTACATGTACATTAAATTATCAAAAGAACTGTAAAAACAGAGCAAAAAAAGCATATGTTAGAATGCACTAGAAGCCATGTGTAAAATTTGTGGACACTAGCAGTGACTGGGAGAAAAATACTGATATAGTCACAGGAAGAAAACAAACCAAACTCAGTTGTAACAGGAGTCTTTAAATTGGGTGATTTCTTTGTAGTCTGAATTTGGAGGCCTATAGAACAACAAAAATGCTATATATATGAAGACGGGAAGTACAGGGTCAGAAATGGCTCATTGGGATCTTATGGCCAGTTTATCTTCTTACTCTGCATAGATGACTGGTAATGATACATATCTAGGCCTCTGCTACTCTTTAATAGGTATTTTTACCTCTTTGCTGAAAGAATGAGTGCTGATTTGAATGCAGTAGAGACTGGTGATATAGCACGATTATGCTTTTCTTCTAAACCTGTATTTTAGGTGGCAAATACTGCTTGAAATTGACTGATAGGTATTGATTCTCAGCAGTCTGTGGACAAATCTGTGAAGTCAATCAATCTGTTAATGGAATATAGAAATTTATCTTTCCCATTTACCCTATTAAGCAATGCACATGCTTTTATGTCCTGAACCAGTGTCTATTGAAGTCATTGGGAAGACTCCCACTGACTTCAGAGAGCAGTAGATTGGGCCCTTACTGTCCAGTAGATGCAGTATGTTTTCCTCTATCTCTATTGGATTAATTTGGTGGTGAGTGATCTTGTAATTGGAAACAGGAAAGCCAGACCTAGCCCTTAAGTAAGGGGATGCACCTCCCATTGACTTTAGTAGGAGCTGCACCTGCTCACATCAGGGATTAATTTGGTCTAGTATCCGATATCAGTTTCACATTCCAGGAGGTGTGCTCATATTACACTAATGCAAACACTCTACATAGTCTTAATGGGTTTACCAGATGTCCACTATGATATCACTTGTTATTTTCCCCCAAGTGTTAGCAAGCGGAACCTTGATTTTTGGGGGGACGGGGTTTTTTAAAGTCTATATAATATAAATTTTCTTTATTTGCCATTACTGTATTTTTGATACATGAGATAAAATCAAATATAAGGCCTATGGCACTGGTAATAGTACCAAAGTCACCGATGAAATTTTCAACAGAAGAGATGGCACAGTATTTTGTGGGCTGAAAGGAGAGCAGACAATTGCTAAAACATTAAAACAAGCAAGTGTAATCCACACACCTCCTGGGTGTGGTGTTCTGTCCCAGCTAGTGGCACTGAGAGAGAGAACGATTAATGAGTCTGCTCTACAGCCTTAGCTAAGAGCCAAATGGCTTTTAGCTCATGCAGTAGAGGCTCATGCACTGAGGTTCCAGGTTCAATCCCGCCTGCCGACTACCAGGTCTGTTGGTGTTACACAAGCATTCTCCAGTCCAGTTCTTAAATAAGTTAACTTCTAAATGATGTAGACCAGGGATTGGCACAGCCCGTCAGGGAACTCCACTGGCGGGCCGGGACGGTTTGTTTACCTGCAATGTCCGCAGGTTTGGCTGATTGCAGCTCCCACTGGCTGCAGTTCGCTGTTCCAGGCCAATGGGGGCTGCAGGAAGCGGCGCGGGCCAAGAGGTGCGCTGGCCACCATTTCCCGCAGCCCCCATTGGCCTGGATCGGCAAACTGTGGCCAGTGGAAGCTGTGATCAGCCGAACCTGCGGATGCTGCAGGTAAACAAACCATCCCGGCCCGCCAGCGGATTTCCCTTATGGCCGCGTGCCAAAGGTTGCCGATCCCTAATGTAGACCATAGGTGCTGACTCTTATTTTTCCTGATGGGTGCTCTATCTTGGCTCTGCCCCGAGGCCCCGCTCCACTCCACCCCTTCCCGGAGGCTCCGCCCTCTCTCCGCCTCTTCTAGCCCTGCTCTGCCCCCTCCCCTAGACTCCCCCTGCCCGCCCTTCGCTTGCTCTCTCAGCCCCCTGCCACAAGCCCCCCCCCGCCACTGGTTCCTCTCCGCCCTCCCCAAAGTGCCTCCCTCTGGCCACTGAACAGCTGATTGGCGGCCAGCCCCAGGGCCCTGCTGAACACCTGTGGCTGGTGGTTGCTGAGCTTGCCCTATTTTTTTCTGTGGGTGCTTGAGCCCTGGAGCACACACAGAGTCCAGCACCTATGATATAGACTGTGGAACAGGGCTGTGCTTTGATATTTGAGTTCATGTAGAAATATGCCCGTTTCAAATACAAGTCCTCCAAAAAAGTGGAAGATGCCAATTTTTGGGAAGAAGATATTCTAGTGTAAATACTGGAAAGCACATAAAAGGTAATGTTATGTGGTATATCTGAATTTGTGTTTATTTTCCTGTGGGCAATACAAGTACAATAACAAGATGCCCATAATTTTTAAGATTTGATAGTGTTTGAATAGTTGTAGGATCTGTACATTGAATTATTATAGAAAAGTGATGTAAAAAATTTAATGTAGCCTGTCCTGATTGGGATGTATAAATTAGAATACCATAACCAAACATTCAGCATTAATTGCAGTTTTTAAAAGTTACTTGAAGACAGACCAGTTGAAAATGTTGATATACCTGCACTCTTCGAATTTCCTATCACTGCATTTCACTCTTTCGATCAAAACAATTCTCAAGCAATCAGTTAATTAAATTCATTAGTAAAGCTTACCAATTATGGTATAATATTATAGGATGAGTCATTGCTACGGGCTCTGACCCTTAATTCTGGAAACTTATCTCTATTATATGTTATAAAATCTAAGCATTATTACCTATTGTTCCAATGTTAATGGTGTGCCGGGCCTATCAAAAATATAGAAAAAAAAATTCTCTCCCCAAAGAAACTTGAATTTTAAATATACACCTAAGTGAATGGAATTCATATTTAACATGAAATGTCCGCCTTGATAAATCCAAGAGGTGCATTTAGTATCAGTAATTATTTGATGTTTAGTAAATATAATCACAAATGCTTAGTAAGAACATTTTTAATGAAATTCAATAACTCTTTATGTATTTTTATATAGGTTTACACATAAACAAAACAATTGATGTGTAGAATCCATAATAGTTAATAGTTAATGACAGGTAGATCTTTATTAAAACAAGGATATACTTTTTTTCCTACTCTTAGGAATGAATAAAAAGCTATGAATTATAGAAACAATAACACACATCGAGAATAATGCTTTGTATATGGCCAGAATTTTGTCACGTATATACAGCTTAAAGATCCATGAACCTTTAATATATCTTTATAATTTATTTCCTTTATTGCTATTTGAGTTTTTTCCCCTCCCAATAAATAAACTATTAATTGTGTTCTTTCCAGAAATTCATAAAGGCAAGCCTGATAGACAAGAAAAACTTGAAAAAACAGCACCAAAAGGTAATTATTACTATTTATATATGTGTGTGCAATAAATAATATATTTATTCAAATTATATTACACCTCTACCTCAATATAACGCTGTCCTCGGGAGCCAAAAAATCTTACCATGTTATAGGTGAAACCGCGTTATATCGAACTTGCTTTGATCCACCGGAGTGCGTAGCATTCAGGAAGTTTCTAATCAGGAACAGGGCCTTACTGAACTATGTATTGTATGGCCACATATAAAGACATTGTCTTGACCCCAATAGGTCCCAATCTACCTATTCATCTGTCTCTAAATATAATTACATAAAAACCTACATTAAAAGAACATTAGGGTTGCAAAGTCAAGCACTCAAAAGTTTTTAAATTGTCAAAATAAAAATTGCCCAGGCAGCCTTGATTTGATCTTTGTGTATATATGTATATATGTATTAAAATTCAGTTTTTAGTTACATGATCCTATACTATGGTACAGAAAAGACAGTTGTCTTACTCTCAGTGTTCTCTAGCAGCCAGAAAAGTCCTTTTCAGACTCTGTAGCCCCGGGCTGGAGCATGTTCAATGCAAAGAAATCTTTGGAAATTTTGCTGCCAGCCTCTAACAAATCTCTACGGAGCATGTGCAAATGGCAATTTTCATAGGTTTATAACTTGGGCAAATTTCTGTGAGTTTTCCTGGAGAGAGTAAAAAGCACCTTTCTGATGCTAGAGAAATTTCTTTGCCAAATTTCAAGTCTCTCTTCTGAAGCATGTGGAGGCATTACAACTTCTCAATAAAAATGGTTGTAAGAATTGTTTAATATGGGCAAAACAATATATTTTTTCATAATCTCAGTCTTGAAACAACAACCAATTTTTCTGTAATTTTCAAAAACAAATTCAGCCTGAAACAGACACTTGGCATGAAAAATTTCAGCCCAAATATTTAAAATTTGGGAAATCCAAAAGCAACTGAAAACAGGATATTATAATGAAAAGTATTAGGCAACCTTACACTGTGAACTCTGCCAATAATTAAACATTTTATTCAAATCTTTTCTGAAACTACTAATTGCAAAGTAAAATACAGTTACTGTACTTGTTAGAAAAATGTATTTTAAGGAAAGGAAATAATCTGAGAACAGATCTAACAAAGCACTTATTCTGACAATAATGCCGTAAAAACACAGTGATTTAAGAATGATGTCATAGTATTTATTAATTAGCATTAGCTTGTATTGTCCTATGGAATATACCCATGTTTTGGGACAAACTCCCTAGGAATGGTATAACTCAAAATATCAGAGATTGTGGATAGGTCAGAGATAGCCTGTGTAATCAGAAGGATCAGAGCATCCATATAGAGTTTTCCTTTACAAGACCATTCTGACTTTACTAAAATAATTCAATCCAACTCTGATTTGGAGTTGTGATGAAATAATGGGTGTATAAAAACTGAAGATCTTATTATATGACATGGACAGGAAACTCACTAAATTTCAAATTCATCAAACTCAGAAGCCGGGTAAGTGCCCTGGTAACACCTGGCTCATAGCGAGGAATTCTTTTGCAGAACACAGAGTAGTAGTATGCTTTTATAGCAAATGCAGATAAGTCAGATAACATCACAGGCTAAACCTGTCCTTATTTTAGGAAACAAATGTTTTTATGTTCTTATCTGCTTAAATTACAGCAAGGGAGGTTTAGGTTGGACATTAGGAAAAACTTCCTAACTGTCAGGGTGGTTAAGCACTGGAATAAATTGCCTAGGGAGATTGTGGAATCTCCATCATTGGTGATTTTTAAGAGCAGGTTGGACAAACACCTGTCAGGAATGGTCTAGCTAATACTTAGTCCTGCCATGAGTGCAGGGGACTGGACTAGATGATCTCTTGAGGTCCCTTCCAGTCCTATGATTCTATGTTCTTATTTCTCACCCTCCTGTACCTTCTTCCTGGGACTTGATGTCCCATTCCCATCTCCTAAGAACTTTAAGGGACCCAGGGCTTTTCTCTCCCTCATCAGCTTTTTTGAGGAGCCACCAGAATGGGCTGTTGCCATTTCCCTCCCAAAGCAGAGAAGCTGGAGCACAGTGACCACTCCTGCTCTCACTGCCAACAGGCTCTACTTGGGTGGGATTGAAAGAACCTCAATAATCCTTAGCATGGAAGCTCATAGCCACAATATTAGGCATTGGTCATGTTTGCTTGTTACCTAGAAATTATGCTAAGGATATGGGGCTACCTCAAGTAAAGCCAAGTGCGAGAAGGGGGTCTTTCTTTATTCTCACTTCCTATAATGACAGTGGAATTTTTACCCTCCTCATAAGATGATATGTTAGGACTGAGGGGGAGGGGAAGACATCAGCCATAACTTGGCAACCCTCTGAATAATAACATGCTAGGAGTTGGCAACCAGCTCCACTTGAACACCTGTTGGAGGTATCCCAAGGGAAAGGAGCAAGAGGGGTCTCACTTTAATTTAAAAAGGGAGGCGAGATGGAGTTCTGAAGTTGTATGCACAGCTACAATATCCAAAACTTTGTAAATTCATAAACTTTTGTTAATAATATACTGAGGTTCATAAATGAATCTGTCCTCAAGCCCAAATCTCAGTTCAAGTGGATTTCACATTCAATGTGACCTTCACACAAATCTAATTTTAAGCTTCATTGGAGGGCTTGTCAACACGGACACACTCAGGAATGTTAAAATGAATTAACCAAAGGTGTTGAAGTTAAAGCATGTAAATTAAAGCACATTAAACCCTTGTGTGCACCTTCTCATTCAGAAGTATAGTGGCCTTAGTTCACTATATTGTAATCTTCCTTGAAGAAGGAAGCTATAATGAACTAAGGCTGCTTTACTTCTGAATGGGAGTGTCCACACAGACGTTTAATGTGTTTTAATTTCACAGCTTTAGTTAATTCAGCATTTCCTTGATGTCCCTGTGTAGACAAGCCCTTATTCAATTAATTGGAGCAAACATTCTCTTCTTCATCTGTACGACACTCATCACCGTAAGTCTTACTGAGCTGAGAACTATTTTTACTTCGCTAAGGTATGGAATTAATGCCTCCTTAATCTCTTTTTGCCCTTGCTCATTCTGGGCACAGAAATGTTACCCAACACTCTCTCCAACTTTTTAACTGAGCAGACTAAATTTGACTCCCCTGCACTTTTTTTTTCATTTGGTGCAGATTAAATATACTATCAGACGACTAGTGTTTTGGAAAATATCAGAAATGTGCCCCTCACGTCTGTTTTTTATTGTAGGTAAAGTGGGTAGCAACGCCTAGAATAGTATATAGTTAAGGAGTCTTAACACTTTCCATTATAAGCCGCTGTGTTCAATTTCTTATAAGTTTGCCACACTCTGGATGAAATTTTCCATGCTTGCTTTCTGCTCCAGTCTAAATTTTCTTTTAAAGTTTAATCAAAAATGGTTAAGCAATTTCAAAAAATGAGGCTAGTGACAGAGGAAATTTTGTCAGTATTATTTAAAACACATTCCAGCGTTTTTCTCAACAGCTCTAGCATCTTCATGGTTTGGGAGTTGAAATTTGGCAGGAGGAAAATAAAAGAAGTGCTTTTTTCTATTCACATGGAAATCAGCCAGATTTGCCCAAACTATGGGAAATCACAATTTGTGCAAATGCAGCAGAACTAGTTTTGCTTTTGCTTCTTAATTTTCTGAATGTATTGTGCACTGGATGAGTTAGGGATCTTGTCCTCACCTCCTCCCCCCATTCCCTCAAAAGGATGTGATCATATAATTGAAGACCATATCGTAATGCACATGTACAAAGGAGTTGAATTAAGGTTGTACAGTAAGCCTTAATGCTGCCTTTTCTTAACTTTTGAGGGTTTGACTTTGGTACCTTAATGCTAGCGCTGATTGAAAATCTTTTGAAAAACATTTGATGGAAACCAGACAGGCTGGCTGGCCAGACAGCCTGGTTTCCGCGCAGCTCATCCACTTGCTGGAGCCGGCCCTGTCAGGGAGGCAATTCCGCCGCCCCCAGCAAAAAAAAAAAAAAGTCGCGATCGGCGGCGGCAGTTCAGCGGCAGGTCCTTCGCTCCTAGAGGGAGTGAGGGACCTGCCGCCCCCGAATTGCCGCAGGTGCTGCCCCTCTCCCTTGGCCGCCCCAAGCACCTGCTTGTTAAGCTGGTGCCTGGAGCCGGCCCTGCTCCCTGAGCTCTGCAACTTCTCAGCAGCCAGGCTGGCGGGGAGCTTGAGAAACAGGGCTCCCTGGGCTTCCAGGTTCCACAGCTCTGTGGCAGCCCACCTACTTCCCCAGTGAGGCAGCACATTCCTTGGCAGAAGTGTTTAGATTTGGGGGTTCTAATATGAGTTTATTATAGAGATGATCCTGAATGCTGACTTTCATATCTGGATCAGTAATCTTCCCAAAGTTTTGTGGGACCTGCTCAGTGTTTCTGTTTTGGGCCCATATCTAATGTTTATAGGCTATTACATATAGGGTGACCAGATGTCCTGATTTTTATAGGGACAGTCCCGATTTTTGGGTCTTTTTCTTACATAGGCTCCTATTACCCCCCCACCTCTGTCCCGATTTTTCACACTTGCTGTCTGGTCACCCTAATTACATACCAAACACTACATTAAAGGACTGTTAAAATCACAAAGTCAAGAATTCAGTATACAGGACAGATGGTGCTCAGGGAATGAATCAGGGATGTGTAGTGAAGGAGACTGTCTGTAGGACCTCCTTTGTGGCAGAAGCTGGAAGGCGAGAGAGTCAGGAAACAGCAAGAAGAAAAACAATAGTGTTGAATCTCACAGAGCTTAGTAAACTCTCTCTTTCTCAAGCTGAAGTTGATCCAGTCTGGATAAAAACTTAAATAGTCATTGGAGCAGAGGAATTGGACCCTGGCTCTTCTATGTGGGTGCCCAAACCCCCAGGCTACAGAGTCAGTCTCTCTCTTTGGACTGTTTAATTATTTATCAAAAGTGGAACAGATTCAACACGAGAGATTGAGAGACACTTATACAAGATTCAGAGTAGCAGCCGTGTTAGTCTGTATCCGCAAAAAGAACAGGAGTACTTGTGCCACCTTAGAGACTAACAAATTCGTAGCCCACGAAAGCTTATGCTCAAATAAATTTGTTAGTCTCTAAGGTGCCACAAGTACTCCTGTTCTTTTTACTTATACGAGACTATCCCATAGCCCAGTGGTTAGGGCATGTGCGTGAGAAGTGGGAGACCCCTCTTTAAATCTTTTCTCCCTGTCAGACGTAAGGAGAATTGAACCTGGATCTCACACATCTCAGTTGAGTGCTCTAACCACTGGACTAAAAGCTATGAGGGAAGCCGTAGTACCATCACCACCTCTTCCTCTGGTCTTTCTTGCAAAAAATGGCATAGCTGTGTAAATCTAGGAGGGGGTTCCTAGTTGTGGATCCCAAGCATAGTTAGGCACCTCCTTGCAGTTTGGATTTTGGTGCCTTACTCCCAGAGAGGGCAGAGTTTAGGACACACCCCTCTCATCGGCATCTTCTATTGGATAGCATAGGCAGGAAGCTGCCTAGCACACTGGTCTTTGTGGATCCCATTCTTAAATGCCTAGATCTCCCAATGCATTCTATATGGAGCCTGGGCACTTAACTCAAGCTTTGTGAAGTCCAGTAATTTTTCTAGGTGCTACATGTCACACAATACCTAAGTCCCTTTTTAGATGCAGGGCTATATCATAATGCCTAAGCCCAAGCGGGCCAAATTAAGGTTGCACCGACAACCTTAAACCTGGCATTTCCCAATTTTATATACAGACGTGCTGTATATAAATCCAGATGTGTCTCCCAGTAGCATAACAGCACTGCTATGCAAAGACTCCATCTTTATTTTAGGACCTGTCCGGCCCTGGTCAGACTGAGAGCTTTGTTAAGTGAATGATTTACGCACTCTCGGAAGAGAAGGATACTCATATTATTCTAGTCTGACTCCTGCTAGTGGTGGAAAAAATGTGGGGCCTACCCATCCAGGCCTCCAGGTCCGTAGAAATTGAGGTATTGTATGTGATATGCAGGGCCGGCTCTGGCTTTTTTGCCACCCGAGGCAAAAAAGCCTCCCGCCGCCCCCCTCTCCCCCTCCGGAGTGCAGCAGGGGAGGGCGCCGAGCCCGGCCGCGGGCCCGCTTTTCCTGACCGGCCGGAGCGCCGGGGGGAGGGCGGCGAGCCTGCCGTGGCTCCGCTGGCGGCCGGAGCGCCGGGAGGAGGGCGGAGAGCCTGGCCGGGGCCCCGCTCCCCCCGACCGGCCGGAACACCAGGGGGAGGGCCGCGAGCCCGCCGCGGCTCCGCTCTCCCCGGCGGCCAGAGCGCCGGGAGGAGGGCGGAGAGCCCGGCCGGGGCTCCACTCTCCCCAGCGGCCAGAGTGCTGGGGGGAGGGCGGCGAGCCCGGCAGGGGCTCTGCTCTCGGGCCAGAGCGCCGTGCCGCGCCGCCCCCCTCCAGGTGCCGCCCCAAGCACATGTTTGGTGGGCTGGTGCCTGGAGCTGGCCCTGGTGATATGGCTTTGAGGCTTCCTTCTAAAGTTGAACATGGAGAGATTCCAGAAAAAAGCAATGAGTTTATTTTAATTAGTTTAATTTATGAAAATGTGACATTTAAATTTATTAGATCAAAAGGCCTCAGTGGAGTCAGGTGGCCTGACTGCTGCAGACCTTCATTGTGATTAAGGAATCAAAAGTGCCTCATCACCTCAGCCCTGGAATGTGATCACTTTAATTTTGGCAACACCTGCCCTTCCCAGATAAATTTGTTGCCTGAAGTCATAGCTCTGACCATCTCCATATGAGGTAGTGCTAAACTCTACAATCTGAGATTACCATATTCTGAGGCTACTGTGATACCAACACGCAGGATAGGGCTCTCAGACTAATTAGAGCACTCCTTCAGCCTATTGTAAAAAATATATATTTTATGCTTATGCCAGCCTTCCACAATGCTTATCCACATTCCAGGCTACGTGCCCAGCTTCATCAAACTACTTTTAATCCCTTACGAAGGAGCCAATTTGTCTGCGCTCCCTGCATTTACCTTGCGGCCTATAGAAGCATACATATATTTCATTTATGCTAAGGTCACTTTATATAACTCTGGTAATGCAAAAGGACCTTAAAATGGGCATAAATTACATTCATAACTACTTTAAGGACCCTTCATGCAGCCTATCAGGAGGGTGTACATGGACCTTAGTGTAAATGAGAATCAGGCCCTCTCTGCATAATTTGTGTCTTTGTACTCAGCATGTCTCTTTCAAGGTTCATTTTGGTCTCTGATGCCAAAACATGAAATAGGGAGATGCCGTAGGGAAGTGGAGTGAAAGGGGCCTTTGTGAAGGAAGATTTGTCTCCTATATACATGTATGACACCTTAAGTAGTCTTAATAGGTCATGTGCAGCCATTTCATTGATGGCTAAAAAAGCACATGAATGGTCATCACCCTGTTCTGCGTAGTTCAGCTATTCTTTCTAGCATTTACAAGGACTGTCATCAAATGTAAAAAAGCTCATGCATCACAGAGGATGAACAACCACTAGGAAAGCTGTCAGTTGCAGAATTGTGCAGACTTTCTCTCAAAAGCTGGCAGCACAGCTCTATGAAAAGTTGTGCACCCTAATTGAATTTGCTGCTTTTTTACATGCAACCATCATGCAAGAGCATGTAGTCCTGTTACTGCTTCAACATCCTTACCCTGCCAAAAGGAGTAAGGACAGGTGACACCCCCTTACTTTTCCTTGTTACACGACTAAGCATCCTAAAACAGACACTGAATCCCCAAAGCCTGCAAGAGTACATTACTTCTGTGGTTTTCAAAGCCACGTAAGAGATTTGGACACCCCGGCCCAGATCCATCAAAAAACTTTAGCACCTAAACCCCAGACTTAGGCATCTAAGTCCCAGTTTTGGCTCCACTGCATTCCACAAAACTCTTGCCAAACCCAATAGGCACCTAAACTCGATTGGCACCTAAGTTTTTAGGATAAAAGTTCCCTAGACACCTATGTTTTTGCCTCTAGGCATGTGCCCTGCTGCCTCCCTCTATGTGTCTGGATGTATATCTCCTCACTAAGCCTCAGAGTGATTCCCCCTCTGGAGGAAGATGGACAATAGTCTGCCTAAGTCACATACAGGGCCCAATCTGGTAGCTGTGCTCAGAGGCTGCCTACTGATTGGGTCCCATTGGGATGTGATAGACTTGGGTTTAATTCCCACATCTCAGAAGAGTGCTCTAACAGTGAACTATTGGATAGTCTGATGTGGGGAATCCCTCCATCTCCCTTGTGAAAGCTTTTTCCCTAACCACTGGACTACAGAGTCATTCTTTCACTTGTTTTCTCTCTCTGGGCCAAATGACTGTTTCACTATGGATAAATACTTAAATAGTTATTGGGCTGGAGAGAGAGTGAGAATGACTCAGGGGTTAGGCATCCACCTGGGAGGTGGAAGACCTAGGGTCCAGTCTCCCTGCTGCAATCACTTTCATTATTTATACACATCCACAGTGGAACAGCTTCAGCACAAGAGATTGGGACAGTCTGCTGTGGGGCCTCCTTGTAGCTCAGTGGTTAGAGAGCTCTCCTTAAGATTTAAACAGTGATCTCCCACCTCTGGCAGAGGGAGGAGTTGAACCTGGAGCTTCCACATCCCAAGCAAGTGCTCTAGTCACTGGGCTAAAAGTTATAAGGTGGATGGCAGCAGCTGCATCATCACCACCACTTCTCCTCATTCCTGCAAGAGGCTCCTAAGCTGCCTGAGTCCAGGAGGTTCCTGTCCACTAAGCAGAGATAGACACTTGTCTGCAGCCCAAATTTAGGGGCTGTCTCCCAAAAAGGAGTAGGATTTAGGACACACCCTTATTGACAGCTGCTCCCATTGGTTAGCTTAGAAGGCTCCCCATCTAGTGTGTGGGCTTTTGCGGATTCATTCTAAGGCACTTATCTTTCCCCATTCATTGTGTAGGGAGCCTAGGTGCCTAACTTCATTTTGTGGATCGTGATATTGTTCCTGTGATTTTTCTGGGCACCTAAAAGTTGAATCCCATCCTCAGTTCCCATTCATTACAGTGTAAATTGGGTATCCAAATCCTTTAGGTGGCTTTGAAAAGTCCCAGCCTCTCTACCTCTTCCCATTACACTAGTGAGTGGTAATAAAAATTGTTTGCTTGTTGTTACTGAAATTTTATTTGCTAACATTTTCACTTGTGAGGAAATGATGAAATTAGGGAACATTTGCAACAAACATTTGGTTTAATGAAATACGCACCAAGTCATGATTTTAGGAAGAAATATTTAAACAAGAAAATCACGTCATTTGTGCTTCTTTTGATAAAGTAAAATTTGCTAAAAAAATAATTGTGAGTAGAGCAGGGCAGGAATGTTCTGTATATGCGTGCAAAAGTGACAAGTCATCCACTTGGCATAACTGTATTTTAGTTTTTGCCAGAAAATTGAGGTGTGGAGAGAAAATGTCTCTTCCTTATTCCATGAAACACCACCAACTTAGTCCTTCATTGGGGTGTCTTGTAGTGGTGGTGGGCATTTTTACATGCAGTTCTTTATGAGCTGGGATACTGTGATTCCAAACTATTATGCAAGAATGTGGGTCAGCAGCTGGCTATCTACAGGCATCAAGTCTCTCTGCTAAAGGCAGGATGTGCAGCTATCTGTGTTTTAAACAGCTATTCTTCTGATGTTATGTTCTTATTACAGACATGTACCCTTGCTAATCCGTCTTTTTGGTTGAAGTAACATCCAAAAATAAAAAACAGCTTGGAAGGCAATGTGTGAGCTATTTTCTGTTAAGAATAGAAAGTGCTGCTGTCAAAATAGTTTCCCACATTGGGATCCAAGAGCAACATGCTTATGCAATGGGCCAAAAACAAATCCTGCAAATGAGATTAAGGTGGCTGAGTAGTTAGCTACAGTGCAGATACACGATCCAACAATTTTCACAAGCATAAACAGACTCATTTGTTAGAAAAAATGGTCCATATTTCTGTTGTACATGTAATCAAATAGAAAAATTTAAGAAAGATTGCTGTTATATATGAGAAACTGGCACCTGTGATTCAAAGCTGAAATCCATTACTGTATCTTGCAAATACTTTCCCTTTATCATTTTGAAGGAATAATTAGATTTGTGGAGTATGTAACAGAGATGACTATGTCACTATTATGTATTTCTAGTAATTCACAAAGAGAAACCTGAAAAACAAGAAAAGATTGAACGGAAAGAACAACCAAAAGGTAAGTGTCCAGTGCTTGAGATTGGCATTCATTCTGACTCCTCTTTGGTCCAAAATAGCCTCATCTGTTGATGTTCAGGGCATGCTGCAAAGTCCATTTATTTTCATGGAGGGAGGAAGTATAATGAAGGATGACTGTATGGAGAGGGGAGATTTTAAAGGACTTTTGGATACATCAACTATCTGTATGGCTTTATTGAACATAAAGGCTAAGATCTTCTTCTTAGCATATGTGCAACATTTCTCAGGTGGCACGTGACCAGGACTTATCACTGAATTTGGTCCACTGGTTGGATCATTAGCTTCCCCAGCCCAGACTGGGTATTGATGGGGAGTGCAACATGAACGCTGATGGATTGCTGGATGCTTTATGTTGTTTTTTTAACCTTATAGAATATAGCAGTAGGGATATGCTACCGACCACCTGACCAGGATGGTGATAGTGACTGTGAAATGCTCAGGGAGATTAGAGAGGCTATAAAAATAAAAAACTGAATAATAATGGGGGATTTCAACTGTCTCCATATTGGTTGGGTACATGTCACCTCAGGACGGGACGTAGAGATAAAGTTTCTTGACACATTAAATAACTGTTTCTTGAAGCAGCTTGTCCTGGAACCCACAAGGGGAGAGGCAATTCTTAATTTAGTCCTAAGTGGAGCACAGGATCTGGTTCAAGAGTGAATGTAGCTGAACCACTTGATAATAGTGACCATAATATAATTAAATTTAACATCCCTGCAGTGGGGAAAACACCACTGCAGCCCACCACAGTAGCATTTAATTTCAGAAAGGGGAACTATGTGGAAATGAGGAAGTTAGTGAAACAGAAATTAAAAGGTACAGTGCCAAAAGTGAAATCCCTGCAACCTGCATGGAAACTTTTTAAAGACACCACAATAGAGGCTCAACTTAAATGTATACCTCAAATTAAAAAAACATAGTAAGAGAACCAAAAAAGTGCCACTGTGGCTAAACAACAAAGTAAAAGAAGCAGTGAGAGGCAAAAAGGCATCCTTTAAAAAGTGGAAATTAAATCCTAGTGAGGAAAATAGAAAGGAGCATTAACTCTGGCAAATGAAGTGTAAAAATATAATTAGGAAGGCCAAAAAAGAATTTGAAGAACAGCTAGCCAAAGACTCAAAAAAGTAATAGCAAAATTTTTTTTAAGTACAGCAAAAGCAGAAAGCCTGCTAAACAACCAGTGGGGCCACCAGACGATCGAGGTGCTAAAGGAGCACTGAAGGATGATAAAGCCATTGTGGAGAAACTAAATGAATTCTTTGCATCGGTCTTCATGGCTGAGGATGTGAGGGAGATTCCCAAACCTGAGCCATTCTTTTTAGGTGGCAAATCTGAGGCACTGTCCTAGACTGAGGTGTCATTAGAGGAGGTTTTGAAATAAATTGATAACTTAAACAGTAATAAGTCACCAGGATCAGATGGTATTCACCCAACAGGATAGGTGGCGATTTTTATGGGCCCGTGGTGACTGAGCACCAGGAATATTCCTGGCCCGGCTCCAGCAATGTTTGAGGCTGTGTCTCTCCCTTGGCCCTGCCTTCCGCCCCGGGCGCTCCCTCCCCGCACGTCTCCCGGGCGATTTAAAATGGCCCGGGGCCCCCACCCACCACCGGCAGTGCAGCGGAGCTGAGCAGCTTCCTGCCTGCTCATTCCACATAGCTGCCGGCCCCTTCTTGCGGCCCCTGGGCGGCGTGGGTCTGTGTCTACATGTGCTGCTCCTGCCCCAAGTGCCCCTGCAGCCAATAGGAAGCTGCGGGGGCGGTGCCTGGGGGTAGCAGCGCGCGGATGCTCCCCGGCCTGCCCTGCCTAGAAGCCCCAGGTAAGCACCGCACCACCCACCCCCCTCCCAGAGCCTGCACCCCCACCCCTTTCCCACACAGCCCCTCCTGCCCCAAACTCCCTCCCAGAGCCTGCACCTCCTCCCCCTTCCCACACACCCCTTCCTGTCCCCAAACTCCCTCCCAGAGCCTTAGGCAGGTAGGGGGTGGAGTTGGGGGGCGGAGTTTTGGGGGGCAGGCTCTGGGCGTTCTGGCACCACCAAAATTTCTATAAACCTGCCGCTCCTGCCCAAGAGTTCTGAAGGAACTCAAATGCAAAATTGCAGAACTACTAACTGTGGTATGTAACCTATCATTTAAATCAGCTTCTGTACCAGATGACTGGAGGATAGCCAATGTGATGCCAATTTAAAAAAAAAAAAGGCTCCAGAGGTGATCCTGGCAATTACAGGCCAGTAAGCCTAACTTCAGTATCGGGCTTAAGAACAGAATTATCAGACACATAGATGAACATGATTTGTTGGAGAAGAGTCAACATGGTTTTTGTAAAGGGAAATTATGCCTCACCAATCTATTAGAATTCTTTGAGGGGTCAACAAGCAAGTGGACCAAGGGGATCCAGTGGATATAGTGTACTTAGATTTTCAGAAAGCCTTTGACAAGGTCCCTCACCAAAGGCTCTTAAGCAAAGTAAGCAGTCATGGGATAAGAGGGAAGGTCCTCTCGTGGATCAGTAACTGGTTAAAAGGATGGGAATAAATGGTCAGTTTTCAGAATGGAGAGAAGTAAATAGTGGTGTACCCCAGGGGTCTGTACTGGGACCGGTACTATTCAACATATTCATAAATGATCTGGAAAAAGGGGTAAACAATGTGGTAGAAAAATTTGCAGATGATACAAAACTACTCAAGATAGTGAAGTCCAAAGCAGACTGTGAAGAGTTACAAAGGGATCTCTAAAAAACTGGATGACTGGGCAACACAATGGCAGATGAAATTCAGTGTTGATACATTCAAAGTAATGCACACTGGAAAACATAATCCCAAGTATACATATACAATTATGGGGTCTAAATTAGCTGTTTCCACTCAAGAAAGAGATCTTAGAGTCATTGTGGATAGTTCTTTGAAAACATCACTGAATGTGCAGCAGCAGTCAAAAAAGCAAACAGAATGTTGAGCATTATTAAGAGAGGGATAGATAATAAGACAGAAAATATCATATTGCCTCTATATACATACATGGTATGCCCACATCTTGTATAATGCATGCAGAAGCGGTTGCCCCATCTCAAAAAAGATATATTGGAATTGGAAAAGGTTCAGAAAAGGGCAACAAAAATTATTGGGGGCATAGAACAACTTCCATATCAGGAGAGAATAATAAGACTGGGACTTTTCGGCTTGAAAAAGAGATGACTAAGGAGGGATATGAGAGAGGTATATAAAATCATGGCTGGTGTGGAGAAAGTAAATAAGGAAGTGTCATTTACTCCTTCTCATAACACAAGAACTAAGCGTCACCCAATGAAAATAATAGGCAGTAGGTTTAAAACAAACAAAAGGAAGTATTTTTTGACGCAATGCACAGTCAACCTGTGGAACTCTTTGCCAGTCTGTTGTGAAAGCCGAGACTATAACAGGATTCAAAAAAGAACTAGATAAATTCATGGAGGATAGGTTATGATGGAATCCACTTCAAGCCAAGGGGTGTGGCAGCACCCCCATTCCCCTAGTTTCAGCACCTATGTGGTCTGTGCCAACAGCAAATTACAGAACTTCCCGTGCTCTCTAGTATGTTGGGAATCAGAACCAAAGCTCCATCCACTGCTGGGTGGGAAGTAAATGGGTGCTGTGCAGCTGGAGCCAAGGGCTAGGTAGCTCACACAGCAGTACAATGGGGATTCTGACTCCTTACTTCTCTGCACCTGTAGTCCAAATTACAGTTTAGCCCCAAATAAATAGTCTAGCTAGTGAGCTATAGCGGTAGCTATGCCACATATTTACTGTGAAGTCATTCTGTTGTTTGTTTTTTAATGAACAACTTCTCTGTAAATGGAGGTTCACTGTTTTTAAAATAGCTGTTTTCACATTGCAATACATTCAAACAATTCTGGACTGCTAGTATACTTCACTCTAAACACAGTTTCACTGTGGCATATCTGAGATCCCTGTGAGTTCCACTGTGTCCATGATTATATATTTAAATACATTTCATTTGCGAGATTTGAATCTGTGGCAAATACACAATATTGTATTCTAATTTCTAATTATCTTCCATTATGAAGATCAAGAAAATATTTAATGAGGGGGTGGGGGAAAGATAGAATAGACGTGGAAAATAATTAGCCACCCACATAAATGTTTTGTCATTTAGTTAGAGCAGGAGTTCGCATTCTCCCTTATTCTGCAGCAATCAGCCTATTGTTGAAGGAAGCAAGAGGCTCAATACTCCCTGCTTTCTTATTTTTGTTTCCAGTTATACTTGGAATTAACATTCCATAACAGATCTCGTCTGTTTCCTCTTGTTTGACAAAGGAGCTTTACCATAGTCAGGCGGTAGCTCCACGAGAGTTAAGCTTGAGACTAGGTTACTGGTTTACAACTGACTTTTCTAAGTGCTCCAAAATCGATATGCTTACTCAGATTGTCTTGAAAATTACTTTGCTGCACAGAGGTCCTAGGTAAGGTTTGTGGTCCTAGTCTGAGGTCATCTGAGCAAGGGGTTTCTGGGATACAGCCATCTTAAAAAATCATGCAACGCCAAAATGTTACAGTGCTTATTTTGCGCACATTGTGTGTGTGTGTGTAACTATTTCTCTGATCTTCCTCAAACTGATATCATCTGCTCAGAATTGATCTCAACTAGTTTCCAGAACCCACTGCCCCTTTGAGGGAGGAATATTTTAAAAGGTACTCCAAGAAAAAGTTGGATCTACCATGTGGCTCAAGCTGAGCTGGTAAATCATAGAAAGTCATCTGCACATGCGTAGGCAGCCTGCCCTCAGAATAAGTAGGGGGCTGAAGGTGATATGTTGTGGTCATTGGAGCCACACAGCACCCCTTTACTGTGAGTTTGAGTCCTGCACTTGGCAGTTTTCTGAGGATGTGTTACGGTGAGTATTCAGACAGGTATAGTACAAATTAGCAGCTCAGAGTCACTGTTTGGTTTTGTGTCTTACTGTAGAATTATTTTAATTTCTGAGTTTGTGAAATCTGTTATTAAAAATATAAATGTTTATTTCTTCATAGTGATGTACAAAGACAAATCTGAAAGACCAGAAAAACCTGAAAAGAAAGAAAAACCCATAGGTAATTATTTCTCTTCATGATCTCTCAATACTTTTCAGGGTACACCAGGCCTGATTCTCCACTCCTTTGCATATCATATAGTCCTTGAAACCTGTGAAAAGTCAGCGTAAACACTGTGGGCCAGATTCTCAGCTGGTGTGAAGCAGTGTATTTCCATTGAAATCAGTGGAGCTATGCCAGTTTACACTAGCTGAATATCTGGCCCAAGTATTCTAATTTGGTTGCATTTTACATGCATGTTGCACAGGTGACGATGCCTGCATCAGATGCAAGGGAATGGAGAATCAGGTCCAGTATGTTTGAATGACACAATAACCTGCAAGTATAAAGTATATTAAATATGGGTATTCAGGTAAAACATGGCATATTCTCTGATTATTTTCAAAGATAAAATTTAAATAAAGTTAGTGAGGTGGGAAACATGAAAAAATGTTTAAAATTAGATAAGGAATAAGCAGATCTGCAACATAAGTATTAGAGAATAGGACTAATTAATTAGTTTGAAAAACACTTCGAAGATGGATCAGTGCTAAATAAATGTAAACCATTATATTCTTTTGAACATCAGTAAAAAATAACAGCTTTTGAAAATACAGGTGTGTGTGTACTGTCTTGTAGGCACACAAGTGCATGCATACATTTCTGTATGTCTGAATAATGATATGCCCCCCATACCAGATGTGTACAAGTGTTTTCACATACACATACCCAGTTTGGTATGCAATTAGTCATGTACACCTACAGATGCTCAGATTTGCATGTGCATGTTGGGTATTTGTGTGTGTCAAGTAAGCATGCACAAATGCATGGGTGCAATTGCGCATGCCTAACTTCGAAACATTGGAACCCACACTGTACAATATTCCAGTGGGTGCATTGTGGAGGGATTATTGCCTGATCTGGGTGCGTTAAGAAGTGAGAGACAGAAACCCATTCACAAGAATGTGCTTTATTTTTATTTGTGAAATAGAAGCTTAAAATAAAATAAAGTGCGGTAGTTAATATGCCCTCACAATTACATGTGTAATTAAACAGAGGGTGGTTTTATCATTAGTAGCCAATAAAAATTGTTGTTGTTTTTTATCCAGGCTTCAGAAGCAACTGCATAATTAAAAAAAACAAACAACAACAAAATTACCTGATTGCAGCATTCTTAGGGCCGTTGTTCAACTTGTCAACTCTGTTAGCTTGACTCTTCTTGATTAGCTACTCTCATGGTACCACTGTTGTGTCATCAAGGCACATTGTATTTCGATAGGGTTCGGAAATGAAAACAGACATGGGAGACCTTAGAGATGGTGCGTACATCTGTTTACAGACTCTAATCTCATGTTGCATACGTTTTGACATCTTGAGTGGTCTCCGTGACCTCTCCAAATGCTCACTGTCATATGAACTACTTCATTGGTACCTTTTAACTCCAGTAGATGACTGTTCTATGAAAATGCCATTAAAATACATCCAAAGCACAAAATCTACTCACGTGCCCTTTATGTTGATGAGTTATAATAATAAAACCCCTATCGTTATTATACCTGACAATCAAAAAAAAAAAAAAAAAGAACTTGCCTGAGGTGAGTGGGAAGGTAATATTTGTATGTCTGGATTATTCTGTTTTTCCATATAAAAATTTATAGATACCTTCCAGTATAATTAGATTTCAGTGATTTCATGGACCTTCAGTTCTTAAAGGTCTTAACCTGGAGGTTAACCAGCTATGGATGTGCTATTGACAAAACAGCTTTTGGCTGAAATAATTTGAACACATAAACAAAGCTTAGTGAGAGTCAACAAGTCTCACCAGCAGTGAAGCTGGCATTTAGTAGAATCACATCTTTGGTTTTGGCGTGACTTGTGAAAACTAAACACTCTTTTATTTTACCTCCACTTTTTGTTTTTTTCACCCTCTAAAAACAAGTCAGCCTGAGACAGAGCTTTGCTATTATCTTCATTTAACATGGGTTTACATATTGAAAATAGCAAAATGCTGTCATGAGGTGAATGTGTTAATTTCCCCAATATTTTTATTGCGAAAGTATCTATGCAGTGGTAAGACCGGCAAAATTGCAATCTGGGCACAATTTGTGAATTTGTCAAACTTTGCATGAACTTCAGTGTTTGCATTCTTACTATTATTACTATTGGAGCAGATCTAAGATTGTAATATATTTTAAGGCCGGAAGGGACCATTATGATTATCTAGTCTGGCCTCCTGCATAAGATAGGGCATAGAATTTCACTCAGAATTTCCTGCATCAGGCCCATAACTTCTAGTTGAGGTAGAACTACTCATTTATTTTGTGCTCCAAACTGTGCTTGGTGCTTTTAGGGCAGGGGCCTGTATTGTGTGTCTGTAGAGAGCTTACAGTCTAATGGTTCTGTCCTACAAACATCTACTGGTCCAATGTATCACTTACAATGATATCAATAAATCCTTTTCCTTAGTAAATCCTTTTACTTTTTATTTTTTTTGTTAAGCCATTGGTGTGATCAGTGCTGTTCAATACTGGGAGAAAAGTCAGTCCTTCCCTAAGAACCTTATAATGTAAATGGACTGTAAAGTGAAAGTCTCTAAAACTGCCACTGGTTTTTTGGCTGCTGGTAAAGAGAGGAACCACACTGGAATTTTCAACTCTACAACCACCTTTGGGCTACAGAATGTGACTTGGGCTACTGGCTTAAAAAAAAAAAAAAAAAAAAGAGAAGTCCATGTAGTGCCTGGCCTCTTCCTGGCTAGTTTTCTCTCCATCTCCATATATTAATGATGGATTATATGACTGTTGTTACTTTGTACTACTTCCAACCAAAATGAGGGCTTGTCTTAACTTACACACCTATAGCGGGTGTCGATTTAGTGGGTCTAGTGAAGACCCGCTAAATCAGACGTGGGCAAACTACGGCCCGTGGGCCACATCCGGCCCACGGGACTGTTCTGCCCGGTCCCTGAGCTCCCGGTCGGGCCCCTCCCTCACTGTTCCACCTCCCCCGCAGCCAAACCGCTGCGCAGGCCGCGCTCTAGCCCACTGCTCCCACTGGGCAGCATGGGGAGCACAGCTGGCTCTGGCTGGGTGTCGCAGCTGCGAGCTCCTGCTGCTGGTAAGGGGGCATGGAGTGGGAGGGCTGGGTAAGGGAGCGGGGGCTCCTGAGGAGCAGTCAGGGAGGAAGGGGCGGTTGGATGAGGTGGAGGTTCTGGGGAGGCGATCAGGGAATGGGGAACAGGGAGGGTTGGGAGTGGGAGTCCCGGGGGGCCTGTCAGGGGGTGGGGGTGTGGATAAGGGTCAGGGCAGTCAGGGGACAGGGAGCAGGGGGGTTGGTTAGGGGGCGTGGGTCCCGGGAGGGGGCGGTCAGGGGACAAGGAGCAGGGGGGATTGGATGGGTTGGGGGTTCTGAGGGGGCCAGTCAGGGGGCGGGAAGTGGGAGGGGCAGATAGGGGGCAGGGTCCAGACTGTTTGGGGAGGCACAGCCTTCCCTACCTGGCCCTCCATACAGTTATGCAACCTCAGTGTGGCCCTCGGGCCAAAAAGTTTGCCCACCCCTGCTCTAAATCAATGGCAGAGTGCTCTCTGGTCGACCCCGGTACTCTAGCTCCCCAAAAAGAGTAGGGTAAATCGACCAGAGAGCGTCTCCCATTGACGCAGCACAGTGAAGACACTGGGGTAAATCAACCTAAGCTATGTCGACTCCAGCCATGTTATTCACATAGCTGAAGCTGTCACCTTCAGCCCCCAACTAAAACCTCTCCAGCTCATCATCAGAGATCTACAACCTATCCTGAAAGATGATCCCTCACTCTCACAGATCTTGGGAGACAGACCTGTCCTCGCTTACAGACAACCCCCCAACCTAAAGCAAATACTCACCAGCAACCACACATCACTGAACAAAAACACTGACCCTGGAACCTATCCTTGTAACAAAGCCCGATGCCAACTCTGTCCACATATCTATTCAAGTGACACCATCATAGGGCCTAATCACATCAGCCATACCATCAGGGGCTCGTTCACCTGCACATCTACCAATGTGATATATGCCATCATGTGCCAGCAATGCCCCTCTGCCATGTACATTGGCCAAACCGGACAGTCTCTACGCAAAAGAATTAATGGACACAAATCTGACATCAGGAATCATAATACTCAAAAACCAGTGGGAGAACACTTTAACCTGTCTGGCCATTCTATGACAGACCTGCGGGTGGCTATCTTAAAACAGAAAAACTTCAAAAACAGACTCCAACGAGAGACTGCTGAGCTGGAATTGATATGCAAACTAGACACAATCAACTCAGGGTTAAACAGGGATTGGGAATGGCTGAGCCATTACAAACATTGAATCTATCTCTCCTTGTAAGTACTCTCACACTTGCTTCTTATCAAACTGTCTGTACTGGGCTATCTTGATTATCACTTCAAAAGTTTTTTTTCTCTTACTTAATTGGCCTCTCAGAGTTGGTAAGACAACTCCCACCTGTTCATGCTCTCTGTATGTGTGTATATATATCTCCTCAATGTTTCACTCTATATGCATCCGAAGAAGTGGGTTGTAGCCCACAAAAGCTTATGCTCTAATAAATTTGTTAGTCTCTAAGGTGCCACAAGTACTCCTGTTCTTATAGCTGAAGTAGCATAACTTAAGTCGACTTACCCCGGTAGTGAAGACAAGCCCTGAATGTAACTCTCAGTTGTGAGGTGTCTCAGGCTGTGGAACTCTATTCCAAGGCTGCCTTCAGTGTGCCCTCTTGCAAAGGATCATGCAATGTCAGTGAAACATAATTTTCCTCCTGACTAGAGCTTTAAATGAGAACTCTGATGAACTACATCCATAAATGTCACAAAATGTGAGATCTGTAATTTGGGAACTGTCTTGTGAGTTGAAGTGAATGATAGCTGAATGTGCCCAGTTCCTCCTTCATACAATCAGGCCCTAGCATCCAGGTGTCAATTGAAATAGTTTTTTCCTTACTCATTTGATCTGAACTCTTTGTCTTTTTAAATAAGTACAATATCGTGTCTGTTTATTTCTAGTTGCTCACAAAACCAAACCTGAAAAACAGGAGAAAGCTGAAAAAGCACCTCCAAAAGGTAATTATTGATTAGTTTTAGATTTGGGTTTTGTTTTTTTCTTTTTTGGGTATGGAGGTCTGTTTAGAGTGTGTAGTTGTTTCAGCATGACTTCTCTGATGATAAACTAATCTTTCTTCGGGCCTATTTGGCTAGGGTTGCCAGGTGTCCAGTTTTTGACCGGAACACCGGGTCGAAAAGGGACCCTGGTGGCTCCGGTCAGCACCACTGACCGGGCCGTTAAAAGTCTAGTCGGCGGTGATGCGGGTCTAAAGCAGGCTAGTCCCTATCTGTCCTGGCACTGTTCTGCGTCCCAGAAGCGGCCAGCAGGTCTGGTTCCTAGGCAGGGAGGCCACAGGGCTCCGCCCACTGTCCCCCACCCCCAGCACTGGCTCTGCACTTCCATTGGCTGGGAACCGCGGCAAATGGGAGATGTGGGGATGGTGCCTGTGGGCGAGAGCAGCGTGCAGAGCCTCCTGCCCCCCCTCCCCGCCTAGGAGCCGGACCTGCTGGACGCTTCCAGGGCGCAGCGTAGAGCCAGGACAGGCAGGGAGCCCTCACCCCTGCAGCACCACTGGCCAGGAGCCGTCCGAGGTAACCCTCATCCCTGTCCTCACTCCAGATGCCTGCATCCCCAGCCATGGCCCTCACCCCCCCCTCACACCCCAACCCCCTGTCCCAGTCCAGAGACCCTGAACCTCTCGTCCCCGGCCCCACCCCAGAGCCCGCACCCCTAGCCCAGAGCCCATACCCACTCCTGCACCCCAACCCCCTGCCTCAATCTGCAGCCCCCTCCTGCACTCTGAATCCCTCATCCCCACCCCCCAGCCTGGAGCCCCCTCCCGTACCCAAACCCCTCATCTCCAGCCCCACCCCAGAGCCTACACCCCCAGCCCAGAGCCCTTACCCCCTCCTGCACTCCAACCCCCTGCCTCAACCCGCAGCCCTCTCCCACATTCCAAATCCCTCAGCCTGGAGCCCCCTCTTGCACCCAAATCCTTCATCCCCAGCCTCACCCCAGAGCGTGCACCCCCAGTCGGAGCCCTCACCCCTGCCCACACGCCAACCCCCTGTCCCAGCCCATTGAAAGTGAGTGAGGATGGGGGAGAGCGAGCCACTGAGGGAGGGGGAATGTAGTGAGCAGGGGCAGGGCCTTGGGGAAGGGATGGGAAAGGGGACGGGGCCTTGGAGAAGGGGCAGGGCTAGGGTGTTCGGTTTTGTGTGATTAGAAATTTGGCAACCCTATATTTGGCTAAAGGCCTTGAGCAGTTCCTGTCTTAAGTTTTGTACAACATATTTCTTGCTTAGTTCTCTTGTTTTGTAACAAACCATTCCATGAACCATTCTTGCATAGCTAGAGTAATGAGCAACTGAGTATTGTGTTTTTGTTTCTTGTTGTCCACTTCTCCAAAATTGGATTCAGGGATTTGACTATAACAAAGGCTTTCTCTCTTGTATCAGTTTTCAGTTTAGTGGGGACTTTTCTGAGATGGTGTTTACCATCTCTTGCTTTGTGTCTTCTCTTATATCCAAAAATAGCTGTTAATTTTCTTGCTTTTATTTATTGCAACAACCTTTTTGTTCTAGCATGTGATCTGTGCAGTTTTTCACTGATAGAAATTGCACTTTTCCTCTCTAGCAAGGCAAATATGCCTTGGATAAAATGTATGAATCTTCCAATTACCACACATATTCTGGGGCAACAGGGCATGAGGGGGTGCGTTTCTAGTATTCTTTCAACTGAAAATCCTATCTTTAAATATACTTCGGAGAGGAGACTTTCCAAATCAATTTAGCCTGCTCCACCAATTCATTTTGTTGACCATAGCATTTATAATTCTTTGATTGACTGTGGGTTCCTACATATTTACTTTTGTCCTAAAGACTTTGCTTTTTGGGGGATCAGATTCTGCTTTACTGGGTTGGGTTAGGGTACATCTTCACTGCCTAGACAAGCTGGGCTCATAACTGAGTTTTAGCCACAACTCCTCCCCCTTTCCACCCACACAGAAAAACAGCTGATTTGGGTTGGACGTGCATTAATCCAGGGCTATATGACTTGGCTGGGAATATCAGTTAGACTGAGCCTGGGCTCTGATTTAACTCTGGCTGGTACCCACTTATTTCGCTGTGATGACTCAGGCAAAATCAGTCAAGTGCTGATTGTCCTGCAATGTCCTTCCCAAAATTCCCTCCAAAGGACAGACATCGACTCCTGCAGTTGGCACAACTGAGTGGAAATGAATCCTAGAGTGTATCCAAAGAACCATGGGATATGCCCCAGACACACACAAGTGAGTGCAGAATGAGTGAGGACATGATAACGTGGGTAGGGCTTTTTAGTGCAGACGCTCACACCCATGCTAAGTTAACCTAGGTGCTTAGACTTGGGTGCTGATCACCCAGGTTGACTCTGTAATGAATATGTAACCTTAGTCTCTAATCTTTGTCTCTTCCTTATTTTTTAGTCAGACTAGGATTAGATCTGGAACCATTTATATGCTAGTGGAGTGAAAATAGGCTCTCAGGAATTAATTTTGCTTGATTTTGAAGCTGTTCAAACACAGTGACACAGTGGATTGGAATGTTTGAATCAGACTTTATTGGGATCGCATTCTGCTAAGGAAAGTTGTGGAAAAAGGAAGTGGGAGTGCGGAAAAATGTGAATGAAAACATGAATATAATAATAAAAGGCAGCCACTATCCAGTATCTCTTTGAAGGAGGGGATGCAGCAGTTCTTCTATCTTAAATGTGTAGCACAAACTTTCCTTAGCTAGAAAAGTATGTTTTTTAAAATTGAATCACCCTGAAGTAAATCAGGGGTGGTCTTCATAGAAAATAAAAATTCACAAATTCAATTTAGTCTTGAGAATGCAAAAAAACCCAACTCTCTCCACCCCAAACTCCATGAAGTTCAGACTGTATGCTCTGCCTGTCTATCCATCCCGGGACTGGCCAACATATTTTGTGAAGAGTTCTGCTTGGTTAACTGTTGGCGCTTTGGCTGTATTAGTAGCTAGGGAGACATTCCATTCCATTTCTCTCTAAGAGCTTGCCTACACTTAAAACGCTGCAGCGGCACAGCTGTGCCACTGCAACTGTAGCAATGTAGACATGATCTACATTGATGGGAGGGATTCTTCCATCAGCACAGGTAATTCACCTCCCCGAGGGGTGGTAGCTAGGTTCATGGAAGGATTCTTCCGTCCACCTAGCGCTGTCTACATGGGGACTTAGGTTGGTTTAGCTACGCCACTCGGGTGTGGATTTTTCACACCCCTCACCAACTTAATTAAATCAACCTAATTTTGTAGTATAGACCAGGTCTAAATCCTGGGGGAGGATTCTGTGCATCAACAGTTCCTGTGGATCTGCTTAGTGCACATCTCATTAATTTGAGCTGCCCCTCCCTCAGTGTGTGTCAGGCCACTTCTCATCTTATCTGAGGTTTGTTCTATGTCATGTCAGTTGCCAGTAGTGCTAAGGGTCATTCCAGCAGCTGGGGATCACAGGGGCATGGGGATGCCCAGGCAATGCATGTAATGCCAGCTGCAGGGAGAGATTGTGGTGTAGGAGCCATTATGATGGTTCTAAACCATTTAAATTTCCCCCTACTCATAGGAGATCCTATGAAGGCTGAGTAAGCAGACTTCAGGGTAGCTTTTTTCCCCAGATAAAGGGGCCCAAGAACTTATATTGGCAAGAACACCATCTAAACACATCAGCTAAGAAGCATACACCCAAAAGACCATAACATTGAATGTCCATTCCAGAGTGGAATGTGTTAAAAGAGAATGTTGCTGTTATTTAGCTGCCACTTGAATGAAGTGAAGATAACTTTCAGGGCCGTTTTGTTCCTGTAAAATATGGCTTAATGGTAATCAGGGAGAGGAAGGAGAGAAGTATCAGAGTAGAATATTGATCTGCTTCTGTGTTGCAGAATGAAACCTCATGGAAAAGTGATTTAAATCTGCATGCCACCTTGGAGTTCTGTTTGATAGCTGCTAAAACATCACCAATTTATATGTGTGTAACTGACTCATACAACCCAGAGCCTTTTTTTAAAAGAGGGAAATATGAAGTAAACTGTAAATACATGAAATAGACACAGGTTCATGAGATGTGTCATGATCCTGTGATGCTGTGTTTTGGCAACTCTTTTTCTTCAGTTTTCACAGCAATTTTTGTAAAGAAAAGTATAATTTTTATTGATTTTTAGTAATTCAAAAAGACAAACCTGAAAGAGAGGAAAAAGTTGAAAAGAAAGCTCCTCCTAAAGGTAACTATTCCTTTTCATTACATTTTGATTTTACAACAGTTTATGCTGAAAAGTTTAACCTTTATTTTGAGTAAGCAGAGAGTGAATGTATCTGAAAGTAAGCTATATACTGGCAATTTTGATTAAATAAAATATACTTGTTGTATCTTCTTTAAGATAGCACAAAAAATAGATTGTTTAAGATAATCAAAATAAAACCATGTGCTACTGTATCACAGAGAAAGTCGAGAGCAGACTTATTAAGTGTCACTTACAAGATCAACCAGGAATTTTAGCAGGGGTGTTGGAACAATTTTTATAGTGTGGGTACTGAGAGCTATTGAACCAAACTGTAAGCCCTGTATATAATGGAAACCACTTCAAGCCAAGGGGTGTGGCAGCACTGCCAGTATCTCTGGTTCCAGCACCTATGAATTTTAATAGTGTTGTGACTTTGTTTGGAGTTAGGAATTGGCTGTTGTATAAACAGTAGTTTTCTGGTGTCATCGGTAATTTCGGTTTCCATATTGTTAAAATCAGTTTAATACGCCCAGTGGTTTAGTGGGAATTTCTGTGCCACCACATTATGGGACACATGAGTTTTGCAGCAACTTCCAGAGTTCTGCCTCAAGGTTAAATAAGCTTGAGAGTTTCAGAAGTAGCACACTTGGAGAGGGCTAAGTTCTACCCTCAGGCACATGCCCTCAGCTCCCATCAACTTCACATAAACAGAATTTGGAGCTTGGGCTCTGAAAAACCAAGTTACTTAGTGCACACTACTTATAATGCTCCTGATGTAGCTTGAAGTGTCTGCTTATGGCTTGATTAGTTTTCCAGACCTGAAGAAGAGCTCTGTGTAGTTCGAAAGCTCTTCTCTCTCACCAACAGAAGTTGCTCTAATAAAAGATATTATCTCACCTACCTCATCTCTCTAATATCCTGGGACTGACCCGGCTACAACTGCATGTGTCTTGATTAGACATGTTCCCTATTTGGTGCCCCATCCTGTAAAGTGCCTGACATTCCCACTGCAGACTGTGTATCAGATTGACCCCTGAATGACTACAT
>NW_020664436.1:59226231-59451129 GCF_002925995.2 Terrapene triunguis
TTGCCAGACAAAATCATGGATGATTCATTATTACCAAACTTGGGCTCACTCTCCAGATTCAAGGTATCATAGGTTGGCAAGGTTACTTATGGACTGGCAGAAGTGTACTACAGGTGCTCTTAATTAGAGGGAGCCATGTAAGAATAAAAAAGGACTCTGAAAATCTGTTCTTCACCAGATCAGGCTAGATATTATTAATAATCACAATGATTTTATTAAGAGAAGATGTTGTAGAAAACTGCAGCTTATGTATTGTAGGTGTTACCCAGTGTGACGCAACTAAACTAGAAATTGTACCATATTGCAGTTCTTAGAGATGCTTTCCTATTAATGACTGGCTACATATATGCGTGGATTGCAAAGCTTGGATCCAGTAGACCTGATCCACCATGACATTACTCCAGTTTTGCAGGGCTGAATCAGAGCCAGTGTGCCCAGTGGAAAGTACAGTGAACGAACAGTCGGGACTGCTACGTTATATTTCTGACTGTGTCACTGACTGGCTACTCTGACCATGGGCAAGTCATGGAGATCCTGATCTGGCTCCACTGAAAATAATGGGAATCTCTCCATTGACTTTAATGGGTGATTGATAGGGTCTTTAATCATTGTGTGTTCCCCCTTTTACACATATTTGAAAGAAGTATAATAATTTTCTAATTCCCAACCAGGCAGGTGTTGTGAAGCTTAATTCATTACTTGGTCAGAAAATTTTCCATGGAAATTTTTTAAATCAGAAAATGCTGATTCATCAAAAATGAAACTTTCTGTGGGAAAGGGTTGATTTGGGGAAAAAGTTTGAAAAATTGACTTTTCATATTGAAATGTAAACTAATTGATAGTAAAAAAAAATTAAAAAGTTGAAAAAATTCAGTCAAAATGAATATTAAAATTATCAAAATGAAATGTGTCGATTAACCTAGCTGAAATTTTTTTCAGCTTTTCAGTCTGCAATTTTTTTTGAGATTTTTGTCTTTTTGTCCCAATTCAGAATGTAACAAATTTTCAATATCTCAAAAATTCTCATGAGATGGGAAAGTCATTTCCTGCTCAGCTCTAAGTGCTACCAGATACAGTGAAAACATTTCACTTGTGTAGCGTCTTGCATCTGATGATCTCAAAGAACTTAAAAAACCTTAATGAACAAAGCCATGTAATATACCAGCAAGGCAGAGCACTGTCATAATCTCCAATGTTACATATAGGGCAGCTGAGGCAGAAACTGGTTGTGAGTTGCCCATTTTAACAGAACAAGCTCACAGCATTACCAGGAATGAGTCACTTGACTCCCAGCTCTATGCTATGGCAGGAAGAACATTCTTCCCCTCCTCATAATGAAAGGCACTGTATGTCATTACTACACTTTATAAAAGGAATAGAATTGTTGAGTATTTTATCCACTCGTTTGATTAGAGTGATTTATATGCCTTTGTTCCTTTGGGCTTCCCATTCTATCTTGTTCTCTGTGTCCATCTTGATTAGATTGTAAGCCGTTCAGGGCAGGGACTACCTGCATCTTGTTGTTGTTGCGTAAATTGTTAGCACTAAAGAAATAATACATTATGATAATTTGAATTTAAAAGTGCTTGATGTTATTTATTCAGGAAAGACTGATTTTGACACATTTCTTTATTTCGTGCAGAAGAGAAGAAAGCGAAGAGCACCAAAGTTGAAGAAAAAGTTAAAAAGGAAGTGAAAGATGGAAAAGCTGAATCAAAGACAGCTGAAAAAGGCAAGCAGACAGAAGCAAAAGTAGAGGACATTGGGTTAATAAAGGCCAAACCAAAAGTGAAGGAGGAGAAAGCAGTGAAGGCTGAAACAAAATCAGAAAAGAAAGGTAAACAAAACCAGGAGGAAACAGCTGAAGATCCTAAAAGAGTAGTGGGAAAGAAACAGAGACAGTGAAGTTAAAGCTGGCAGAGACCAAACTCAAACGCCACACATGGAAAAAAAAATAGTAGTATCTGCCAATCCCATTGGGTCTCAGATCATTAAATGGAAATGAAACAAACAAAGATGCTTAAGCTAAGCCACCAACATGACAACTGTTACTGACACAGCAAAAGATTCATTTTGCATGTGAATGTTTCATTGAGAAAACAAGGACCAGTGTTCACAATTACTGAATATTTTGGAGCAGAAGATTTGAATAATAAGGTTTTCAGATCTTTAACTTCAGATGGATTTTTAATAAAAGTATTTTAAATTGCCCTTTAACTGATATCATCAGATAGTTCTAAGTTTTAATGAATTAAAAAAAAAAGAGAATGTGACATGTTGAATTAATAGCGACATTAATTTGGTTAAATATGAGTTACCCAGTGACCTATCAGGAAGTATACTTTCCTTCTTTAACTGTGCATATTTTCTGCTTAACAATAACAAAAATGATGGTTGATAGAATGGAATGTATGATTTGTATTACATCAGGCTACGTGAGACCCTGCCATGCTTTGTATCACACAATGACATGGCAATGCCTCACATGACTTGATGCAGTCCTGACACATGACTAGGTTCCAGATTTCAATTGAAAGTGAAAGAAATGTCATTCTCATAAGAGGAAGCAAATGAATTACATCCAAAAATGAGGACATGCATAACGTGTGGGTATTCAGTACAGGTGCATCTCTGCAACAGTGAGGTGGGATTCTGCCACTCTCTGTTCACATTGATCTGTACGTTGATTACACTGGGACTACTTATGGAATAAGGTACAACTCAGCTTGAATAAGGTTGGCAGAATCTGGCCTGCTATAATCCAGCCACGCTACAGGCTGGGGTTTATTATGATATAACCAAAGGCAGAGGTACATCATGAGGCAAAATTGCTTGAGCCTACAACTGATACCTGTGGACATACCCTTGTGCCTGTGCAGATCCCCTTTGAAGTCAGTGGGACACTGCTTGGGTGCAGGAATCTGCCCAAGCAGATCCACCTATAATTTCTGGGCCATGATCATGCACTCTCTGAAGGGTTGTGCCATTTTACCTAAAATATAAATTTTTAGACATCTGAAAATAATTATTAGAAGATTTGGAGGCCTAGGAAAAATATGGCTCCTTTCCTGACACTTATTATCTGTTGAGTTAGTGTTCTTTACATTTGTTTACATTCCAGATAAATTTAGTTTTCACATGAAACACTGGAGCCTTTTAGGCATAATGGAACATTAGGAGATTAAAGCAGCTTCCTGCACTCTGATTGTTTTGACCAGTGGGCTGATCCACCAAGGTGCTGTGCCCTTCCTGCAAGGCGTCAGTCACCTCAGCTCCTATTCACTGTGTTAGCAGCTCGGCACGTTGCAGGATGCACTCAACACTGTTTCAGGATCAGGCTCTGAGAAAATGGTTCAGATTCAAAGTGACTGAAGCATCTCTAAGAACACTGGTGAATATCAGATGTTTCCAAATCAATTCACCTCCAGTGCGATGTTGTTACAAGGTGGAAACCCTGAAGTAAATTCTTCTTTCAAAAGGAAACCTTCACTTAAAATGAATCTTTAGCTCTGAAGTATCAAGAATGAACTGGAAAATTGCATCTTTATTTGAAATCCTGAGGGCATGTTTCTTGCATTGATATCATTGACAAAAATTTCCCATTGACATAAATGGGAACATGATCATCTTACTCTTTCGTATACAACAGTAGTGTTATTTGTGCTATGGCAATTCAATATCAGGACTGCATTTCCATTACAAAGCATTATTTTCAGGGCTTAAGTAACTCAGAAAAAATTCCAAGGGCTGAAATTTAGCATCAAATATCTCTACACAGGAATAATTAATTTTTTTTGACTGTTTTAAAATTACAGTAACATAAATGGGAAAGAAACTAGTTCAGATCTGTTTTTGCATTCCTAAGATTAAAAAATGGTCTTTCATATACATGAAATGTTTCAGGCTTCTAGTCAATAATGGACTAATGCCTTTAAGCCCTGATCTCAAACCCATTGAAGTCAATGGGAGCCCGTCCATTGCCTTCAGTGGGCTTTGGATGGGCCCTTTGAGAGGATTCATTTTTCTTATACGTGTCCTTTTCTTGTTTCAGAGAATATTTTCATTTTAGTGCCAAATACCTTAAAGTCCCTAAGTGTTTGTTGACTGATAGACTGTACCCAATCTGAATGGATTTTCAATCAAAACTATAGCTTTATAAATTCATATTTAGAATTTTTTTAAGAAAACAGTTTTTCTAGCCACTTTTGGATTTATCAGATAAACGTTTATTTTTTGCGGTCCTTTACAGAGTGATACAATAGACTGTAAAGGCTTCACAAGAACTGTTTATAGTCAAGGATCTTTGTACTCCATGGGAAGCTTGACCTGAATTCTACAGGAAGGGACTGGGATTCTGCAGTACTCCAGGGCAGTGTAGGGAAATCCTGCAGCAGCTTCAGATAAATTAAATATTGAGATTTTGGGGAATTAAGTATGAATATGAACAATACAATCAGCACTGTATAATTTCTGTTATGTAATTTTCTAATTGAATTTATGTTGGTTCTACATTTTTAATTTTCAATAGCCTGCATAATCTTTATTTTTTTTTGGAAAACACATAATTACATCACAGAAGTTGTCAAAGCTGCTCGCTTTGGTAGGTGAGTAGGGGATAAATGGGCTTTTTTTGTTTTGTTTTGTCTCCTAGGCTAGGAAGGTTTGGAGGCAGTTTTTGGGATTATTGGAGAAGTACGCTAACTGGATGTTAGTCCTAAAATGATCAATGGTTAAACAATGTTGACATTTAAATGGTCATCATTAGCTTTCAAAATTAACATATCTTTGAGATGAATGGGGCAGTTTACCTTTCCATTAGAGATATTGTTTCTAGCTAACTGCATACTTACGCAAACATCCCTACAATTGGTTTGCACTCAGTCCACAACTGAACGATTTTCTTCACAACTGAAAATGTTAGAAACTTTGACCAAGGTTTTTCACAATGGGTGCCTAAAGTTGAAATGAATTGGTGCTCAGCATTTCTTGGTCACTTTTTAGACTTAACGTACATCTACACCACAAATGAAGGTATGATACATTTAATCTAGCAAGCACAGGTAACAAGACAGTATCAGTGAAGAAACAGTGGCATGGAACCTGGCACAGGCCAGCAAACACGTATGTACCCAGAGCCCCTGGTGGACTCATACTAGGATAGCTAACCCTCATTAAGCATATGCCACCACAGCCTTACTACCACTATTACCCACACCAGCTAGCTTAAGGCTAACGTGGGTATGCCAATCTTCACTGCAATCACTCCTTAATTTGTGGATCATAGAATTATAGAATATTAGGGTTGGAAGAGACCTCAGGAGGTCATCTAGTCCAACCCCCTGGTCAAAGCAGGACCAACACCAATTAAATCATCCCAGACAGGGCTTTGTCAAGTCGGGCCTTAAAAACCTCTCAGGATGGAGATTCCACCACCTCCCTAGGTAACCCATTCCAGTGCTTCACCACCCTGAGATATACCCTGAGAAGCCTAATGCCAGGTATCCTGAACTTCTTAGCTGTCATTTACAAAAAATTAAATCTTAGCATCTGGAACATGATTCTGTGGCAACTTCCACAGTTGCTGAATTGCAGGGCCCTGTTTATATTCCTGTTTAGTAAACTCTCTCTCTCATTGGACTTTGAAAAGTTCCTAAAATCATATTAACAAAATACTCTGTTATAAAATGTTATTGACTGAGAAAATTTAGCATGGAATATTATGGGGTTTAAGGAAGCCATTGGGTCTATCGGCAAAATCAGCTCCTCAGTTTATAGGTGGATTGAACTTTCATACACTTTTTCTGTCTGTGAGAGAGAACTTTGGATTCTTCTGTTTAAAAGTAACCAGTGACTAAAAAATTTAAATGACTCACTAAGCCATGTTCAGAAATTGAAATTGACCTGATATAAAGGTTCTGTCTTAAATCCACTGAAGTGAGGAAATTCAGAACTAAGAGTGTGGTCCTGCCATTACCTTTTTACTGTGAGTAGTCTCATTGACTTTAATGGAACAACTCTGGTTCATAAGCACAACTCTGGTTCACAAGCATAACACTTGGTAGTGTTTTCAGGATTGGGCCCTAAAGTTGAAACTTGATCCTCGTTCACCTGGCTGTATGTTGCCGAACAGTGGGTGATTTTATGAATTTTGGGTGAAGTTCACCCCTAGTGAAGCGGGCATATGCAAGTCACTCTTTATTGCTTATGTCCTGCATAGGGGTTATGTTGGGGGGTCAGAAGGCTAAGCAGGAGTGCCAGTTCACATCTTGCACTCTGCAGAACTGCTCCCTGCATGTACTCAGTGTAGGTCACGTTGTGGGTGGGCTGGGAATGACTTAGTGGTAGGCCAGCAAAGGACCCACAATTCCAGGTTCATACAAATCCATTTGGCCTCAGTACCGCATGCAACTAGCACTGAAGGGTTATGACTGCTGTTCCAGTTCAAAGGCAGGAATAGCAGCATGGGGAGATGTTCAGCTGGTGCTGGGTTAGTGATGAATTCCACTTCCCTAACCTCCCCCACTTAGAACCTTCATACGCAAACTTTATGCAGGTGAATATCACCCCTAACTGTACTTCAATACCTGAACACAGAATGAGGAGTTAAAGACAGAGTTCCAGCTCTAACTCTGAAGTCTATGACATGGTGGCCTGAAATAAGACCCTGAACTTTAACTGAACAGTGTGTGTGTGTGTGTGTGTGTGAGAGAGAGAGAGAGAGAGAGAGAATTACTTTAAGGCTGGAAAAATATACCAAGAGAAAACATCACAAAAATAGCCAAAAATGTGTTTTGTCACTGCTAAGCTTTATCTTCACTGCTGCATGGAAAAAAAGGCCTTTAAACCTGGTTCCCTCATTGCTCTTTTTCCTTTCTGCTCTGTTAGATCAATATGCGTTCTGTCGCTATGTGATTGACATGTTTGCGCAAGGGGATTTTTATACAGGTACTTTCATACATCGTTGAAGTCTGTTCTACTAGTCTTTGTTTTTCTGAGAAGTTATGCTTTTTATGCACTAAAGTTTGTTTTGTATTTTTAAAAGGCAGCAAAATGGCAAAAGTGTGCAAATAGAATTTTTAAATAAAGCATGAGAACTAATGGCTGTACTATTAGAGCTTTTAACTTTTCTTTCTGCAATTGCATGAATTAAAATTAAGGGTAATTTAAAAGTGAAGTCAATGGGAAAGTATAGAAAATGCTAAAATATATCATAATCCCTTCGTGCCAAGAAAGGTGCAGGAGAATGGAGTAATATCTTAATATGTTTTTCCACAAACAATAACTCCAGGATACTTAATTTTAACAAGAACTGAAACTGCATTGAAAACCTTCATTGCTTTTAATGTATGAAATCTCTCATCTGATCTATCATTTTTTTTTGCTTTTTGCTTTATCTCCCCTCTGACACACACACACATTTCTTCAAACACATAGCAAAATGAAGTGAGAACCATTGTTGATGACTGAGAACTGAGTTGGTCCCATGATATTAAGTCAGTTCAACTGTCCTAATCTTATTTAACTGATATTTTTTTTCTAGAATCATGGTGCCAAGTGTACAATAGAAGTGGCACTATTTCAGAGTGGACATAATCTCCGAGAGAGAACACATACACTTTAAAAGAAACAAAATTTGCTGAAGTTTTTATGGGAACAGTCAAAGTTTGAATATCCGGGGATATGAATTCAGTCAAGCCTTGTGTAACAACTTATTTGCTCAAGAGGTTACACATCCATTTTGGACCTAGATTTATCAGTTAGTGTTTTATGCATTGTCCCTGTTGTTTCGTTATTTGCTCTGAGGAATCTTCCTGACACAGGTGCTCTCCTTCTGGGGCTGAGCTGCCCCAGAAGGAGGCAACTGGCAGTGATGGGGCAGCAGCAGAATTGGAGGAATATGTGCAGGTTGCCCTGCCTCATACTAGGGAAAGAGAAGGGGCAGGTTGTTCACTTCCCTGCAAAGATCATAGGATTTTGGAGAAATGGGGAGAGGGTCTGTTTTGTTATTTCCCTCCTTTCCCTGTGGCTCCCTCCCCCGCTCCAAAAAAAATGAAGATAGGGGAGAAGGCTAGCTGGAAAGAGAGCCTGTTCCCATTAGAAGACAGGAAAATATTACATTGACCCAGGTCCTGTCAGGGAAAGCAAATCCAAGTGAGGGCATTGGTCTGGAACTGCGATCAGATTGACAAAAAGGTTAGCAAAACTTGATCATCCTTTCAGAGACCCTGATGAGGGTTAAGATAGCTTCATGGGGTTCTTCAAAATCTCACTAGTGGCTCTCCTGGCATTTGCAAGGATGATTGCAGCGCCTTTTGCTTTGCCTGCTCCTCTTCAAGCCAAGCATCCTTCACAGAAGCTCTCCCCACGTTGTTTGACACACCCCTGAGGTAGAGCAGGGTTGCCCTATAAAGGAACCAGGGTTGTTGAGGTAAATTTGTTTTGACCTTCCAACAGCCAGGAAGTTGGAAGGGTTAGGGGTGGGGGCAGAGGAGAGGGAGGCTGCATCAAGAAGAATTTTTGAAAATCCCCAGAATGTGGCATGATGTTACTATGCCATGTTTGCCTCATGGCATTGTCTCAAAATATCATGATACAGTCATGTTGATGCAGCATCACAGTGTAAACACATGGGGCAGGGAGTCAGGTAGCTATACACTTAGAGCTTCTCTGTGACTCTTATTCATGAAGTTATTCTACATCTCTTTAAGGTTGACTATTGTCTTATTAAAGGGTGTCTAAAAAGGGATTCGTTCTGTACTCTATCCCTCACAACTGGTTGTGTGGCAATTACTTTTAGTCCTGCTAAATCTATTTACCACCTCAAGTACAACCCAGTGAATTGTAGTTATTAAGTAACTTGAATTATATCTGTGAATAGTAAAATAAAGCATTTCCCATAAAATAAGCCATATTCCATTCACAGTGAAGAAAAACACTGAAACATCCAGCACATACTTTACTTCTTTCTAATGAGGTGATGCAAGGTAAAGGTCAGATATGCTCAGTTCTGTACTCTTCATAAAAAGCATTCAGAATGGCATTCCAAGCTGCAGCTCAAATAGTCTCTTCCTAAGCCAACATGTTCAGTTCACAGTGATCCTTAGCTGTACCCGTCTTTTACACTCCTTTTCTTGTATAGAAATATAGAATGATAACAGCATCACATTATCAGTAACTTTAATGTCCTTATTATCTAATTAACCTTAAAACCTATTTTAATTAATCTCCACATGAGCTCATGTTTTAGAACATTGAATAGCAGATGTGTTATCCTAACCAGGAGATCTCAGCACAGTTAGACTAAGGAGTTTAACTGCAACTCCACCCAGCATAGCAGCCCTCTCAGCCCCAAACTAATTTCTGTCAAATCCAATATTTATGTTTATAGAAGAGAAAAATAATGTGTTGAGTATTTATATGATGGAAGTTCCATGGCTGCTGAATGTGAACTTCCATCTACTTAGGTTTAGTGTGAGCAGAGTACTATCCTTAGATATTATGGGGACTACATGGATTCATAATAATAGTAAACATTATTATTGTTTAATAATATTTGTTGCTGCTTTAGAGGACTTCATTCATACCCAATGGTCTATTTTTATTATAATGGAACATTTTTATGTACAGGAAAAATATATAGTTTATTTAATATACCTGGTTAGGTGGCAAATATGTTAGGTACTGGCAATATAAAATAATTTCTGTTTTCTTAAAGTTTTATACTAGAGTGAACAGCAAAAAATGTACCCTTCAACATAGTTTGACAGTGTGACAAATAAATAAAAATTAAATAGTACTAAGTCTTGAATTTAACCTCCTGACTGGGTATCTGAAGATATATTGGACAAAATTATGCCCTTTTTTACATCTGTGCAATCTCCCTGAAGTTTGTAAGGTGGCATTTTTGTAATGAGAAAGAAATACATCTCTACCCCTATATAACGCGACCCGATATAACACGAATTCGGATATAACGCGGTAAAGCAGCGCTCCGGGGGGGGGAGGAGGGGCTGCACACTCCGGCGGATCAAAGCAAGTTCGATATAACGCGGTTTCACCTATAACATGGTAAGATATTTTGGCTCCCGAGGACAGCGTCATATTGGGGTAGAGGTGTATGGTCCCTTTTGTCAATTTCCTGTAGACTTTGCAATTGGAGGCTTAGAAAGTGAGTGAAACTGACACTTCTGTTTTTGGTGAAACTAAAATATTTTGCCAAAATACATTCCCCACCCCCACCCCCCGTGGCTGCTCCCCCTGTGCCTTAGCTGGCTTCCCTGTGTTTCTATTGTAGTATGGTTCTACCCCGAAAGTGGTCAGTTGTTGCCCTAGTCAGTCACTGAGTTAGGTCCTAATTCTGATTCTACTTCAAGAATTGCACTGCTGTCGTTAGTAACTGAGGCTTTCATGTATAGCTGCTCTAACCAGTTTTTAGTTTGTGCTGAATTAAAAAAAAATGCCATAAATAGGAACATAGCACTCAGTCCAGCACAGCTGAAATCTATGGGAGTTTAGCTATTAATTTAAACTGGAGCTGGATCAGATCTATATAGTAGCTACATTGGATGAGACCAATGGTCCGTCTTATGCAGTACCTTGTATCCAAAAATGGTCTAGACTAAATATTTCTGAGAAAATTTGAGATCTACACATCTATCCCATTGTGCGCTACTGTATCATAGGGGGAAATTCCTTCCTGACCTTAGTTGATGAGCTTACTCCATGAAACGTGCGAGTCCTTGTCATTGTCAATGTCATATGTGTATAGTGGGTCACTGTTTACTACTGGATTTTACTGAATTTATTCATGCTGAGTAGCCTTTTCCTCCAAGAATATCCCATTGATCCTGGTTCTACTATTGCAGAATAAGGTGCTATTTAGCATAAATACAGGTCCATCAGTTGGTCTTCAATAAATTGCTAGTGTAGAGTGGGTAACTATTTACTTATAGTAGATGTCTAAACGAGAGTAGCACGTGACAAGGCCAAAAGTTTCAAACTCAGGTGCGTCTGAAGCTAGGTAGCTAAATATGTGGTTGTATTTTCAGAGATGCTGAGCAACATCAGTTCTTATTGTTTCTCTCTGTACCAGATTCCATTCAGGCCAGTGCCTATCAGGCACAATGTAGTCCTCATGGGATCGGGGTCCCACTGACTGTCAAAGTGTGGGTTACCTACAGGACATCTGATGCACTTGAAATTACTTTTATATTAATGAAGCTTTGTTCTGAATAACACCTTTGCTATTACTTACTCAGAGTTTTATATCACATCGGTTCAGGGTTAGTAGCTTCACTTGGATTTGATTCCCTTTTACTTTTATGTCCTTACGGAGGGTGAAATCCTCACTCATGTGGATGGGCACTTGCGCACACATGTAGTCTAATAGATTACTCTATTTAAAATGGAGTGGATTGTTCCCCTTCTGCTCTGCTTTGTCTGGTGCCATGTCCTCACTTCATCCTCACCTCTTTTTTGACAGCTTGTTCCCCATGGGGATGCACCAATGGACATGTCATGTGCTCTGCAGAGTGCAAGGAGAACAAGGTTTGCTATAATGAAATGCCTTTGTGCAGTCACCCAAGAGGAGGGGCTTATTGTACACCCCTCTGGCTCTGCATGCCCATGGCAATGTATGTCATAGATTCTAGGACCACAAGGGATCACTGTGGTTATCTATTCTGACCTCCTGTATAGCAGAGGTCATAGAATTTCCCTGAATTAATTCCTGTTTGAAATAGAGCTGTCTAAGTTGTGCACTGCTGAGGTGAAAGTGGTATTTCTCAATTGGCTGTTCAGTTTCAACCAGGCTTCCCCACTTCTCCCAGTCCTAAAATTATTCCAGTTACTCGTGTATATTTCCATTATGTGCCCTCGCCATGCTTTACAGAAGTTCCATATCACAGTAGCATGGGCCTATGTAAGGGACTGGTCTTCACATTTTGATAATTACCTACTAATAAATACAGTGATTCTGATTCTGAGCTGCACCTCTCAGTAGGCAGAGCCTGGAAGGGGAGGCAGGGGGAGAGAGCAAATGTGCCTTTTTGCCACCTTTTGCAGCTTCAGGCTGCAAGGTCCTGTTTGGCTCTTGGTGTAAACTGGAACAATCCCAGGAGTTGCAATGATCTCCAAGGATCACTGAAGGGCAGTAGATTCTGGCCACACCCTTTTCGTCCACCAACCTGCCCCCTCCTGTCTTTTGCATGTCCCTGCACCAGGGGCTAAAAGCTAGCCTTGTGTAGATCCATCTTTCTAGCCTTATGCTGCCAGAAAATTGCCTTGCACTGGGAGAATTGCCAGGCAATTTCCAGCACCGTTACAGTGCAAGAGTGGCATAAAGGGGTCAGAGCAGATTTCAGAATTAGAGGTAAGTCATTGTAAAAATCCCTCTATAGACTCTCTCCATCCCTCAGTCCAGCCACTCCCCAAATGCTCATGTGGAAAGATGTCTGGAACATTAAGAGATCCAGGATTGGTCAGAAAAAGGACGGAAAAAAAAAATTCTTGACCAGCGGGCTCCATAGAGAGCACTGTGCCAGCAGTTCCCTCCCAGGAAGGAGTGCCAGGTCAAGTGCCTTGACTGACCACTATGTGATAAGAATTGTTTCCTTTTCCACCATCACCATATCTCACATAACTCCCCGCTTGGCTATGTTTTCAAGTGCAGTGGGACAGCGGAGGTTACTGTCATTGTATAACTATAATCTGTGGTGCCAAAATGACTGGCTGGCTGTGGCATATTATGTATGTCCCATAATATTTTATCTACTAGCAGGTTCCAAAATGGTGGAACCTGCTAGAAAATGGGTCAGTAATGTCAAGTTCAGGTGCATGTTGTATTGGCATGTTAGATACTTAGATACTTAAGGAACTGTGTATAAGTTTAAGAATTGTGGGTATAAGGCAGAGGCGGGCAAACTATGGCCCGTGGGCCACATCAGGCTAGCCCCCGGCCCCTCCCCTGCTGTCCTTCCTCCGCCGCAGCCTCAGCTCGCTCGCTTCTCCGCCGGCACAATGCTCTGGGCGGCGGGGCTGTGAGCTCCTGAGGCAGCGCAGCTGCAGAGCCCGGCCTGACCCGGTCTCTGTGCTGCGTGACGGCAGCAGCGGCAGCGTGGCCCGGCTCCAGCCGGGCGGCGTGGCTGTAGCGCCGCCAGCCACCGGTGCTCCAGGCAGTGCGATAAGGGGGCACGGAGCAGAGGGGTTGGATAGAGGGCAGGGGAATTCCGGGGGTGGTCAGGGGGTGGGGGTGTGGATAGGGGTCAGGGTGGTCGTGGGGGGAACAGGAGGTTGAATGGGGGCAGGGGTCCTGAGGGGGGGGCAGTCAGGAAGGAGGGGGGGTTGGATGGGGCAGCGGGGGGCAGTCAGGGGCAGGGGTTCCTGGGGCAGTCAGGGACAGGGAGAAAGGGTGGTTGGATGGGGCAGAGGTCCCGGGGAGGCCATCAGGAATGAAAGAAGGGGTTGGATGGGGCGGCAGGGGTCCGGGGCTGGTCAGGGGTCCCGGGGGGGCTGTCAGGGAAAAGGGGGGGTTGGATGGGGCAGGAGTCCTGAGGGGGGGCAGATAGGAGGTGGAGGCCAGGCCACGACACCTCCCCAACCGGCCCTACATACAATTTACGAAACCCAATGCGGCCCTCAGGCCAAAAAGTTTGCCCGCTCCTGGTATAAGGGCAGCTTCCTAACTTCCATCTGTAGGTCCTACAGAGTTCCAGTTCTGCTCTTGCTGCCTGATGTCCAGATAACAGACTCTTCTAACAGCCTTTGAACTTTTTTGATATGTGCTGATTGTACTTAATTAAAGATTACTGTGTGTTGTGATTGCCCAGAGGCAGTGGGCCTGATTCACCACCTAATTAAATTGGTTTTTTACTGGGATAACATCTTTGATACCAGGGCAGTTACTCTGGGGCATACTTGATGCCATGCAATAAACCAAAATCCTACAACTTCCATATTATTGTGATTCTTGGTCAGTGAAATTGAGCATGATGAAACTACCTCCAGTTTTACGTGGCTTTCATGTTTCATTGAGAACGCCAGAGACAATATTTTTCTTCTATTCAAATGTACACTATATTGTTTCCTATCTACTTCCCCCACGCATCATATTAGAGAGTGACTAAAGCAGATGTGGGGCCTGGCAGATGGCTGACCGGGAGCAGGAGTTAATGAGGGAGGCTAAGACCTATACAATGTACAGCAAACTTCCTCCCCACATTTTTATTTTGAAAATGTGAATGATCATTAAGAACTTCCAAATCTTGTCTTGCAGGGAACAATAGTGTGCCCCTAATTTGCAAAGGCCTCACTAGACTCATCTCTTTGAATAAGTAGGTAGCTGTAAATCAATTTCCAGAGAACGCTGGATTGATGGAGCACTTGTTGATGTATTTGCTCTTGCTGATGGCATAATTGGGGATGATTTGATGACACAAAGCTGTCTTTTACTCCTCTAGGAACCTGCTGGGATAATTCTGAACACATTCTAAAATAGTCTGAAAGGGAAGAAATAATAAAGAGTAATTTAAATACCTACATGAGAAGCACGGAAAATTAAGGCTTAATCATTGAATAATTTCTGGCTAATTAGGTGTTATTTATTAATGAGCCATTCTTGCAATAATTTCAGCTGTCAGAACCAAATATTCTCTCTTTAAATTTCTGTTTTAATTATGCAAAAACCTAGAGAAGCTATTTAAAATGGGTTCGTCTCTCTGACGCCCTGCTAAGGCTGTGTCTGCTTGGCAGGGCTCTCCTATGACATAGATCTCTTAATGGAACATTATCAGTGCATGATCCCCACACCATCCCACAGAGACAAAACAGACACCCATTATTCCCTGCTTATGTCATTCCATCTTGAATCCAAGCCAGATGCTAGCACGCTAGGCCATAACTATCAACACTCCCATGGCACTGCTGTGTAACGATGCCAAAATTCTCCAAATTACTTTCACTGTTTCAGAAGCAACTACCCAGGGAATCTTTCACATCCTGCTTCCATAGATGAGAACTGATCTCTTGCTTTAATACTTCACTCTGAGAAGTTCAGAGCTTTCTGTTTATGAGTTAGCAGTCAGAGAGAGAAAGTCCTTGTTGGTATAAATTGTTGCAGCTCTATTGAAGTCAATGGACCTACAACAATTTACGTAAGTGTGGGATACATACCAAAATAAGCATAACTTATTAAATAAATCATATATGTATATATGATATGATAAATCTCCCAATAAGGAATATTGAAATCCAGGGTCACATTTCAGGTAAGATTAATTAACAATGGCATAGACAACAAAACATTGTGAACAAAATATGAAAGGTCTCAAAAATCTTGGTCTTTAAAGTAGATAATTTAGGAACATAAGAACGGTCATACTGGATCAGACCAATGGTGCATCTAGCCCAGTATCCTGTCTTCTGACAGTGGTCAGTGCCTGATGCTTCAGAGGGAATGAACAGAACAGGGCAATTGTCAAGTGATGATCCATCGTGTCATCCAGTCCCAGCTTCTTTAGAAAGAAGGGGAGGAGGAGGAGGAGGGTAAAAGGAGAACAAGCATATATATATATATACTTGTTCTCCTTCTTTGGTTTTGGTTTATATATTTATAAATCAGATAAAGCATATATATATATATATATAAATATATATGCTTTATCTGATTTATATATATATAAACCAAAACCAAAGAAACCATAAAACCCTAGAAATAAACAATTTCTATGTTTACATTAAAGAGATTAAATAATCCTTGACAATAGCCATGTAAAGTCACTGTTAAATTTAAATAGTTATTCATTCTAAGTACTGCTTTCTGGCAAGAAATATTAATACCAATAATAATAGTATTTCAAATGGATTAAAAAATCAATCAAATGGGGGCACCAATGAGCTAAATTGCTTGGCTTCAATACCTGACTCAGTATTATCTTGACAGATTAATTGACTACCGAAAATAGCTGTAGCTTCATCAGATTTTTTTAAAACTTATTTTTCTCCATATTCACTCCGGCAGAGTTTTCAAAGAAACAAAATTGAGGCCGTAAAACCATAAGATAGAAATTTCACTTAAGATCATACATTTCTTTCACAAACCTGAGTGGTCTTTAAAGTAGATAATTTAGGAACATAAGAACGGTCATAGGAAACATACGACCCTTCAAAAGAAATATTACCTCTTTTTCTATCCCAAATCTGGTAATATTTCAGGATTAGTAGATTGCCAAAAAAACCCAACATCAATAGTTGTGTTGTGATGCATTTTGCTGCCAGTATCCTTATTTGGAACACAGAAGTTTTGATATTTGTAGGAATGGAGCACGGACACCAATAGAATTTAAATTGGGCATTATTGGCTGGGCTGGTATCACCATCTATTATTAAAGTTGCCAGATATGTTCCAGTATAAGGTCCTATTTTTAGTTACTTATAACTGTACCAAACTTTAGCAAGTTGGGCTGAAATTTTCCATGCCAAGTATTTGCTTCAGGCTGATTTTTTTTTTTTTTAAAGTTTCAGTCAAAATGGTCCAGCTAGTTCTGAGAATAAGGCTAATGAAAAAAAAATTTTTACTTTTTCCTGTGTTACAAAAATTCTTGAGGCCTTTTCTTTGAAATGTTGTAGTGCTCCCAAGCATGGTGGTAGGACTTGCAATTTGGCAGGCCTTTGTGTCGGGGATGTGTCCTTTGCCATTCATGTGAAAACCCACACAAATCTGGCCAAGTTATAAGCCTTTGAAAAATCACAGTTGCACATGCTTAGTAGAGACTTGCTTGAGAAGCAGCTAAAATCTCTGAAGAGTCTGTCCTCGTAGAGCATGATCAATCTGCTCACAGCTCCTAGTGCTGACCAGACTGTGCAAGTACCATTCCCACTGAGTCAAGTTGGGGGAGAGGGATAGCTCAGTGGTTTGAGCATTGGCCTGCTAAACCCAGAGTTGTGAGTTCAATCCTTAAGGGGATCATTTAGGGAATCTGGGGCGCGCGTGCACACACACACACACACACTGTCAGGGACAGTACTTGGTCCTGCTAGTGAAGGCAGGGGACTGGACTTGATGACCTTTCAAGATCCCTTCCAGTTCTATGAGATAGGTATCTCTCTCTATATATATATATTTTCAGAGCAACTGAGCACAATTCCAACCGAGGGCTCGGAAGGGCTCCTCCCAGCTGTTCCAGGTCAGGGTGAAGCCAAGCACAAGATTCACAGTAGGGATCCTGTCTTTCCTGTGCTCTCAATGACTCCCTACCTAGGTGCCCAGGCAATATGGAGGAGGAAGCTATCTGATATGAATGAGATGGGACAAGGAGTTGAGTGAAACTGTACGGCAGAGGAGAAACTGATGACATTGGAGGGGGAGACTAAGACTGGTTGGACAAGACTAAGACTGGGGACAAAGACGGGCAAACTCAGATCGGTTGAGGAAGGAGACTAGGACAGGGAACCAGTGAAGGAATGGGGTGGGGGAAGGAGAGAGAGATTTGATAAAATGCAAGGCTATGGAGGGCAAACTGGGACTAGCTGGGCAAGGAGATTGAGCCAGGGAACAGGTGGGGGGAGATTGAAATTGGGTGAGGAAACTGGGAAAGGAGATTGGGACTGGGAGACAAAGTGGGGTGGGGGGAGAGGCAGATTGAATGGGAAGTGGGAACTGGGCCTGGGTGGGCAGGAAGACTGGGGACAAGGAGTTCAGTAGGGAGTAGAAAGAATTGGGTATGGCTGGGCAAGGAGATTGGGGCCAGGTGTAGAGAGGGTGAGACTAGGAGTTGGGTGGGAGATTGGGACTCAGACAACAAGCCCAGAGAGGGGAAACTGGCTGGGCAAGAAGATGGGGACTGGGAGGTGTAGCCTAAGTCATGGAGACTAGGAATGGGTAGACAAGGAGAATGGGACTGGAACAAGGAGCCAGAGGTGGGAAAGAGACAAGACTGGGACAAGTTGGATGGGATGGGCCAAAGAGATCCAGTTTAGGGAAAACTGGTAAAAGAATCTGCATCCACTATGCACACTCCCTTCTAGAACCTGGAATGGAACCCATAATTTCTGAGTCTCACCATGCCTCTTCACAGCAAATGCCTGTGAAAGTATGTGTATTGTCCTCCTCTAGTACTGGACTACTTAGAGGATGACAGCCTACTACTGTTATCAGGTACTCTGTTAACTCAACCGGCAGAGGTCCATGTGATGGAGCTAAAGGTTCCAAACCGGCCAATGAACCTTATGGATGTCAATACGAAGCTACATGATGGAATTTCGGGGGGAGGGAGGTGGATGCTTTTTTAAAACCTCAGAAATTACATACAAAAAAATTAGAAGAGCATTAAGTTTATTAAGTCAAACAGTAGAATATTAGAAAATGCCAGAATTATGGTTGTCTGTAATACTTTAATTTGACCCCTTATGTGTATGCATTATGATAGTCTGTAATTACATGCTCACATACTAATATTTCCATAGGAGCCCTGCCTCATTCTGTGCACTGGATTCATCTACTCTGGGGATGTAGTAATGTAGTAAAGGAGGCTGTTGCCTGTCGATTCCTGCTTCATTTGTTGGAAATTGGAAGGTGTGTACTATTAGGAGTACCAGGACAGGTGGGTCTAGGCCTGCCCATAACTAAAGGGTTGGAAGGTGTGTGATGAATGAGGCAGAGAATTGCAGGAAGAGAATGGATGATTAAGACAGCTGAATACTACCCTGGAAAACTCAATTCTGTCTCTGCCTCTGCCACAGAGTTTCTATGTAATGCTAAGCAAGTCACTTAAGCCATTCTTTTCACAGATGATCACTAATTGTCTGCTCCTCATTTTTTGGGTGGCTGACTTGAGACCTCCCTGGGATCTGATTTGCAGAAGTGTTAAGCACTCACAGTTGCAACTGAAGTCAATGGGAGCTCTGCTTCAGTATATACACTGCTATATAATGCTAAGTACAGTAACTCCTCACTTAAAGACGTCCCGGTTGATATTTTTTTAAATGTTACATTGATGATCAATTAGGGAACATGCTCGTTTAAAGTTGTGCAATGCTCCCTTCTAACGTCATTTGGCAGCCGCCTGCTTTGTCCACTGCTTGCAGGAAGAGCAGCCCGTTGCAGCTAGCTGGTGGGGGCTTGTAACCAGGGTGGACTAGCAGCCCCCCATCGGCTCCCCCTATCAGCTCCCCGCTCCCCTACGTTCCCTGTGCTGCAGCCGCGCAGCAGGCTAGCAATCGGCAGTTCAGCTGTCCCACCCCCCACTGTCATGTGCCGCTCCTGCCCTCTGCCTTGGAGCTGCTCCCAGAGACTCCTGCTTGCTGTGCAGCGGGGGAAGGAGTGGGGATAATGTCAGGGTGTCCCCTTCCCCCCTGCTCCTGCACCACACTTACCCCTTCTCCATATAGAGCAGGGGGGGACATGGAGGGAGAGAGACAGAGAGAACTTGGGGCAGCAGCTGCTGTCTCAACTTCCTGATCCACTTAAAAAGGCAATGCATTTAAGAGTGGGTCAGCTTACTTAAAGGGGCAGTGTGCATCTCTCTCTCTCTCTCTCTCTCCCACACACGGTGTGTGTCTGTCTCTGTCTGCTATGCTGTTTCCCCTCCCTTGTGTTCATGCTGCCTTGTGTGAGAAGCTACATTAACAACAATGTGTTAACCCTTGAGGGTTCAGCCAAGTGCTAGTTCATCATTTAGCAGCAAGGCATTCCCTGGGAAATATCCCTCCTTCTTCCATCCTCTAACTTCACCACCTCAACCAAGCTTCACAATCATCATAGCTGTGAACAGTATTAAATTGTTTGTTTAAAACGTATACTGTGTGTATATCTATATAATATATAGTTTTTTGTCTGGTGAAAAATTTCCCTGGAACCTAACCCCCCCCATTTACATTAATTCTTATGGGGAAATTGGATTTGCTTAACATCATTTCGCTTAAAGTCGCATTTTTCAGGAACATAACTACAATGTTAAGTGAGGAGTTACTGTACTCTGAAAAAACAGGTCTTAGGTGTCCCAAATTGCCTCCCCTGCCCCGAAATTAGTGGATACTTTTGACCTTATTCTCTCTCTGTGTGTCGGCTCCTTATCTGTAAATTGAGGATAATCCCATCCTCTCATCTCACTGGGGTGTTGTGAAAATAAATAAATTTATGTTTGTGAAGCATTCAGATACTAAAGTGATGAGCGCCATGGAAAAGCCCACGAGGAAATTAATAATTCTGTGTTCATAGCAGGGTTTGAATAGTGTTCAGTAAGGCTTGGGGCCACACATTGAAATATGAGGATAAAACAAAATATTGACTAGCTGCTCAGGAAGTGAACACTGTATGTCCTATGCACTGAACGAAGCAAGGGTTTTGTGGAAAAAATAATTTGTGAACATGAAAGACTGTATCATAATGTATACCCCCCCAAGGGGGATGAAGTAAAGTTACACAGGCAACCTTAATTCTGACATTTACTAACTTTTGAATTATTGACTTTGCAACCATAATCATATTCTTTTAACACAGTTCTTTGAATGTAATATATTTATACCAAACTTCCCCCTCAGAAATCGTCAGGAAAACCCAGCAACTGCATATTATTTATCTTAGAAAAAAATCTTAATAATTCAACTTTACTATGAAGGAACATATTGTCTTTAACTGAAACACCAATGTACATCTTAGAGTAGTCCACCTTTGTTTCTAAACCTTTTAATTTTTCTTGCTATTTCTAACCCTTTTAATTTTTCAGCTATTTTGGATTCTCTCTAATGTATTGGCTTTATAGTGAGTGGTCTAGATAGTGGCTGTGCTCATGTAAGCAATTCTGAAATGGCTGTATACCAGGCTGGTCACTTTGTGTGAATGAGAGCAGCCTGAGGGTTGCTTTAATTTACACCAACTGCCATTGGTCTCAAAGGCCCACAGTGGCATCTAGGATTGCTGAGAGAAGTGATCTTCCTGGCTCTGGCTCTGTGGACTTTAGATCATATTCATGCTTTCTGAATGGCTTTCTGAGGTCAATAATTAAATTAAGAGCAGCTAACTGAAGTTGAGATGATGCTGGTAAGAAGTAGGAAGTGTTTTGGAGAACTCGTCCATAAAAATCCCACCCATTGGAAGCATCTGCCCGCAGGTTGTTAAATCAATTTTGATAGTTATAAGATATGTGCTTGTGGGCAGAGGACATATGTACATTCAGGAAGGTTAACTTTTTATGTCCTTGTTTTGTGGTAGGTATGTTAGCGTGTAACAACCTACACCATTTCACAACTACATTTTGTGTATGTTTGTGACAGCTGCCATCTTGGCCAGTGCACTAGAAATTGAACTGGGGACTTCTATGAGCTGCTAAAGCTCCATAGGTGAACCAAGGGGTTCATTGAAGGGGAGAAATCCTGAAAAAAGAATCTGATATATGGTTTTGCCAAACCAAATATCATCTTTTGTGTTTCTTAAAACATTTTCAACTTATATCCTCTGTGGATCAATATAGAGAGGCACATAAGACACACTCACCAGTGGGTTACATACATATATATCCATACAGTATTCTCTGAAGAATATTAGTCATTAGGAATTTGTGGGGAAAAAAGTGTATGGAAAATTACAGAATTTAGATCATTCTCTAGAAGAATAATGCAGAGAGAAGAAATGTATCCAGAAACTGAGAAGAAAATACAGGCAAATCTTGCCTCAAAATTGTAGGTGAGTCATGACAAATCCAATCCATAAACTGTGCAACTTCATGCTGAAATTGACTTAAGAAAGTTCAGCTTCCTGATGACACAAGGTCTCCCTCAAGTTGAATAGGGAGGAAGATTGCTAGGATCTAGGCAAATTTACCTTTATAGCATGTCTTCCAAAGCCAGAATATTGTGGGGCAGCATGAAAAATGTAGACTGCACAGCTACCTGCTTATCATTTCCCTTTGGCCTTGTTCATAACCTCAGTTTACACAGGCACATCCTATATTTTCATTACTGCATAAAGAGCCTGATTCTTTACCTGTTTAAGTCAATGGCAAGGCTTACATTTTCCTTGGTGGTGTAGGATCAGGCCCAGAAGGAACAGCACAGAATATGGTTTCTGTTCACAAAAAAAAAAAAAAAAAAAAAGGGAGAGGTATAGTACATGGGGTTAACCCAAGGGGTTCATTGAAGGGGGGAAATCCTGAAAAAAGAATCTGACATATGGTTTTGCCAAACCAAATATCATCTTTTGTGCTTCTTAAAACATTTTCTCTTTGTACAGAAATTCCTCCCCTCTTATCCTGTGGTCACGTGCTAGCCGAAGAAAATGAGTTAGAAAAATTACTCTGCCCAAGTAACACATTCTTTCACTGCCTTGTCTTCTGTCGCCTTTGTCTTTGTTGTAAAGGTCTTTTCCTCCTACATCTGTCCTGCAGGCTTTATTATTGTTTGCTATCTGTCGCCCACTCCCTCTTCCATTCACGTTTTAAGAGATGCCCAGCTACTCTCTAGCACACATACTTACATCAGCCTCTTGAAATGAAAGTCACTACAGCTTGATACCTATCCAAAAAATGTCAAGTTTAATTTCATCTTCTTCACCAAATGCTGTCCTCCTCCTCAGTACTTCAGTGTCCTTCCTCTTCCTGTAAAACACTCAGTATTACTACACACAGTTAGCATCATGAACAGTTCAAAAGTGCCTTACACCCACACATCACATTAGACCTACACAATGCTTGTCTGTTTGACTTATGCTTGACAGCAGAACTGTGTCCTTCCAAATGCTATTCATTCATGTAGTTGCTAGGGATTTTTATATGCACTGTGGTGCTAGGCAGCAGTTATACTGTGCAAAAATGATCCATGCCCCTCAGAGTTTACTCCTGTAATATTTTGACACCACATAATGTTTTTGGGTAGGGCCAAAGAATGCGGCCATATTTCCAGTACTGGTATTCATTTATTTAGATGAAGTGTAGTAATGGTCACACCCAAGAAGTATGTTTAAAATCATGTTCAGCCAAAGGAAAATGTTAAAATGGTGAGAGGATGTAGCAGGTGTGTGGTGAGATGAGGTCCTTTAATACATCTAAAGGACTTTCCCACTTTATTGGGTAATCATGCCCAAATTAAAGAGGTTCAAACAAATCAAGATTCAGAATGGTTTCTTCCATCTTGGGAACTTGCATGGCCCCCATCTTTATATTATTTGAGCTTATCACAATCTTTAATGCATTCTCCTTGCAACAAGGCTGTGAGTTAGGAAAGTGCTGCTTTTAACCAATGGGAAACTGAAGCACAGAGAGGCTAACTGAGTTTCTTAAGGTCACTTCGTCAGTGTTTGGCTGAGCAAGGAACTGAATTCCAATCTCCTGAATCCCATGCTGTGCCCTAACCACTGAACCATCCTCCCTAGAGATGGGCCCTTGTAAAAAGGAGAGATCTTCTGGGGAAGTTTAGAAGCACATGGAGAAATTACTATAAACTCTGTTGCAATCAAGTACCATTTATATCCTCAAACAGCTATTTCTGTGCCTTTATATTTCTCCTTACCATCCCTACCATTCAGAGTACAACTTTTGCTTTTTTATGGGTGGGTATATATCCTGTAGGCAGCAGCAATGCATGTATGAAATTATTCCAGCCTGAAAGATTCAGGGAGAACACATTCTACTTCTGCAATCGCTTCTAAAAAGAACTGCATCACAACTAGCACCGCAGCATTTTTTCCATAAGCTAACTCCCACACTGTACTTAAACAGAACTTGTAGGATTGTCTGTAACACTGCCACCTGATGATTTCCAATCATACTACAACCCCAGCTCTTTCAGAAGCAAAAGAATGCTTACTGAATCAGATCATTGCTATTTAACTCAAAATTGACATTTTTGAAATGCTAATTTCAGAAAATTATTCAGATTATAGATTCAGTCTCTCAGGTAGTTTTAAAATATGGACAGACTAGGTGACATAATTGCCATTGTCTTTTGATTCCTCTCTTGCTTCTGGCAACTAAACTTGGTCAGAGATGTATAAACCATGTGAACAGTTTTAAAAATAGAAATTCTTGACATAATCAGAATCATATGGATTCAAATTAACTTCTTGTGATTTGAGCAAATGTTGCTTATTACCACTAAATATTTCTCCATTGTTTGGCGGTACCAGTCAGGATTTGGTGTGCATCACTTGGCTTTGATAGTGCCAAGCTGTCATTGTCCATCAGGAATTTGTAGACAAACTCTTTCTTCGGGGTGAGGTAAGGCTTAAGAGTTCCTGGGGTAATACTGGATTTGGTGCATCTGTTTAGCATTAAGCTGTTTCTGAGTTGTGACTGGACTAATGAATTATGTTATTAACTAATAATATGTGGAAGGCAAACTCAAATGCAAACAACCCATTAATTGTTAGGGAGGTGATTTTGCATGATATCAGTTGATGTATGTTGTACCTCATGATAGCAAGGCTTGGGTCTCCTCTATTCTGTTTATTTTTTACTAGCAAGTATTTCAAATCTGTCTGTTATTTCTGCTTTACTTATTTGACTGCTGATAGTGAGTGCTAGATGTCATATAATGAAAAGTATGTATATGTGCAAAATGCTGAATTTCTTGTGTTTTATACAATGGCTCATTGTATGATGCCAAATCCTCAAACGTCCTGCACTAGGCAAAGGTAACTTTTCATTTACCAATCACTGTGGGAGTTTTTGTGTGTTCCTCCCCTCGGTCCAACACATCATAATGACTGTAATTGTACAAGCATAGAGTTTTCATTTTCCATGTTTTTCATTTCTCCAAGATCTAACTGCAAATGCATTGCTAAACATAATTTGTAAGACTCTCTCCTAAGATCTGCTAAATTGTGCAATGGTTTTGTGATATGGTAACTGGGATAAGACAACCTAATTAATTGTAACTTGTGTGCTATGAATGAAGATTGGAATACAATATCTCAACAAGTGAGATGCTAACCCAATGCAACACCTGTCACAGAAACGTGTACTTTTCCTTTAAAAGTGATACCTTGACCTTGTTAGTCAATTTCTGAGAACCTTTTTCCGGATGTCTGTATCAAAATCCTCATATAGGACCAGTTCTGTCACCCTGACTCATGCTGAGTAATACCTTACTTGGTAAGTAGCTAGGTTGAAATCAGTACAAAAGAGTTATTTGTGGAACAGTCATATTCAGCTTGAGTAATGGAGACAGAACTGGGCCCACAAGATGCTAAAATGTGTACGTCTCTCAGCAGTTTGGCCTTATTTATTTTTAAGGTCAAGGAAGGACGTATAATTTGATACTCAGATATCTTGACAAAAGCCCTCCTCAGAATTCTGCACTCTTTTGAACAACAAAACCTCCTACAGCTTTCACAAAATTTGATTTGAGCCAAGGAAGCACTTTGGAAGCTCGGTGGTAAAAACCTCAGGAAAAAAATAGCTCTAAGAATATATTGACCTAAGGAGATTTAGCTGCACAATGCTGTACTGATTAGATATTTTTATGGTCATGACTGATGGCACTAGCTAAAGGCAGGCCTGGTGAAAGGTTCATCTGAAGCTCTGCCAATGCATCTTAAGTCTGTCTTGCTTAAATACCCTGAACCTTGCCTTTGCAGAGTCTGCCAAACTGTGTGGGATAAATGTCCATTGGAGAGTAGGATGAAACCACCAAACTAATTCCCAATTGTAACTTTAATCAGTATTTGTGGCTAGGTGAAAGGATAGTGCATTGACCTGGACCATCTATTGTGCACATAAAGGCCAAGTGAGATCTCTGGGAGGGTGGAAACTTATGCCCATTCAGATTCCAGTTGACTGATTGCAGCATGGTGGTGGTGGTGGGCGGGGGTTTTCCAAGGAAGTATTTCTGTTTAACAGAATTCAGTATGCTTGCATTAAAAACATATTTGAAAACAAAAATTGTACAATATCAAAACTAGAAGCTGGCCGTGTTGCTACTCCTTTCTACTCCCAGCATATTGTGAAGTGACTATAAAGGAGATGATCACTGAGGTTTTCCCCTCCCCTAAAAAGCATTCAGCATATCACATTTCCAAAACTGCACACGTCTTTTCCATACCGTCACTGTTAACCCACTGCCCTTTGTTTTTAGCTTAATAGATGGATGATCTCCCAAGGCTGTTATATTATTTATATTAGCATTTTTTTTAAAATCTTGGTAGCATGCTTTAAGTAAAAGATATCTGCTGGACTCTATCCAGAGTCCCAAAGCTGAGTGTGGTGTTTTAAAGAATTTTAAACTAAAGTGGAATATATTGAACATTTAGATTTGATATTGAACGTATAATCACTCTTTTGACACATCATAATAGTTCTGTTTGGTAGATAGCCAATGAAACATTATGAAATTTAAAGTATTAATTATATTACTGCTGATAATTGCTGAGCCTATGACAGTGTTTATCCTCCAGAAACATTGACCTCATACTATATTAGAGGCTCACTGGCTGTTGGGCAATTACCTATTTAATTAAGAGCCTGATCCTGAGTGGTATTGAAAAATTGGACTCCTAATGGCTGCAATAGGGGGTCATATGTGCTCAGCATCTCTGAGGAGTCAGCCATAAATACAGAATTTCATTCTCTAACCCATTACTCCAGTTTTACAGTGTTGTCATTCCATGCAACATTGTGCAAAATCAAGCTCATGGTGTATTATGGTCACTCATTAAAAATGTGATGTAAACTGTTGCATTTTCTTTTTAGTGTAATTTTAGTGCCAGTTAAAGCCTTGCCTGTTAACAGAAGTGTGGCTATTCGGTGGACCTCTTATTTTGTTTCATTGGCTCCCCTCCCTCCTGTCCCCTCCTCCCCCCAAATCTATAGATTTTCTAAGTAATTACATACTTTTAGAGACTCCTACTTGCTTGTACTTTCCTAAGGCTGATCCAGATTGCCCCAGTCACTTTTCCCAATCCACACATGTGCTGAACAGAGAAACCATTCTTCAGAACAGTGACACTTCTAATGTTCAAGGAGAAAATACTAGCCTTATGAAGAGAGGCTGACTTTACATTTAAGAAACTTGTGTGTCAAAACTAGAAATCCAGTGAGAACAGCAGGATTCCATCAAGATTTCATTGCTCTCAAAGAATGTGTGTTATAGCATGTCTAATTTCAACCATCGGCAAACATTTGTTGTGAGTTTTGCTCCAATAATGCGTGATGGTACGAGGTGACTGCTTATGTTAGTTAAACTGAATCACCTGTTTCCACAGTGTTAAATGTTTTGCCCAGCGGGCAAAACACAGATATATTTAAAAACTTTTTACCAGGCTTTTAAAGTGATTTTGTGCCAAAGCCCTGATTTGGTGACCTGTAGGGGCACACTGCAAGGTTGCATCTGTTCAGCCAAGCATTTGTCTGAGTGTGAGAGAGAGAGATGGCAGGGCAGGAGTAGGAGAGGTGTTTTTCAATGCTGCTTTACTTGTGGCATTATTGGTGCCAGTATCAGCTTTTGGGAGTGATGGATTCTCTAGCAATGCTGTCTGTTGTTGCCTGTACGTAGGAGAATGGTTTCTTTGGTTAATTATATTTTGAATTAGGTAGTACTTCTGGAGGCTGCACTCTGTGCCAGCTAGGGTCCCTGTGATGGAAAGGGACTGGCTTCACACAAGAATAGGGGTAGGCAAAAAACAAATTTTGCTACTATCATAAGAGGTAAAGTTCAGCATCATTGCTCTGGACATGAAATGTTTCACACATCTAGAAAGCTGTTCTCTAGATTAAGGAAATTAGTATAATTAAAGTATGTCTTGTATTAATTATTTAAAATTAGAAATAGTCATAAATCCAATCACCAGATATCTTTTTTTATCCTTTTTTTTTACCTTAAAAGTCTTTATAAACGTTGATAAAGTGGGTGCTTGAGCTGCAGAATACAGGACTCGGCTTAATCTGACTGATCCACCCATGTTAGCATCTTGATATCTCTAATTACATTTGCTGCAGTATTTCTTCCTTTCAGTCAGTGGAGAAGGCTATTCTAATGTCTTGATGTTCTTGCTAAATAACAATGTTTCTGATAGGTGAGTTTTATGTGAGTTTACAGGAACTCCGCTGCATGCAGAAAGTTAGAACCCTTCACCCTACTCTGGTTTCCACCAACTTTAACTGGTTCTTGAGGAAATGATTTTTTTAAAAAAGTTAAATGCAGAAAAATAAGTTCAATAGCTGTGATTTTATGTACAAGTCAGATATTTGAGTACAAATGGCTAGCTCCCCATCTAACTAGCCAGTTGTGGATATGATCACGATAAGCACATTTGCAAATTGGGCATGCAAATATGCACACATTTTTGTGCATGTAATTGCATGTCTGACTCTTAGGAAAAGCAGGCCCTGAATACAAAAAATAAATTAGACAGCCCTTCCATTTTGCCCTCTCCCCTAGTAGAATAAAAAGGGCTCCTTTGAAATGAATATAGTAGTTAACATATTTAAAATAAAATGTTCTTACACTTCTAATCAGCTTTTAAAATTCACTGCCATACAAGTTCAAATTCAGGGCTGTGGCTGCATTTGAAAAAGGGGTTAGATAATTGTATAACCAATAGCAATGGTTGTTAAAGATTTGATAAATTCTGCTACTTCATGAGCTAATCTGATCACCTCCAGTGTCAGTTAAAAAAAACAAAACCTGCCTTCCCCTCATTTACAGCATGAATTGTTGTCCAGTTCTAGCCACTGCTGAAATCAGGAGGCTGGATGGTCTAATCAGATATGACCAATTCTGCATTGCTGTTTCTGAGTTCTCTGTGCCGTAGCAAAATACTTTCTGTTTTATGACTTGCCACAGAGAGAGAGAAAAGAAGGAATTTGACTTAGATTTCTCTTTAACATATTTCATCAAAAGAATGGATGAAATATTTATTTGGCTACTGTCATTTGCCTTCCCATCAAAGTGAATAGTCATTTAATATCACATGGAAACATTAAAGTAGCTTTTTATCAGGATATATGGAAACCTGCTCAGAACAAACATTCTGGCCTAAGGGAGACTTTTTGATCTGTGGAGTTGAAGCTTTGGTGTTTTAAACATCCTCATACGTAGGTCAGGTGGTCAATTTTAATAATGATTTGCTTAAAACTTGTGTAAAACTATAAAAAAGAACTTGACAAGTCATTAGTGGTAAATGGTATAATATTGGGATTATACTAACTAAAATTGGTGCAGTCATTAGAACTTTTGGTAAAACAAGGAACAGTGAAGTAATAGGACTGTCCCACAGAGGTGGATTTACCATGAAACAAACAGTGCGGTGGCACGGGGCCCCCAATGAAAGGGGGCCCCCGAAAATGCAGGACAAATCTCATCTGACAACCTGCCCCTGAGTCCCGGCCAGCGGCGCAGCAGGGCTCAGGCCAGCAGGCTGCCTGCATTCCGTGGCCAGTGGCCACACGCCGCTCCCAAAAGCAGCTGGCTGCTGGCACGTCTCTGCTTGCCCCTGGCGGCGAGGAGGCGGCTCCATGCACTACCCCGCCCCAGGCAGCACACGGAGACCCGCTGCCCCCTCCCCCCAAGGGGAGTGCAGAGACATGCCAGCAGCAGGACAGCATGGCTAAGGAGGTTCCCTGCCCGTGCTGCCTCCCTCCCTCCGTGCTGCTCCCGGAAGTGGCCGGCATATCCCTGCGGCTCCTGGGTGGGTGTGTCTGCACATTGCCCCCGCCCTAAGCTCCAACTCTGCAGTTCCCATTGGCCAGGAACTGCAGCCAAACTTCCTCCCAGAGCCTGCACCCCTCCCCCTCCCCCCTCCCAACCCCCTGCCCCAGCCCAGAGCCCGCACCCCACACCCAAACTTCCTCCCAGAGCCTGCACCCCTCACCCCCTCCCACATCCCAACCCTCTGCCCAGCCCAGAGCCCGCACCCAAATTTCCTCCCAGAGCCTGCACACCTGAGCCCAGAGCCTGCATGCAAACTCCCTCCCAGTGCCCGACCCCTGCACCCCAACCCCCTGCCCCAGCCCAGAACCTGCACCCAGCACCCAAACTCCCTCCCAGAGCCTGACCCCCGCACCCTCTCCTGCACCCCAACCCCCAATCAAGGTACCTCACTTTATTTTCATTTACTTCCTATTACTTATAATATAGGAGAAGAATGAAGAAAAAAAGAATGAAAAACGCGGGGGGGGGGGAGAGATAAGAGAGAATGTTCTTTTTCATGGCTGGTTCCTGAGCAGGGGGAGGAGGGCGAAAATGAAGCTGCGCACAGGGCCCCACTAACTCTAAATCCGCCACTGCTGTCCTGTACATCGACCGATAGGAGCTAAAACTCTCTCCCAAGCGGTATTTTCCATTAGAGTGCAGAAAGTGCACAGTGCAGTCCAAATAACCAACTATCCTTCTTAATTACTAACCTACTCAACATTCTGAGTGGCTGCCCTTTATCATCCCTCACAAAAAGCAGTTAGTTCTAATTGTATAATTTGTCTTTTCTTCCGTTTAGAGATGGGCAAACTAGTTAGAATTAAAAAAAAATGCTAACTTGAACTTTAGCCCAAAACTGGCACCAAAACTTTTTTGAAAGTAGAAAAAATTTGGATTCTCCTCCTCCCTCCTCTATTCTTTGTTAATTTTCACACTGCTCTACACTTTCTGCTTTCACCTTGAACTAGACATGAAGCAATGAAATCCTGTACTAAGAGAGGCTATTCTCATGGTATTTCTGACCTGGCTGGAAACAGGATGTACTAGGCATCTTATTAGATTTCTTCCTGCTGATTTCAAGCCTGATTATTAGACCCAAGAGGTTTGGAAAACTGTTGAGAACATCTGAATTCCTAAAATTTGCCCTTCCTTAATTCACTGACATGAAACTAAAGTGATTCTATGTATGAGCTTTAATAATCCTCGTGTTGTTTTTTTGCTAAAATTACAGCATTCTTGATGAAACCTGAGATTTCAGCATTTGTTTTAATGGTTCAGGCATTACTGCCAAATTTTGGGCAGCTCTGTGTGTGACATTTTATGCTATTTGATGTGCTATTAGAGGTTCCCAAAACTTATTGGTTCATATACCACCTTTTAAAAAAACTTGATATGAAGTGATTAAATTCATGTGTACCATCAATGTTACATGTACCACAGTTTTGGAACCCCTGAGCTAAACTGCATGTTTACAGATAATTTGCATATCATTGTAAACTTCAGCTTTTTAAAGAATAGTGTGGATTTAGTGCTTATGCAAGGCATTGACTTGAAAATTCTAGGGCAAAAATCCCACTGTTTACCTTTAGGTCAGCAGCAGGGCAAGTTTCTCACACACACTACACTCCCAGTATGCCACAACTTTGATTAGTGGAGGGGACTTCATCTTGAACAGCAGTAGTTCAGAGCGTCTCTACCTGGTGCATCAATGCACACCAGCTGGGGGTGTAAATTATAGTGTGCACCAGCATATTGTGCACTGACTGCTAGCATACACTAAAAGTTCCCTGGTGAACGTTGACGTAGTACTCTTTGAAATGGTACTACATCAACATGCGTTAGGGAACTTTTAGTGCGTAACACTCTGGTGCACACTGGAATTTACACCTCAGCTGGCATGCACTAATGCACTGTGCAAATAAGCCCAAAGTCTCCACGTCCTATGCAGTTCTTGGCTTCTCTTCTGAGTTTATCAATTAGTGCAACGAGTGGCTGTGAGTTTGTCATGTGGGAGCTGGAATGGAGACACACCCAACTCATCTTTCCTAAGGGGCCAACAAGTATCCAATAGAAGAAACAACTTTTAATCCCTACTGAGCTGAACTGGATTCATACTTTATAGCTCATTAGCAATGCCCTGAGACAGCCTGTCCAAAAGGAAGTGCTAAGGTTACAGCTCTATAAGGCTGGGCATCTTATCAATGAATGGCTCCTGGTGTGCTAGTTGAAGGCGGATGTGCCCATATAAGTATTATAATATATTTATTTATTTTGCACAACACAAAACCAAAGGGGTTTTCACAATTATTATAAACCAGTACAATAAAAACAGTTATAGAAATACTTACCTGGAAAAAGCAACAATGGGGTAAAAAGCATTTTGCAAACAAACATTGCAAAACAAAAGATACAATATAAGTAATAATAAGGGGACGAAAATTGTGTTTGGTTGCTAATGCTTGTTGAAAAGAAGTTAGGTTTGAGGAAAGCTTTGAAAGAACACTATCTGCACACAATAAAGTAGACTTACTCTTAGTCCTATGCCTACCAGCTAGCGAAGGCTTTTCAGTAGGCAGTAAGGATCAAAAGCTAGATAATGTTTACACTGCATGACCCACCTGATGTTGGTTAATTAAGGTGACTCCTTGAGAATAAAATACACAATATTTTGAACAGTGTTTCAAACAGTTTTCATAACAAGTGGACGTGAGGGAACAACTGAGGATCATTTGTTTTGTATAAGAAAATATGCTTTTACTATAGACACAAGGTTCTGAATATGTGACCTTTTCATTAAAGTATTAATCTTTTGGGTTTTTTTAGTCTAATGAAGAAGAATTGAACTGTAAATATTGCAAAATATAGGATTGCACTCAGCTAGAATGACATCATCCTCAGACACTTAGAATGTCTCTTTCAATAGATTGTGTTTGTTAAGATATGCTTTTCCCTTCAATTATGTCTGTTGGGTATGCACAGTTTTTATGCAAAATGCAATATTTTAGATAGGAACAGTTCTGAAGAGAAATTAGTCTGCTAGTGACTCTGTTAAAATGTCAGCTTATACCCCAAGTTATGAATAATACACGTTGTGAGGGGAAACACGGTGATTAAAGACCCAGATGCTAAATAATATAAAATAATGTTTTGATTCATTTTCTACACTATTTAACTTGTACCCCTTCATGCGCAGGACAAAAGGAAACAGTGCCTCCTCATCTACTTGTAGAACAAAATCCAAGGAAGAAGCCTGCAGCACTAGCTATTGAAGGCAAGTTTGATTCTTTTCTTCATCAATTCATTCACTGGTCTTGATTCTACTTTCCCATTGACTTTGATGGAGCAGCATCAAGCCTATATACCAAAATCACTCCAGGGATTAAGTGTTTTCAGGATCGAGACCTAAGACTCTGACTGTGTGTAATCAGAGCTGCATGGACTGGCCCAGGGACCTGTGTGGAGGATCATTGACTTCAATGGGTCTACGGGAGGGCACCAGGGTCTTCCTGCCTGAATCAGATTGCAGGATTAGGACTAAATTTCTAAAGTGCATTGGGATGTTTCAGGAGGTAAGGTGCTACATAAATGTAAACGAGCATAATTATTATTAAATGACAATGGTGGATTACTATTGCAGCAATTGCTATTTAGGAATGTTACTATATAATTCATTGTAGTTGTGAACAATATATCTTGCTCTATGTTTATTAAATTTACAGACTTAGACATCAGCTAAGTAAGTAAAAGATAAACAGTCAGCCCCCCTAAAAAAGATCATCTTTAATTGTTCTGTCATGGCATTTTGTAATTTACTCACCTAATAATAATGTTAGTAAAATTGATGTAATACTAATTCTGTTATTAAAATAGGACTATATTCAATCACTTTGAAAATATTACTGTAGCTTGCATTTCTGGTTCTATACCATTTCTCTATCTCCCCTTCTAATTATTGTCTAAAGCCTCTGAAACCAGTAAACTCCATGTCATTCTCTTCTGTTGCCTGACATAGCATGTGAGAACGGACAAGGCAGCAAGACCATAACAGCATTCAAAAATACTGTGCAGTCATTCAGTCACACCATGGCACTTCCTGATAATCTCTCATAGGGGATTTACTTTTATACTATCTAGAAGTTTCACAGTGTAAGAGAAAAATAGATGGGACTAAAGCCTCATGACTTAAAACAACTACAACATCATATTAAAATTTACCTAAATTTAGTAAATAGAAAGCTAGGGAATGGTTTCTGTGGAATTTATGGCTAGAACAAAGAGTTAAACTTGATTAGACAGATATTTGTAATCTTATGATTAGTCGCAGTCAAAATAATTGGCCAAAAATAGTCAGGTGACTTGTTATCTCGTTGCCCCAAATGAAGTTGGATGAATATTTCTCTATAAATACACTGTTCCCTTGTTTGACAAGAGTATAAATCTGTGGTTATTGTGAGACACATTATAGTCCATAAATAGATTGCAGTCCTGCCTACTTGAGGCAAAACATTTGAACCCTGCTTATCAGCAAAAAGAGGTTCCTACTGTGTTAAGCACTAAATGCTGTTATCCACCAATTAACCATAATGGAAAAAAGACATAATGGAAAAAGACTGCGCCATTTGTTGTGTGATAAGGGAAATCTTTAAATATAACTGTTGTACAATACGAACTAGTATCAAATTAATATTAAGTTCCTGATTTTCAAAATTATGAGCAATTACTGAGATTGTACATGGAAATGATCATTTATGTGTCTCACTGGTCATTTGTGTGTGTCATTAGATCATTTATGCATGCAATTACAGTAACTGTGAGTGCAAATTAGGCAAACACAAATTGGGGACATATTGTATGCACAGAATTGCACAACTAATTTCTTTTTAAGGCTCAGGGTCTGGTCACCAGGACTGAATGGTATTCATTCAAGAATTTTGAAGGAAATGAAGAAGAAAGAGCTACTAACAAAAGTCTGATATAAATAGCTGATATTTTGCCACCAGTATGATACGTATGTTTGAGAAAGGAGCTCATTGGTGCTCAGAGGGACTGTAGTCCATGAAGTCTTATTCCAGAACTGGGGGGAAATAGTTGAGTAATAAACCACTGACCTAGGTGAAAGTAAGAATCACTAGCACAAAGCACTTGAACAAGCACTAACCAATTAATGAGTGTTATATGATAAGGAAAGACCAGAGAGGCCTTTGCAAATGATAATTAATTCTTTGAAATCAAGTGTTAACTAAATTGTTGGCATAAACAAGAATTAGTGCATCATTTATTTAATGTAGGACTTCTGATAAAATCACACACAGGAAGCAGATTAGGAAATTTGTTAGCCAGTTAGCAGGAATACAGCCCTTCTATGGATTAAAAACTGGTTGACAACAAAGAAAAAGAGTAGAAGTAGAGGAATACTTCTGTCAAGGCTGATTCCGCCTCTGGCACTTCGAGTGCAGAAGGTGGGGGCCTGCAAGGATTTTAAAAATTAATACTGGCCACTCCAGGCTTGTATTAAACTCCCAAGGTTACAGCTTCTCTCTGACCTTGGATCCATAGATGCTGCCACCTTCCAAGTGCAAAAAACCCCTTTGGACCCAGGAAGGAGCACTTGGGAATTCCTCCCTGTGGGGTACCCTTAAGCCATTTCACGCCCCCCCCCCCTCGGGGAAGAGCTAAGAAAGGAAAGAAAGGAAACCAGCTGTTGCCACCAGCTAATTAAACAACATATGCACAAGTCTCATAGGACACCAAAAATCCAATCCTGTTCTTAAAAAAGGTAGATTTTATTAAAATCAAAAAGAAAGAAAATACATCTCGAACTTAGGCTTTTGCTAGATTTAAAAAAACACTTACAAACTTTAAACATCAATAATAACCTTCTTGAGGTCCAGCTTAAAGGTTACAAGCAAAACCAAAGCATTTGGGGTTAGCACAGAGGACTCCACAAGCCAATAAGAAATAAATAGAAATAAACCTAATCACATCTTTCTAAACATTCCTAATCTACTTACATATCTAAATAGGTAGTTCTAGATATGATCTGATGATTTTCATATCTGGCCTTCAGCTTCTCACTAGCATAACTGCTCCCTTTTCCCCTCTTTCCTGGAGACCCACACCGGAGGTCCAGCCCTCCCATTGGCTCTTTTGGTCAGGTGCCCACTCCTTTCCTTTTACCTGTGGGCTTGTTAACCCTTTACAGGTAAAGCAAGTAGAGAACAGCTACTAAGAGGAATTTTATAGCTCTCTGTCTGGGTGGGTGTCCATAAAAAGAAGCTTGAAATGTCATTGTTAGGATAAGGACAGCACCAGAAGAGGGGCATGGGGCAATCCAACAGTTGATGGAAAGGAATATGGTTTATGAATTCCCTAGATTGGAGTGGTCAGTATATATATCTATGTACTGTCCCCAGTTCTGCCATTGACATAGTTTGTGATCTCGCCCCGGTCTCAACCTCTGTACTTCAGGTACCTCATCAGAAAAAATGGACGTAGCTACACCTCTTTGTGAAGTATTTTGATATTTTCAGATGAAAATCTCTGTCTCAGCCAGATCCAGTGTCTATTAGAAAAGACTGACCACTTTCTTCAGTGGACCTTGGATAATTACTAAGTATCATTATGTATTAAATTCCATCCATCCCCACCTGTCACTGCCACCTCTAATCTAACCTGTTGTTGCAAGTCTCAGATGTGGGGGAAATAAGGCTAGGCATTGCAAACCCTTATATGTTCTTCAAGGGTGGGCTTTGCAATCCCCTCTGATATTAACTTCTGGGTGCAACTGACCAGGCTGCTCACCCAATCTGGAAGGGAAAGACCAAATAATTACTCTGCTGATTTGGCTGGCTCTTTTAAAAAAATTAATTCTATTCTGGATTATACTCCCCAAAGTGCAATGGGGGATTTTGAAATTACCAGTTTCAGGCCAGTTTTACAAAGGCGGTGGAGCAACAAGGACTGAGGAGCAAAAAACAACAACACTGAGTTTAAAAAAAAATCTGTAAATATGAAGGTCTTGGTAGGTACATAGTTCAACTAGTGTTATGTACTTCAAGAGCTTCCTCAGCCATGGCATGAAGGGACATAGCCCCTTTTAAATCCTGTATTTTATCTGCCTTTGGAATTTTCATATGGATTTGGAAGCATTGCTCTCATCTCCATGTATTGCCATCTAGGGAAAGTAGGGGCACTGGTTGTGCTTTGAACAGGCCCAATTTCCATGGCCCTGTTCGCTCTGACCATAATATGCTCCTGTCTCTGTGTTCTCGCCCACTTCCTCTAACTCTGTTGCATTACTTTCCTCATTAGAACTAGAAGTTCTGCCATGTGTGTTCAGTTCCCTGCTGTTCTGTGTGTGGTTTTCTTGTTTCTGCTCACCATTTTGCTTTGTTTTCTTCCCACAAATCGCATTTCATAGAATCATAGAAGATTAGGGTTGGAAGAGACCTCAGGAGGACATCTAGTCCAACTCACTGCTCAAAGCCGGACCAACACCAACTAAATCATCCCAGCCAGGGCTTTGTCAAACCTGACCTTAAAAACCTCTAAGGATGGAGATTCAACCATCTCCCTAGGTAACCCATTCCAGTGCTTCACCACCCTCCTAGTGAAATAGTTTTTCCTAATATCCAACCTAGGCCTCCCCCACTGCAACTTGAGACCATTGCTCCTTGTTCTGTCATCTGCCACCACAGAGAACAGCCTAGCTCCATCCTCTTTGGAATCCCCCTTCAGGTAGTCGAAGGCTGCTATCAAATCCCCTCTCACTCTTCTCTTCTGCAGACTAAATAAGCCCAGTTCCCTCAGCTCTCCTCGTAAGTCATGTGCCCCAGCCCCCAAATCATTTTTGTTGCCCTCCGCTGGACTCTCTACAATTTCTCCACATCATTTCTGTAGTGGGGGGCCCCAAACTGGACTCTCTACAATTTGTCCACATCATTTCTGTAGTGCGGGGCCCAAAACTCCAGATGTGGCCTCACCAACACCGAATAGAGGGGAATGATCACTTCCATTGATCTGCTGGCAACACTCCTACTAATGCAGCCCAATATGCCGTTAACCTTCTTGGCAACAAAGACACACTGTTGACTCATATCCAGCTTCTCGTCCACTGTAATCCCCAGGTCCTTTTTGGCAGAACTGCCACTTAGCCAGTCGCTCCCCAGCCTGTAGCAGTGCATGGGATTCTTCCATCCTAAGTGCAAGACTGTGCACTTATCCTTGTTGAACCTCATCAGATTCTCATGCTGAAACTCATGGTGGAGGCTAAATTGGCTTTTGTTAGAAATGTGCATCTAGCTAACATGCTGTATATGACATATGGCATCTGACTGGCTCAAGGAGAAATTCCAGTTTACAGCCTCAGTTCATGAATATAACACTGGCGGAAATAACCAAGGGTATCTAAATTAGTAAAGCCAATACAAACTTTGATAAATCTTCCCTGATATATGGAAGTATGATTCTCTTGTATAAGTCACTGTGCTGGTATCTGGGCACCATTTATCAGTGACCTTTTTTTCCTTCAGACACATGGTATTTCATAATACAGTACATCATTTTTTTCCCTTTTGTACAATGAAATCATTTAAGTTTAAAACAAGTGAATTCTAATGCAAGTGAACGAACAGTTTAAATACAACAGAAAGCATTCCAAATCAATATACTGTATGCAATGTGTGCTCATATCAGCTAGTTTTTGTTGTGGTTCATATTTTCCTCTCTATTATGTGGCACAGAAGACAGCAAATGAGTCTCACCTCTATCTTAAATGTTCCAGGCCAAGAGATAGTGTGAAAGGAAAATAGACCAATGTCTCTGCTGGAAATACCATAATGCAGTGTGTTATGCTTTAACCCACCTTTCACAAGGAATCTGTTGGGTATAATCTAGAAATCTTTAACTAGATATCCTGTAGAAATATCTTTTATTAAATAAATGTGATTTTTTTAAAAGTACATTTGGGGTTTTTAGAGTATGTAAAACAAGTTATTTTAGTAACTCCCTGAATCCACTGTAAAGATAGCAAAAAATTTGAGATGATATGAACAAGGTTTCAAAGCAATAGGCTGGTTGGTTTAGATTACAAGTTTTAGCTATAAACACTAATGATTTAGCTATGATGAGGAAAAGTCTAACTCTTCACTGTTTCAGAAAGCCCTTGACATTTTATCTAATGAAATGAGGCACTTCTGCAATTCTATTATTTTAATGATGAGAGGAAAAAATTAACCAGTCATTGGAAAGAACCTACTAAATTTTAGAACACTGGATTTAAATACATATATATTTGCATAGGGTTTCATTATGCAGATTTTAATCATTTAACATTATTTTTGTTCAAATTAGCACAACAGAGAAACTACATTAAAAATATGCATTCACCAAAATTTACCTAACAAAACCAAACCAAGTATTTCAAATAAGTGGGGTTTTTTTGTTTTTGTTTTTAGTTTTCCAAATCGACACATGTAATTAGCAGCCCCTTCCATGTAAAAACACCATGATTGGGAAAACTTACTTGGATAAAGATGTGTTGCTCTTTGAGATACAATTATGCCATATTCCCTTACAGAGGCAAGGATAGCACTGCTTCAGAAGGAGCAGGCGTCAAGACCTACAATTCTTCTATTGGCTAGGCATCTCCTTTTCCCAAACCACAGAGATTCCTGGTCAGATGTGTACACCCTCCAAGGTGTCATTCCATACCCTTCCCAGCCTGTCCCCTGTGCTGCCCAAATGCAGACAGCACCGCCAGTGTTGATGTTGCCTCACCTACTTGGCTGTGCGCTCCTACCCCTCCTGAGTAGGAGTTGTAGCCACAAACCGATGAATGCAAACCCAATCAGCATTAGCCACTGCAGCAATTTTCTGTGTACTTTATGACCCTTTCTCAGGTGATCATGCCACACACAGTGGCTCCTCTCTGGCTCTTTTCCCCACTAGCCACACACCCTGATTTCCCATTGTCCAAGAAAAGGGGCTGTTCTTGGCTACATAGCAGAGGCTAGCATGCCACCTATCTTTTTCCCCTGCGTGTACTTCCTGGCTTCATTAAACTGGTATTTGTGTTCTTTTGCTCCCCTCTGTGTTGTTTAGTGAGGGGAGCATATGGCCCCATGTTATTAACAAACAGTTTTTGTGCTTAATTCAACACAGCCATGAAATGGAAAGTCTGTAATCACCCCACGGGGAAATCATGAACTCTTGTGTGGGTCACATGAAAGCACCAGGAATTTCAGATGTGATAGTGCTACTTGCATACTTTCCACAGCTCTAGCAAATGTCTACATGTAGCAATCTTCAAAGCTTCCAAATAATATTTGAGATTCAGGTTTGAACACAGTAAAATAGCTTCAAAGACAAAATCAGGCAGTACAGATTCACCAGGAGCTCAAGTTTTACTGTGTCGCCAGTGACCTCTGTGCCTCATTATTCCTTCACTTGCTTAGTCTAAGAAAACATTATATTGTACTGGTCGACTGAAATGAAAAAGTACAGTGTAAAAAAGATTTGCAGTGGTTACTGTACTTAATTTTGCCCCAGACATGCCCAGGTAAGCCAAACAAAAAGGCTTACATGTGAAAAGTAGCAGTTCTGCAAACATCAGATCAATTTGATTTGGATTTTCATGACCTTTATGGACTTTTCAGTAACTTGATCAACACAGACAGTGTTAGTTCCCTCAGAAAAAAATAATTGGATCGAAAAAGACAAACTCATTTAAGAAATGGCTTTTTAAAGGGGCTTTTCAAGTCAAATTTGACCCCAAATTTAGATTTCATTTAAAAAACCTCTAAGTGTCCATGAAACTTAATATCAATAGCAATGTTACCGTGAAGATTCTTTTAATTCCCCTTCAGTGTTTCAACCCAACACTGCAGCATTTTGCTAATGCATATGAAAATGACTAGAACCCAAAGTTCAACTGACCAGTCTAATTTTATTCTCCATGCTAAGAGAAATGCAAAAAAGGAATGGAACAGCATAAAGAGCAAAAATATAATTAGTCTTAACATTTAGAGTGAAATCTTGGCCCCCACTAAAGTCAATTGCAAAATTCTGATTGACTTTACGAGGGCCAGGATTTCACTCTGGTTTAAAGAAAAGAGTTCTTAACAGATAAGGAAATTAGCTTTATTTTTAAATATAATTTTTGGTTTATCATGTCTCTTGAAAAATATAAATTATGTGAGTTTAAGGGGTGCAAGTTGGTTTGCATAAAATTAAGTACAGACTTTTACCCAAAACTTATGCTGAACCTGAATGAAATTTTCTCTGAGGTTCTAATAAACTAAATTAACTTTTGTTTTAGTCAGGTTGGCTTTCTTTCTTTTTTTTTTTTCTGTACATCTCTGTGTACTTCCTTGTCTCTGCCAAGACCAGAATCATTAGGTAAGAAAGGCTGCTGTAATATTTCACAAAACCAGACAATATCAAGTCTCCCATGAAAGCTCTTTTCCTGGGATTTCCAGACAGCAGGGGTTTTGATAAGTGCAGATAAGCTTTGTATAATCATCCGAACTTTAGGCACATTATCTGAACCAAACCATTTCCAAACCTTTTGACATTCACCCCCACTAGTTATTTTTACTTCTACGTATTCCTCTCCACAACACACAATATTGATGGCAGTATTTTGGCACTTTCCTTACCTCCTCTTCTTAGAGGTGATGGATGAGCAGACAAGTTCTTTCAGAGTCAGCACTAATGTGACTGTTTGCAGCATCTGGGAAGGTCTGTGTGGATAAGAGACTCTCACAATGTCTTCCTCCTCCAGACAGGCTGTATCACTTGTGTAACACCATGCCTTGTAACTCAAGTGCATTCCTAAATTTAGATCTCCCTAGCATTGGCACAGCAACAGGCTGTTGTTACACCCAAACCTAGTTTGAAGTGGTACATTTTTTGCATGTTAATAATACTGTAACCTCTCCTCCCCCTGCCTTTCAAGAGGTACTTGACATCACAGGTAGAGAACAAGAGAAGCTGTAGAAGCAGATGAAGGAAATTCAAACTATTATATCTTGTTTTGTTTGTATTAAATCCACCTTCTTGCTTTTTCAGCAAATCTTTCAATCCCCTTCCTCCTTCAGAAATAAATCGAAACTAGTACTGAATTTTTCTTTGCGTCAAGCAATTTTTGTCAAGCAATTTTCCAGTAACCTATTCCGCATGTTGTTTATCCTTCATGTGTAATAGTTTTGCCCGTGTTTCCCATTTAGTGGTATGGTGACTAGTGCTGCAGATGACATTCCTGATGGGGTCTAAAAAATACTCTATAAAATAAATTCTGAACTTCATCTCTCTGAGAAAATCTATTGTCTGTCTTCAGTAGAGTAGTGCTGAACTACTGTTTAGAAAATGATAATACATAAGTCATTTTTCTTGATCAATCTCCTGGATGATTGTTTCTTATAGCATAAATTCCCTAGGTGGACTCCTGATTTTCCAACTAATTAGTTTTATTTGTCTGTATTGAATTATATTTGAGGGCAGCTAGAGTAAGCTTCTGAATGATCAAAATCCTTTTGAATTTGGTTGTGTAACTCGCTGTTCAGTGTGTATTACATATCCCCATATAAGTGGTTGGTCCACAGAGGTTTATAAATCTGCTATAGCTTCTAGTTATAGGAATTAATCCTTTAGATTAACAGAAGGGATTCATTATTTTAGTGCTAAAGGCCATGAGTTCAAACCCTGCATGCAGCCTGAACAGGGTTGGCTAGTTTCATTTATTTCCTCTGCCTGCTGTGTTAGAGTATGTCTACATGGAAGACTTTCCACATGTCTTACCATGTGTTTTTGCCCAGCATCCCTTATTATCCACACTCAAAGCCCTTAGACACACAGCGAACCCAAGCTGGCATGCTGGAGGAATGGGTCAGAGTGCACACTGAGCTGTGCTGTGACCCATCCCTTACCCCCCACTTCACAGTGTGGAGGTAGTAAAGATGCAGGTACCTGGGCTCAAGTTTAGATAGTCCTCCATTGCCATTCTCACAATTCCCTATATCTCTATTTTCTGGCCCATGTACCAAAAACTACCTGTTGATTCATATACCCTCGCTTGGCATTTAGCTCTTCATGTTCCATTTAGTTATGTTTATGCTTGGAAGAAGCTCACCACATTCTGTGCTTCAGATGTAGCAAGTTTTCTGTTGGCATTAGACGTACCTCTTAACTTGTCATGGTCCAAATGTGGAACGTGGTGCACAAAAAAGACCCAGTATGAAGGATACAGAAAATGTATTCATGCAGGACACTTAAAATTAGGTGGGATTCCTTCTTTTACTGTAAATAACTCTTTCTATAACCTCAGTTTAATGATTCCTTATAATTTGTAACAATAATAGTAAGGGACATCGAATGTGTGTAAAACCCTAGATAATTTTGGGGCTACAATGAATGACATCCCTCAGCATGTGGTACACTGGAGAAGGGTGGCAGTGGCAATTTATTATAGTAGAATACATTTATTGAATGACTTTGAAAGAAAACAGTTGTGTTCAGTATGGGATTTCTCCCAGTCCTACAGGCCCCCCTTGTGAAATCGGACTTCCCAAAGGCATTTCCCTCCCTTTTTAATGCAGACATTCTAAGGGCCCTTCCTCTGAGCACCTGTGCAAGGGGAAAGGAAAGCTGAGCTGGAGTTAACTCCTTTTTCATTGTGCAGCAGGTACCCTGCACCCTGTCACAGGAACACATTTGCATTTCGGTTTGATTTGGTAAGAATTCTAGAATTGGGATCTGCAGTTAGAGCTAGATTGTGTTTCCTGTCTGTCAAGGCACAGGTTGCCTTTTCAGAGCACTACAGGAATCTCTGAACATGGCAGATCTGATTGGTGCTCCGCTTACTCTTTCTGCCCTCAGGAACAGTGAACAGAGCACCAATGACAGGGGATTTTGTGCTGTCTGATGCATTGATATGTGGTGAACCTGAGTTGCAGCCACACTGTCATCTCACAAAGGAAACATTAACACAATGGCTGAACATTATTTTTTTTTTTTAGTATTTTCTCACTTCATGTAGTGCTAAGTCACTTTCTAGTTCTTCCAAATTGAACATCAGTGGTTTCGATAATGGGTCAGATCCTGAGAAGCAGCCTGATCCCCATTGGATCATTCTGGTGGCTGAAATTAGACAGAAAGCAACTGAGTTTCCCTAGCCAAGGTTCCCACTTGCCCCTGTTTTAGAGCATAGGGAAAGGGACTAGTAGAGAACCAGTCCCAGGATCAGTGGAAGCTGGGAATAGATGAGAACGTGGCTCAACATCAAAAGTCATATGCTCACATTTTTGATGTTGTTATGCATATTTTCTTTACCTCTAATAATGCCCATATTGCTTATTGCACAAAATTTTTGAACTTTGCATTGCTTGATCAGTGCCCTGGTTAACCATATGCGTACATATAAGCAAATCATTACTTCATTTCTAACCAATGGTCAGTTTAAATTTGATCATGATTAACTGGGGACTAAATGGGGGAACATGAGACACACACAAGCAGCTGGGTGAAACAGTTTGTAGAAGAATCACAAGGGACTCATCTTTGGTTTTCCCAAGTCAATAAAAAAGGGTGAAAATGACCAAATATATTTAAAATGGATTAAATCTTGAGAAAGTGCTCAACATTTAACCAGGGATTTATCATGTCTGCTAGAAAGTCAGAACCAATTTGGTTCAGTAAGATTCCTTCATGTTGATAAACAAGTCCCCCTATTTTATGCAATGTTCTCTTATTTGTGAAACCAGTTGACAAAGACCAAGGGGTTTATAACTTCTAAGAAAATGTCTATTTTTGTATCAGTCACACATATTTTTCTTTGCTTCTTTAATTTCTGAAAGTATGCAGTGCAGTATTTGTAATGGACTTTTTTGCATTCCCTGTTTTAAGAATGTTCTTTTTTATATATTTTCATGCAGAAGAAAAGCCTCTTGCGATAGCTAAGGAAGTGAAAAGTAAGTAACTTAATTTTTTTCTTTCTCTTGATGTTAATTTATGCAAGGGCTAATAGCATATTTGTTTCTTGGATCTGCTAGCTTCAGAAAAGCTTCTTCTACCCCGGAACAATTTTCAAGGAAAGAAAGAGCTCTGACTTTATGGACTCATGATATTTTGCATGTGCTATTCTATATAACAATATAGGCTGGCTTCTTGTACATATTCATAATAGCAAAGCATCACAAAATAAAAAACTATAGCTCTGCTAACTCAGCTGATACCCATAATACACAACTTGGAGAGGCAAACCTGGATGGCTATGGGGTGGGCAGTACAAAGGGCATATGTTTGCTGTAATTTACTAGCATTTAGTGGGAATTCATTCCCTAACAAAGAGAGAGAAAGACGATAGGAAATGAGTTTCCTGATGTCTCATACCTAATTCTATTCTACCGATTAATAACACGCATGCAATAAGTAATTAAATTGTTGTGGCCTTCATAGAGCAAAAAGCTAATTTCCACTGTTGCCCAGTGAATCCATAAAACAGAGAGAAATGAATTTAAAAGATTATCATGTTCTTTAGTAGACAATGGTTTAACTGCAATTCACCATGAATAGCAGATATCTTGTAATGACAGTTTTAAAGGTCCTATTCATAAAAATGTTATGAGGGTATATTATTTATATAGGCTTTTGATGGGATTCTGCACTTATTGCTGAGTATCTCTTGCAAGCTTTTCTATTGTCAGTCAGGTTTTATAAGGGAAGCACTAAGTCAGAACAAATGCAGGGTTACTGTATCGCTTCAAAAATTGTATTTATAGTAGGTCAATGGGTATAATTGATTGAATAAGTGCCTATTTCTTAAATAATTACTGGTGCACACACTGGCTCCAATTCTATCCTCAGCTTTGTGTGGACTCACTGGAATATAGAGTATGTTTATATATTTGAGGGGATGACAGTAGCGTTTTTAATAAGCGACTAATTGGTCTAGATTTGCATGTCTTCTCCATTGCATGGACTGATCTCCAGATGTACGTTTTCCGCATTGTGATGGCAAATCTTCCAAAGCATACTTCAGTTGGCCAAAACCAGGCAGATTTAATAAAACACAGCACAGAGGGAATGTGTACCATCTGAAACAGGTTGATCTACCCAATGGCACAGTTTGGCCCAATACAAGTGTAGTCATCTGTCACAAGTCGTCATGGTTTACCAACGTGGAGGCCATAGAGATAAGACACATCTGGGTAGATAAGTCCTCCCACAGCTATGCTGTCTTTTGCCTTACTCTCTGTTTAAGTATCGGGCCTTGTTCGGGTCTTTTACCTTATTGTTTTATAAAATGTGGATCATCGTTCTTTAGTAAGATATAAAAAAAAGCAACTGAATTTCTTTTAAATCTTTTCTTAGGAACAGAAGAGGAAAAGAGGATAACCCAAGAGAAGAGAGCTGTTTCTGAAACTAAAAAGAAAGGTATGGAATTGGAAAGTTTGTTGAGAGGCTGATCCCATTGAAATCAACGGCTAAATTCCCATTAACTTCAATTGCGGCAGATCAAACTCTAAACTTGCAGTACCACAATGCTCTCCTAATGGATGATTTTCCCATACCTTAACATCACCATCCCATGTTTTACTACTTTTTCAGTTTGTATCAATATTTTAAAGCTTTTCCTGGTTGACAAGCCAGAGAACCAATGGCAAACATGGTGGTTTAGCCCCCCGGTTGTGAGGCTGTCCATGGCAATTTTAATGGTTCTCCCTGATATAACAGGACATGGCTATATTGCCATATGTGAAAATGGTGGGACACGTAGCTTTGTACTCTGCATGCCAGTTCCAATGACATCAGTACCATGTTGTTTTGATAGTAATGAATAAGATTTGCAGCTACCACTGGTAACTTAAATTAAAAGGTACGACATTCCTGCACTGATGAGTCTCGCCTGGCCTTTCATGAATTATTAAGGGTCCAGAATATCCAAAGTTGATGCTTACCGATTAATTTTCATTTTTTATCTGATTGCTTTGTAACTAGGTGTGTGCAATGTCTAGATGGGAATCATCTGATCTAAACTCAAAAATAAGTCACATTTTTTCAGCATGTGCCCACCAGGGCTTGGGTGACTGCATATTTGAATGTGTGATTCATAGTTCTAGCATATCAAATGACTTTCTCTAATTAAATGTTAGAAAAAGAAGAGGAAAAAAAGAAATCCCCTGAGAAGACTGTCCCTGAAATAAAAAAAGCAGGTAAGAAATTGAAATTTGTCAGGTTTTTCAATAGACATTTGATTATTTAATATATGTATTTTCAGTTTTTAAACATTTAAAATAGGTTAATATGTAAATTCCCATTACTTAAGACTGCAGGGTTCCCTCTTATTCTGTGGATTTGAGATCTGGACAGAAATAAGTCATCCTCTCCCCACTTCTAACACCAAATTAAGCTGTGGCATAAGTAACACCACTCAATGTAGTCAATGTTTGGTATAGCTAATGGATGCTTGATTTAAAAAAAAAGTAGTATATGTAAAGGGGGATTCAGCTATGGCCTTAAATTTTTCAGGGATAGTTTTTTCATATTCAAATAATTGTAGGTGCAAATGGTAACAAGTAGCAGAGAAAATAGGCAGTTAGTTGTCTAAGAGGCTTTATGCTGGGAGAAATGAGTTGTGTTAAAAATAATATTAACAAACGTGCTTTAACATGTTAAATACTACTTAGGGTAGACAAAAGCAGAGTTGTTTTTTTTAAAGTGATAACTAGGAACAAATGTTTATGTCCTGTCTACACTAGAATTTGCAATCATTGTTGTAATGATTTAGTGTTGACACATATTCAAGCATGTTTAAAATTCAAATGAAGCTTCTTCCCATGTCATTTTAATATCTTTCATTTCTGCTTTTATTGTGCATTTCCAAGTTTTCCTTGGTCTATCTCACCCCATCGTGCCCTGGGAATTCCTGACCAGTGCTTGTCTTACGTTGTTTGATTCTTTCCTTCATGTATGTTCTAGCCATTTTTATTTTTGTTTCATAATTTCCTGTCCTATCAATTTCTGTTTCTTCCTCCCCCAAAGCTCTTCATTTGTCATTTTTTTTCTGGCCATCTAATGTTGAGGATTTGTCTAAGGCAGCTGTTTAGAGAAACTTGAAGTTTAGATAATAAGGTCTTGATAAGTCTCCAGATTTCAGTACCATTCACTAAGATAGACTTTACAATGGTGTTAAATAGTCAAAGCTTAGTTAGGAGGGCAAAGATTCTGTTTCCCTAGATTGGCATTGGGGTTGCAGAGGCATGTCTGGTTTTCTGTCGGTTCCATCTTTTTTGCTCATGGCGCTGTCAAGAATTGTGAAGTGTCGGACCTCTTCTATGCCAATCTCATAAAGTGTTATTGGTGTTTCTTGTTGGGTGTTGATTCTCATGGTTTTCATTTTCTCTGTGTTGATTTTCAGCCCTACTAATTGTGCATAGGTCTGGAGATAATTTGTATTAGCTTACTTTTCTCCATGGGTCATCAGGTTGATGATGTGTTACTGTCTCTGCTCCATTCTTGTTACGTACAACCTCTAAAGTTCTTATCCATTTGCGCTGAATTGCAATGTGATCAATTTTGTTCCCTGTTCTGTGGTCTGGCTACCTGCCAGTTATCTTGTGACTAGTATAGTGAGGGGAAATAGTTCCTCCAATGATCAGATCATTCATTCCACAAAAATCAGCAAATATTTCCCCATTTTTGTTCATTTAACAAAGGCCTTGTTTCCCCATAATTACTTCCCTGCCCGTATTGTTGCTCCCCCCCTTTAGTGTTCATGTCTCCAATCACCAGGAGGACATCCCTTTTCAGGACCTTGGCTACTTCTGTTCACAGAAGTTTTCTTGTTCCCGTTGGCTAACTTGATTCGTTAGAGAGTAGCACTGAATGCTACTTTCTGAAACTTTGATGTAAATTGTGCTGTTATAATCCTGTCAGGCTTTTAGCTCCCCTCCTTTACAGTATCATATTATGCCATCTCTATGTACATTACCCGCTGCCAGGAATGAGGACTTGCCGCTGTACCTGCCCAGTCTCTCGGGAGCCTATGAGCACAGCTGAACCACACCAGGACTGCCTGATTGACTACTCCGCCTCATTGGTTGAGAAAGTCAGCAAGCCTGCTCTTAAGCCTAACAGCAACAACTGATCTGTGGCTTCTCAATACACACACCCACAGCTGCAACCTCTCCTTGTCTCGCCTGTTCCTAACCTTACTCCAGCCCTGATCCTGGCTTGTTCCCAACCTTGCTACTGTCCTTCCAGTCTGCTCCAGCCTTGCTTGGTCCCTGACTCCTGGTTTTTGGCTTGGAACTCCAGCTCTGACCATGTCTGTGCTAGGCCTGACCACTTCTGCTCTGACTGCTAGGCCTGACCACCCACATCCCGGTTCAGGACATTGGCATTCAGTAGCCCAGAATATAGTAGAATGTGTCCAGGTGACAGTTATTTGTCATGATGTTACCCATCTCACTTCACTTAGGCCTACTATATCTAGTTTATATTTGTCCATTTCTTTTGTTACTTGGGCTGTTTTACCAGACTTATATAGTGTCTGCATGTTCCACATACCGATTTTGGTACGGATTTAGGATGGAGCAGATTCGTCAGAGGAGTAGCTTCCTTTCAGGTTTGGTCACTTTGCATCATCATCTTTCTTCTAGGTCTAACTGAGTTGAGTTGAATTAGGCTCAGTTTGTTGAGCTGAGCAGTAGTGTAGGTTTCCATAACAGCTTTGGTTTTTTATGGGAGCAGTTGTTAGCCCACTCCCAGCCAGGCCCTACCAGGCAGATTGGTGGACTGCCTTTGGTCTGGTTTCTAGTCTTCAACCTGGCCTGGGTGGCCTTACCAGTTATATTACCACTAGCATAGCTCTCAGGGTCATGGGACCATGCAAGCTGTCCCACCATATCAAGGCATAGTCCACGGAGAAGGAAACTACATTACATGCCATGTAATTCAGAAGTGAAACAGCATCAAAACCAGATATCTCCTTTTGAACCCCTAAAAGCAAGAAATCATAATGGAGGAGACAAATTACAATTTACAGTGTTGCCAACTCTCATTATTTTTATCACACATCATGCATTATTTGGTGTTTTTCTTAAAGCCCCATCTGCTGGAGTCGTGTGATTAAGGGAGTATCTCAGCTTTTTATTTAAAAAAAAAGTACTTGTCTACTCTCATGATTAGGGAGAAAGGCTTGAAAACAGAAACCCTAAAGGCTCAAACACCAGAAGGCAAATAAAAAGAACCCACAATTTATTGTTTTAACATTATTGTAATTTTCGAGCTAATCTCATGACTTTTTGGGGTCTGCCTTATGATTTTTTAACACCTGGGGCAACTAACTCTAGCAGTATTGTTCTAGTGTACACATAAGGATCTTTAATGCTTTGCAGTTTGTGGATGTAAGCTCATGTGATACAATAGGAAGGAGGTTACTGATAAGGCTGCTGAACTCCAAAATGCAAAGGATTAAAGTAACAAAGACAGGGACTTTTATACTAATTCTTAAAGAAGATATATTCACTCAAAAGACAATAGTAGAACTTACAATAACATCTCTATTAGTCATGTATATAAATAGGGCTGATCTATTCATGAAAAACCTTATGAAGAGTAGCTCAGAAAAAAAGCATTTATGAATGCCCATCTTGTGATACCAAGGGTTGATTATTTTTTTTTGAGAGGTGTTGAGTACTCACAATTGTAATAACAGTTAATGGGCACTTAGATGCCGTGGTGATGATCACAGTATAAGAATAGAATGGAACAGAGCCTAACACCACAATGAAAGGGTTAAAACCAGGATCAGAGGAAGCATTATCAGAGCCAGGCCTACAATTCAGGTATTCCTGGCATGAGCTATGCTTTCTAATTATTCAGATCTCATGTTAAATTACATCATAAACTGGGAGGATATATATTCCATAGTTTACTGAAGTATAAAGTTAAATTGTATCTTTAAATGTATAAATATAGAATTAAAAATAAAATATCATAACTTGAGATGGCAATTCAAAATGACCCTTATAACTTTATTCTGGCTCCAAACTTGCTTTTCATGTGAGACTATTGAATTTTAAAAGATTACATTTTATCGTCAAACTGCAGTATAAAGTTATTAACATGTTCATCTTCAGAAGCCGTTACTGAACCTTGTGAGTCATCTTAACGATGCTGGAAAGAGAGAAATTAAACAATGCAAGACAGTCCCACATTTCTGTCCCTTTTTTTAGCTCCCTAATTTGCTGCATTTTTGAAGACTTTTCTAGCCTTTGTGTTAGAAGATGGTAATCCATAATATATTCTAGTTACACATGTCGCTGTTATTTGTCATTGGACTTGCTCTTTGAATTCATGTTCTCTTTTTCAGCATTGAGTGGCAGCATCTATTGTTATCCCCAGAAGGTTTTAAACCTGCAATAATTGCCACATTTGATCAACAGGATAGTACCGTATAGCCCAAAGTTTAAAAATGAGCAATCTCAGCGTGTGGTTGTATTTACATGCTTTGGGCAGATACAACAGAGTTTGCTGAATGGTGAACCTTGGAAGGCTTGAACTTTCAGTCTGAATAAGCAAACCAAAAGCAGGATGATGGGGATGGTTTCCTATTTTATTATTTTTACCTTTTCCAATTAAAAGGACAGGCAGTGTCTATTGCATTAAAAACAAGCTCCTTGCCCAGGCCTTCAAAGCCCTGCTTTACCTCCCTACTGCCTACTTCTCTGCTTTTGTCTCTCTCTGCTTCCCATCAACTCTTTCATTTCCCTTTGTGCCTTTCATGCTTGTTTCTGCACTGTCTGTGCTGCATGGCCCGTTTATACCTGGAACGTACTTCCTGAAACCCTATCCCCCAAATTGGGCTTCATGCTGTCATTCAAATCCCTCCATAAAACTCACAGCTTCCACAAGGCCTGTTAACGCAGTCTCTTCCTACAGTGAAATGATGGACTGTGTGTGTGGTTGAGACTGAGAGGCAGAGAGAGATTCTATATAAATAATAAGAGCCTCAAAATAATGCTTTGGGGGCAACTCTGCCCCTGCCACCCACCTTTTCCCCAGCTAAAGGGCAACATTTTACACCTCACAGCATATCCTTTATATTTTCTGATTAATGTTTTAAATTAGTGCAAATTGGAAAATGACAGGGGTTTTTTTTTGTCCATGTTGCAATTTTACCCCTTGCATTACATGAATGTACTTTTGCACATCTCTGTACTAACTGCCAGTGGCGTTGGAACAATTTTTTAGCAGGAATGCTGAAAGGCCAGTAAACAAAACCTTAAACCCTGCTGCATCCCCAGCACCCCTAACTGAAGCACCCCAGCTAACTGTCTCTCTAAGGCAGGGATCGTTAACCTTTGGTACGTGGCCCATCAGGGAAATCTGCTGGTGGGCCGGGATGGTTTGTTTACCTGCAGCGTCTGCAGGTTTGACCGATCGCAGCTCCCACTGGCCATGGTTTGCCATTCGAGGCCAATGGGGGCTGCGGGAAGTGGTGGCCAGCACATCCCTCAGCCCGCACCGCTTCCCACTGCCCCCATTGGCCTGGAGCGGCGAACCGCGGCCAGTGGGAGCCGCGATCGGCTGAACCTGCGGACGCTGCAGGTAAACAAATCGTCCCGGACTGCCAGCGGATTTCCCTGATGGGACGTGTGCCACAGGTTGCCGAACCCTGCGCTAAGGTGTATTTGTTTGTTTGCAGGCAAATTCTCTCCCTTTCTTAATCCCCTCGTGTCATCTCTCTTTCTCTCTCTCTGCTGCAGAGTAGACTAATATTGAATGTGCTCAGTACAAAATGAATTGGAGGATTCTTAATTAGCTTTTAAAAGTGTATTGGAGATAAAACACATTAATCCTCTGACCTTCAGTTAGTACAAAAACATTGTGCTAATTGTTCTGAAAAACAGATAATTCTGTTGTTATAAACTCAGAGGTCTCGCTTAAACAAACATAATTGGCAGAAATAAGGCCCTGGCACAATCCTATTTAAAAACCCCTACTCCGCTAGACTGGACAAATATAGAGCCATATCTGTGCACATTCATGAAGGAGTCTTGCTGAGAAGCAGTCTGGATGGGGTAACAAGAACAATGGCCAAGATTTTCAAAAGTGAGCTGTGATTTTAAGTCCCTCAATTTTGGGGTGTCCAACTTGAAATGTGATTGAGAAAGGGGCCTGCTTGTTTATTTTTATCCTTTGGAAGGTAGGTGTTCAGTACTTGGTGAAAATCCATCCTCTTGGAAGAGAGCCTATTACACAGAACGTACAAATGGCATTTAGCAAAAACAGCTACTGCTTACAAATATAGGGACTGATCTGCTCAGGAAGAGGCTTAGAATCTTTCAGAATCTGGCCTGTGCAGACAAATCCTTTGTGAGTGTCATGCACAGGTGCCCACCAAAAAAACAACAACCCAGAATGGAACAAGGGAGGTCCTCAGTGCAACAAGCTGCCTATCATAGATCAGTGTGTGTGATGTGCCTATTTGTACTCGGACACCCCTGACAAGGCAGCGGCCCCTCAGCACTCCCACCATGGAGATTATTCCTGTGCTAGACAGGGATAATCCGGTGCGCTGCCTGCTCTCAGAATACCAATGTCTTTTAACCCTGCCTTTGTTGTATTCAAGTGAACCTGCTTTGGGGACATTTAAACAATGAGGCTGCATTTGCCCTCAAATGTAAAGATTAAAATTATTACCTTGATACTGTCATGTATCTGGAATATTCACCTATGCGGGTTCAGTGAGGCACTCTACTGGGAGGAATGGCTGTGTCCTCTGTGTTTGGAGGAGGGATGTTATAATAGCCTTGCAGGGAGCAGAACTGAGGTGCTCAGGGATGAGGGGACAGGGCCTCTCTGTTGCTTTTTTTGCATGGTCTGATGGCAGGCATATTGTTCTTCACTCTGTGCTGTTTAATGCCAGTCTTTGCAACTTGCAAAAGGGCACAGATACATGGGAAATGAGGAGAAAAGGCCATTCTATTCTCCCACAGTTTGGCCTTTGCTACTCTGCTTTATAGAGGCAGACAAAGAAATCCCTATGACCAGTTTTTAAATTCCTGATCTGCACAAAACCCTTCATTTGTAAGGCTTCCCTGCCCACATTTACCTGGTGCATTCCTCGTGTTACATAGTTGTTTTCTATCGATAAGATAAAATAGTGGTGACAACTGGTGGCCAATTATCTATTCTTTTCTTTTGTCTGCCTGCTTTTTCTGCTACTGAACATTACCATATGTAGGTGTTCCTTCTTAAAAGAATGAATTAGAGATTTGTAGCTCTTATTTATGTCTGTTCCTCTCCCAGCCAACTATGCTGCAATGGTCACTCCTGCAAGGTGGTACACCCTGGAACAATGCTAAAATGCCAGCCAAACATGAAACCCTTCTCAGAAGTATCACCTTCCTGGGCAGTACTTCCAGTAGAGCCAGCAAATAGCAGCGAACTAACCATGGTTTGAATGGCATAATATTGTACTTGATAGAAACACTCTTGGCATACCCATCAATGTAGCTAAGACACAGCACCCTACGACAAGAGGCTTGAATGGGGGGCAGGGGCTTTTGGTCCCAGATCAACTGAAAAGAAAATAAGCCGAGAAAACCTTGTGCACAGTTGAAAGGAGAGATGCCACTAAATGCCAATGTCATACTTTCCCACGAGAAAACAACACCTCAGACCATTCACTGATCCCCGGATGCTTAACAGGCCTGTATATTGATAGTACTGAGGCCAGAGTTAGGCTGTTTTTTGTGATAGTGGGACTGTGAAGAATGTGGGGTGTACATGTGTTACTGTACATTTTGAAGGTGCATGGGACCTATTTGTAGAGCAGCAAACTCTATCTGTGAAATTGATGAAATATGATTGTGGAGGTGAAGGTGTGTTAAAGAAGGATAGCTTAATTGGGCATTTCCTCAAATTTGGCTTTACAGGGTTTTTATGAGTGAGTCTTCCCCAGGAGGTGGGTGGTAGTTGTATATGGAGGCTTAAAGAGGTCAGGACTCACTACCGCTGGTGCCTCCTGTTGGTTGCTCCGGGAATTAGCTCTTGTCAGCTGTAGAGCGCCCTCTGCACGTGGTGTCTCACCCATTGTCTGCTCTGCTGATTTGGGAACCACCGCATTGCTCCCCACTTGGCAGTATCCATGACTCCATTCTCACCCCCGTTCGGGGGAGCGGGGTAACGACAGTCCTTCGGCTTGCACCTGCCTCTGTGGCCAACCACAACCCCAAAGTCTAGCCCCTCACCTCAGGGCAAGTTTCAGTCTGTCTCAGCCACACTCCTCTGTGGCCAGGTGCAGTGCAAGGGGCAGTGCCAGATCCAGGCACCAGCTTGTCAAGCAGGTGCTTGGGGCGGCTGCTCTGGAGAGGGGCGGCACGTCCAGGTATTCGGCGGCAATTCGGCGGACGGTCCCTCACGCCGCCTGGGAGCGAAGGACCTCCCGCCGAATTGCCGCCGCAGATCACGATCACTGCTTTTTTTTTTTTGGCTGCTTGGGGCGGCCAAAACCCTGGAGCTGGCCCTGGCAAGGGGAGAGACCCAGGCCCACCCACTACTCTGGGTCCCAACCCAGGGATCCTCTAGCGGCAGCCTCTCTCTGCCCTCCTCCTCTTTCCTCTTGTCCGCCTATCCTCCCTGGGCCACTTCCCCTTTGGCCTCATGCACCTTCTTGACCCTTTTTAGCAGGGGCTGCAGCCTGGCAGGTAACTGGGCCGGAGCTCTCCTCTGCTCCCCGAGCCTGCCCAGCACTGTTCTGTCCAAGGTGCTACCTCCTTACCACAGGAGCCAGCCCTCCTCCCTTGCTAGTCAGGGAGAGACTCCCTCTCCTTTGCTAGGCAGCCTTTATATAGGGCCCAGCCTGGCCCTGATTGGCTGCCTCTTTCTTTGCCCTGATTGGCTGCCTCTTTCTTTGCCCTGATTGGCTCTCCACAGGCCTTTGCTGATTGGCTGCTGGTCTGTGCAGCCTCTCTGGCCTGTTCCAGCCCTTTTTCTCATGGAGTGGGGCAGCAGCCCCACTACAGGAGGAAACTAATAATGCTGGAGAAGCGGGACTCATTCGGGATAGCTTAGGAGAGAGAGAAATGGGGGAAACAAATATATAAATAAAATAACAAAAAGATAATCGGCAGTGAGTTGCCTAGGGTTGCCTTATTCAGAGATTTATATGTGTAGGGCAAAAGTTAAGGGAGGACAGAAGACTATGAATTGATAGGGAATTTTAAAAATTATAATTTTAAAACCAGAAAAAAATGTGAGTCAGAAACATTGAGTTGTACGGATTGTAAGAGTAGGCACTTGCAGTTGCTTATTGCTTTTACCCTGGTACTCCCTCAACAGCTTTCCTCCGATTGATTGTTTGTTACACTCACTTGTGTCTTGTCTCTATACCCTATGCATATTGGAGCAGGGCCAGGATGTCCTGTGTGTTTGTACAGCCCTCAGCAAAAAAGGGCTCTGCTTCTGCTTGTGGTCTTATATCATCATCATCATCATCATTATTATTATTTTATTATCCATGGAGCAAAACCCACCATTCTCATTTTGAACATCTGGGTTCCCTGTCTGGTTTACTGGAGCTCTAGGCTTCATTGCCTGTGTTGCAGACTGATTCATTCCTAGCTAATAACTTGCTCCTGGCATTATTAGCATCTCAGACCCATCCTTACTTCTTTTTCTATCCTCCCCTGGGTTCTGTTTATGACTCACCTGCTGTTTCCTGGCATTCTCCACTAATAGCTGCTTTTCCCTTCAGACACAAGCTATGCAGGCTACTGTGAGGACTGGGCTATGTTTATTAACCCATAGAAAGTCTGAGTTAAGATTTACATTGTTGCCAGCTGGTGATGTTATGTGCTGGTTTTCCTCTATCTTTCAACGTTGCTAACAATTTCCTGTTTGTGGGGTTTTGTATAATAAAATCATAGAAAGTGGAGATGGAGATGACCTATTAGGTCATCTAATTCATCCTTCTCACAATGCAAGATGATTCCATACAGTATCTCTCCAAGTTCTTTATCTAGCTTAGTTTTAAATGTCTGAACCTCTTTAGAAGATTATTCTCAGTCTTAATAGATTTCAAAGTTAAGAAAAATTTTATTAAATTCCACCTAAATTTTCCATTGCTTAATTTTCCCTGTTACTTACAGTTATAGCCCCATGTGACATCCTAATTTACCCCCTGAGCCCAGTTCCCTATTGCCTTGCTCCTCGTATTGCCATTTATACTTATTTGTGCAAAGTAGATGTAAAACTGGGGTAGGTGAATGGAGAATTTGATTTGGTAGCATTTCATACTCACTTTGTACAGGTGTCTATATGACAATGTACAGCAGAAGGCAATGGAGAATCAGGCTCTTGGTGCTAGGTGTCTTGGACTGTAATAAATAGCGGATTTATGGGATATAAGAATATTCTTTTTGGTTTTACTTTGCACATACGTTTGCAAACTAAATACTGTAGGCCCCTACCTAGATACTTGCTTCCTATACTCTAAGAAAATGAAAAACAAGCCTACTCACCTTACTGATGTTTCCCAACTCAGCAGGAGACAAACATTGTCAAATTTGGTCTTATAGTAAAAATAAGGTTATACGTATCTGAGCAGATGCAAATAGCATTTGGCACTGGTGTAACTATTGCAGCTGGAATACTGTGTCCAATTCTGGTGTCCACAATGCAAAAAGGATGTTGATAAATTGGAGAGGTTCAGAGACAAGAACGATTAAAGGGTTAGAAAACATGCATTATGGAGATAGACTCAAGGAGCTCAATCTATTTAGCTTAACAAAGAGAAGGTTGAATGACTTGATTACAGTCCATAAGTACCTATGTGGGGAAAAATATTTGATAATTGGCTCTTCAATCTAGCAGAGAAAGGTATAACATGATCCAGTTGATGGAAGTTAAAGTTATACAAATTCAGACCAGAAATAAGGTGTACATTTTTAACATTGATAGTAATTAGCCAATGGAACAATTTACCAAAGGTTGTGGTAGATTACCCATCACTGGCAATTTGTATATCATGATTCAATGTTTTTCCTACAAGATTTTCTTTAGGAATTGTTTTGGGGAAGTTCTATGGCCTGTATTATACAGGAGGTCAGACTAGATTATCAAAATGGTTCCTTCTGGTGTTTCAAAAGTATCTTAGGCCCAAATTTCAAAGGTATTTAGGCATCTACAGATGCAGATTGGGATTTGCAAAAGCAGGGCCGTAGCAACAAAGAACGTGGCCCCCTCCGAACGGTGGCCCCCTCCGAACATATGTCCGGGCGGGGCCCCTTACAGTGCAGAAACTGGAATGCAGTATTTATTTTGCCACTTTTAGGGGCCCCCTTCCTTGCGGGGCCCCCTCCAGTCAGGGGGTACGGAGGGCGCTCGCTATGCCTCTGTGCAAAAGCATCTAAAATGGTTATGCATATGACTCCCATTGATTTTCAATGAGACTTATCTCCAAAGTGCCTATGTAACTTCTGACATGAGCACGTAGGCTCCTAAGTCACTGTTGAAAATTTTATCCCGACTGTCTAATGAATGGGTGGGAGGGATAGCTCACTGGTTTGAGCATTGGCCTGCTAAACCCAGGGTTATGAGTTCAATCCTGGAGGGGGCCATTTAGGGTTCTGGGGCAAAAAATCTGTCAGGGATGGTACTTAGTCCTGCTGTGAAGGCAGGGGACTGGACTCAACTCAACTCAATCACCTTTCAAGGTCCCTTCCAGTTCTATGAGATAGGTATATCTCTATATAATAATAATGGGTTCTGAGGGTAGAAATGGTGATATCATTTTTGTGAGAAGCTACTCAATTCAAGGGCCTCTGCCTTTTCCCCTCCATCCCCTAGCTCACTTACTCACTTTGCAGTAACAATTGGCTCAGCATATGGCTGCTTCTCCATTGCAGTTGGTATTGTGGAAATAAAGCTTCTCTAAAAAAGGAAGGCGGTTGCTCTCTGGCAGCGTGAGCAGCCTCTCAGTGACTGATTGATTGGCTGGTTTTAGTCAGTTCAGCAGAGGAAGAACTTTTAATCTGCTCTCCTAATGGAGCAGTGGCCTACCTGTTGTTGAACCTTGCAAGAGCAACTGAACTTTTTATCAAGATGACAGTTATTGTTCTGTTACCTTTTAAGCATTGCCTATTTTAGCTATGTATAGTTAATTTCTTTAATCCTTTCTTGTAAATTAATCCCTGAACATGCAGAGGTGGGAGGGAGGGGAGAGGACGAACAGGGTGATACACATAGTGCTTTTGTTTCCGCAGCTGAATCTCTTGTGGGATGATTTGGTTCCCATCAAGTCAAATTCAAAACAAAACAAGTGCTCTTGGGCTCAGTGTTCATCATTTCAGACAAGAACCAGGAATGCCAAGGCTTTAAGAATAAATGGAAGATTGAGATGGGCTGGATTTGAAATACCCAGGCACTATTTGATAATTGGGGAATCTGCCCAAACAAAGCATAGTACAGTTGTTTTAGAATGACATGACAGTGTCTGATAGTCAGTCTGTTTTGAAGCTACATAATCATTCTTTTAAAAACCCCTTTGGGGAATGGCAAACTGGGAATGAACAAGCCTGGAGTTAGTACAAACTGAATGTAATGACTATGCAGGTAACTATATACTCACTTTGCCTCTTGCCCTTCAAAAGTGTTGAGTGAGTTACCGGCACTTTCTTACCAGCTGGTTGGCCTATCTTTAATTAATTATTCTAATCTGATTGCTTCTACAGTGTTTGTGTTGGTCTGTAGATTAATGCAATGCTTATTTGTCTAGTCACATTCAGAAATAACAGGATTAGTTGTATATGCCTATGACTCAAGCAATGCAAAGTTGATATTTTTATGAAGGGAAACAATATTGTTCCCTCAAAATAATATGCACTTCTGAATCACCAGGACTGATATTTAAAATAATTACTATATGCTAAACATCAATGCATATCAGCCAAGTTAAAATGGTACATTAGTTAGTGTTATATATTTTCTGCTGCCATTGTATGGACAAACTGCAGACCTGACCCAATTGAAGACAGTGGGAGTATTTCCATTGACTTCAGAGGTCTTTGGATCAGACTCCATATGAAATCCTTAACTTTTTCCATGAAAATTTTTTCTCATTCCTAAAATTTGTCCTTGACTATGTCATTTTCCCTGAAAGTTCCTATGACAATACAAAGATGATCATTCAGCAGTTCCTGATTATTTTAGAATACTGTACCATAAGTGACACATTGAATGACTTCTGGGTTCTAGGTATTTTTTATTGAATTTCAAATTTGATACATTGTACAGTAAAAGCTTTGTTATCCGGAATGCTGGGGGGATGGGGGTTGCCGGTCAGTCAAAAATTCTGGTTAACTAAGAGTTAGTTAACCAATGGAGGGAGGGAGTTTGGGTGCGGGAGGGGGCTCAAGGCTGGGGTTGAGGGGGTGCAGAGCATGGGCTCTGGGAGGGAGTTTGGGTGCAGGAGTGGGCTCAGGCAGGGGGTTGGGGTGCAAGAGGGGTTTCGGGGTGCCAGATCCGGGTGGCGCTCACCTTGGGTGGCTCTCCGCAAATGGCAACATGTCTCTGCTGCTCCTAGGCAGAGGCACGGCCAGGTGGCTCTGCATGCTGCCTATACCCATAGGCGCTTCCCCCGCAGCTCCCATTGGCCACAGTCCCCAGCCAATGGGAGCTGTGGAGCCAGCGCTCAGGGTGGGGCGGGGTGGGAGCAGCGCATGGAACCCCCATGGCCATTTCTCCACCTAGGAGCAGCAGGGACATGTTGCCGCTTGCAGGGAGCCGCCTGGATCCAGAACCCCAAAATGCCAGTTTCTTGAGCTTTCCAGTTGGTAAAGTGTTGGATAACACAGCTTTTACTGTTCAACAAATGGCATTAACAATATTCCATTACACAATACAACAGTGAAGAATATGTTTGTGTGTGTGTGTATGTGTATATATATGTATGTGTGTGTGTGTGTGTGTTTCTATAGGTGTATATATGTGTTTGTATGTATAGGTGTGTATGTATGTATATTAAAATCACTCTTAAGGTAGACTAAAAATTTCCATAGATTTCAGGACCTGCTACAATTGCAATTCTTAACTCAACTATATTTAAATCGATATTTAAAAAAAAATCAGGTAAGAATACATAAAAGAAATGATCATTGTTAAAATCCATACAATGATAGAAGTAATTACATTGTGTTTTTATTAAAGGATTAACATTTTAAAGTGTAATTACTAGCATGAGCACATACAGTACAATCACTTCACATATCTCTTGGTATAGACCCATTCAGTACCTGTAATAATTTTTCAAGTCACTGATAGATACACAATATTTGAAACATCCATACTCAACATAGCTCCTTTTACCTTCTTCACAGGCAAAAAGGTAAGGTGAGCCTAGTATTGGTAAATCCCATAGGTCTGAGTTGATTTGATGCTCTGTTACTTCTTGAGACCTTGCACAAAATGCTGGTAAGAGTCCACTTACATGAGTAGGGTAGGCTCATTTTCTAGGCCCTTGACCTCAGAAAACTGCCTTAAATCTTTTATTAGTCCATAACGAGCACTTCCTCAGTCTAGTCCTGTTTATCATGCATCCAGCTACACTGCAAAATTTCCTGTCTGTCTTTCTCCTCGAGAGGTTCATAGAGGTCACGGTTGCTGTTGGAAACAAATTGGACATAATCTAGACCTCTTAGTTATGATTGTTTAACTTTTTAATAAAATATACCTAATGGCCATTCTTGCTCTGGTTTTTAATATGCAGTGTCAGCTTTGTGGCTTTGTTATACATAACTCAGAGAGAAATATGGTTAAATGATTAGGATAATAGAATGGGCAGATGTTCTTGAGAGGAAGAGCCATACATAGTCATGGTTACAAATGCATTGATTTTTATCTTGATTGCAGTAGGTTCTGTGTGAAGTTGCTTCCTCATAGATTTTTGCTGCACTTTTTAGGGTGTAATTAGAGTACTGTATGTCACCTATAAAGATGAGTGGATGGACATTGCATTATTCAGATTTCCCTTTTCACACAGAGTGAGAATGCTGACTATGTACATGTTCAGAAATACAACTAAAATGTACATCTGAGCAAACTTCAGCTTAAAGTCTTTATATATCTATATATATCTGACCCTACAGCAAAGGGAAGTAAGGGAAATGTAGTAAGGAGTATTTAAAGGGACATCATGCACAACTTGCAGCACAGAATAAACAGTCTGATTTTTCATGCTCAAAGCATTTATGTCAGTTTCATGAGGCAGTTTGGAATATAATTTTTATTTCAGGCCCCTTTTCTGTAATGGCTTCAGCCATTTTTAAGTTTGCACCAGACTTTATTCATTCCCCATAAGTTTTTACAGCTAAAGTTTCACCACAAAACTGCTGAACCCATCGCAAATATATAATTTGGAATGTATTTGTGCTCAGCTTGCTCAAAAGAAATATGGATTCCCCCCTTCCTAGGAGAATTCACAAATTCTCCAATGTTTGAAAATATAGGGCCTGTTGTAAATATCTCAACTGAAGTCTATTGACATCAGTGGAACCATGACAATTTATAGCATAGATGATCTGGCCTGTGGTGGTTTATTTTAAGGAGTAGTGTTGTTATCTACACCAGTAGCTCCCAAACTTCATTGGTTCACATACCATCACCTTAAAAAAATTGTTGCAAAATGAATGGCTAGACCATATAGCTCACGTAACACCGGTAATACATATGGGAACCCCTGATCACACATCTTACAAAATACCTTTTCTTCCTTCCCCCAACTGACTGTAGCCTGTGTAAATATATGTAGTTCTGATGCCTGTATGATTGTAATCTCATAATGAAACCCTTATTCTATTGTTAACATCCCTAATGGCCACAGATGGCTGTGGAACATGCTGTTAGTGGGAGAAGCTGATTTCATTTTAATAATTCCTAAGTGGAAAAGAATTAAGCATTAAAGAAAATGAAAACATGAGTCACTGGTATATTTTCAACTGGACATTCCCAAAGTTCACCTATACATGTAGGTGAATCACCTGCCTGATCATTTCTCTCTCTTACTTGTTTTACACTTGATTCGTACCGTGGAACTTTTTTGAATTCTCACGGGTCATCTGCTTTCTTTGAAGTAGCATTTACTGTAGATTGGATGCATTCATAAACATTTCACTCTGCTTCCGTTTGAAGTGTTCTACAGGCTTAAGGCTATTATCCTCCTCTGGCATGGTGCTGATCAGGACAGACAGGCTTCATGCTTGTTCACTAAAATGTAGAGCTCATTTACAAGTGGTAACTGAAAAGATGGTTCAAGATGGCTTAGAATTTCAGCCACTCAAATCCTCTGATTCATTGAAGTCTTTATTTATTGTATTTAAAACTCCTGTTGAATGCTGCTCAGCTGATAATTATTGTAGTAGCTAAAGACAGAAAAAACTATACAGTTATCTAGCCCATCCCCATTAGGTTATTTAGTCCATTTCCCTTTGTTCCCAGTGGATTGACCCCATGGTGGGCACTGATATAGACCTGAAATTCAGGCCCTAAGAGAATGTGTTGCCATTCTTAATCAACAAGAACAGCCAGTAAGATTGGAGAGCTATTTGCAGTTGTTTCGAGTCAGGGAATTATTATTGTTGGTGATGTATTGAGACATCTCAGACAGATATGCTCCCTGCCCCAACAACTTGCAATCGAAATGTTTAGATCAGTGATGTGCTGTCAAAATGTTATCAAGGCTCCATCAAAAAAATTCCGCCTTTGTCAATGATGCATGTGATATTCCCTGGTTAACAATCCTAAACCACCACCCCCCACATTAATTATATTCTCTTTCTTTCCCAGAAATCCTATCAGCTCCATACATCCCCACGCTAGCAAGTCTTTCCCCTGCCATTCAGTCTAATACTTCCTGACTAGTCATGGTGTAACCTCACTGAAGCCCCTCTAGAGCCCCCCTCTATCAGTTTCATCACAGCAGTAGCACTGGTCCAAGTAAGTTATCCAGGAATTCTAGGTGGTGGGTGGTTGGTCACTTAGATCCCCTTTAGTTTATGTGGCAATCAGGTCTCCCTGAGTGCTGGAGGTTCCCCTCGTTGATTGGCTGGAAGGAGGGAGCAAAGATGGTGGCCTGGATTGGTAGGTGAAGGAAAAGAAGTGCAGACTTACTCCAAATTGAAGCTCTTTAAACTCTGGGCTAGGGCTATGTAGGCAGTCACTGACAGGGAGAAAGGCAGGTTCCAGTGTCTTTGGGACTTAACTCAGTGAAGCAGCAGCTTGGTCCTTGCCTTCTCCTTGTGTGTTGTTAGAGTGACTAATGGGGTGGGAGGGGACTGCTAGGACTATCTGGTACATTCCTTATGCACACCTAGAGGCACTTGTAAGGAGGCTGTTTCCCTTGCTGCTCCATGAGAAAGAAGTGAACAGGCAGCTCCGGCCTTAGTAAAACAATATTTTGCTGCTTCCTCTCCAAATCTCTGCCCGTGATTGGCACATGATTATACAGACGATTGGGGGAGGGTTAGCAAATTAATCTGTGAAATATACTGGAAACCTAATTGTTTTACTTAAAAATTGTTTGTGCTGGAAGAAGACAGGGAATGTTTGTTTAATCACAATGAAATATACACTCATTCATAACTTCATATTGCTCAACTGTCTATGGTGTCTTACTCTTCTACCATACTAATTCACATTAGCAAGCAAATATCCCCACTCAACTAATTGTTTTTAAAATCTGCTACATCTGCTAGCGTGACAGCAGACTATACGGAGATTGGTCTCTCAGTGACTTTAATTATGTTTTTTGTTCTGATGATGGAAATTCTCACACATCAGATGCCACCTGCCACCTCCTCTATTTCCACTCCTTTGAACCCTTGCTATGGGCAGCAAGTGGGACTTTAATTGCCATCCATACAAGACACATTGGCTTAAAAGTCCTGTTGCTGTGTCAAATGTGCAAGGCCCAAGTCAAGCAGCCAAATGCTGTTCTCAATTTCATTTTGGTCAATAATAGCATGGTCAGTAGTTCCTCTTCTGCTGATCAAGAACCATTCTGAATGTAAAATACTGAAAAAAACATCTAATGACCACTTTCAGTATGCAGCTTTCTGATATCTGACATTTCTGTTCATCTTTTCTCTCACTCTTGCTCTTTATTAAAAAAGCTAATTGGAAGCTAAAGTAAGAAGAAATTATAAGATATACAAACAGCAACTTCCATCTGAGGCAAGGTTTGCAAATTTCTGTGTGGATTGGACAGAAGGAAGGGTTCTTATTTGGCTTACCCGTTAGAGCTTCTTCTCATGTTGTATGAGACCTTTGGTTCTGCTGTGTTTCTGTACAAGACCCATACACAGCTTAGTACAGCCATGGGAACTGGTTAAGTCCACGCTAGCATCTGGCCACCAGCTAAGTGAGAGATAAGATATATGATTAGTGTTCATCTGAGTTTACAGTGGGAAGCATCTACTTCGGTAACTTTTTATCTTAAATTTTTGGCAATGTGAATCAAGAGTCCTGTTGAAGCATCTAAAGATTATAGTGGGTCCTGCTGGTTTAAGTCCAACCTAGTTAGCGGATCACAATATATGTCCTATACTTTGGCGTCCTTAAACTCTGTCATTGGATTGACGTGATATGTGGTCAGCATATCATCTATCATATAGAGGTAGAATTCAGACAATATGGTTACCCACAGATGCTGAGACTATAGTCTATGTTTGTAACCTCTAGGTTAAATTATAGTAATTTTTTGTTTTATGGCCTTCCCAAGAAAAGGTTGCATTATCTCCAGTTTATAAAATGATGCCTCCAGAAATAGCATTGACTCCAGGTGGACTTGACATGTCAGTGCAGCATTAGCATTAGAACTGCAGTATATTACCTTTCCACTGAGTTGAGTTGAAAGCTGCTTTGCTTTGGGGATCTTTTTACTCCTTGATATACATGCCTAGTTCCCATTGCAGTTTGAATCTATAAGTCTGTTAATTTCATAGAGCATCCTCCTGGGAGAAGATAATCAACAATTTGAAACCTATGTATTTACCTGAATTGCTGCCTGTGTATAAATTTACAGATTGTTCAGCATATCTGAAGTCGACCTGTAAGCTATTCTAAAATATACATTATGCTAAAAATCTATGGAGAAGCTGTGTAACGTTATCATGAACTCTGAATGTAGAATTCATTCCAGACCAAGGTTTGAAATATTTAGTAAATTAACTTAAGCTCAAACTTACCATACTCTGAAAGAGAATATTGGGACATTCTTGTATACTGGTTTATTATAAACCTCCTAGGGATACAGTTGCATGAAAGGCATTATATAAGCTTAAGGTTTTTTTATCACACTGTGTGTAGTTTAGCTGTTATTTGCAGCTACTGTGTACTTCTAGTTTACTTCAAAAGAATGTTGATCGAGGCCTTAGGAAAAGCTCGAGCTACCCATACTAGAAAGGGGTAAAAGAATAAAGCACTGCTTAGCTGTTTCACTGAGATACACATATGCTAGCTGCCAGATGCTTATTTCTAGTTTGAATTCAAAATTGATCCCTTTAGCCAGTACAGATAAGAATAAAGCCAGATCATATTTGTTAAAATATTTGTTTTTTTTAAATAAAAATGTGTTTAACTGTACTTTAATTCTTTTCAAGAGTCAGTGAAAGAAAAGCCTTCACTTCCACCTATAAAGAAAGAAGGTAAATTGTCGCCTTACTCTACAATATGCTGGTATATTGGTAACCCATACTGGAATATGTCTGCCTTTAAATATTCACTAATAACTACTGTAAAATTACAGTGGAGATGTTTCACAAGCCTCCAAAGCTGACAAGCGATTCTGTTAGCAGTGGTTTATTGATTGTAAAAGTTTTAAGGGGTCTTTATAGGAAAGGCTATGGCCAAGATTGTTGGAAGTAACTAGGGATTTTGGGTGCCTTAATATTTGGGTGGCTCAAAAGAAGGGGCCGGGTTACCAAAGGTGTCCTCAGCACTTTCTGATAAAGGCCCTTTTAAGGTATCTCAAGTTGGGCACCAAAAAATGAAAAAGCACCAATTACTTTTGAAAATCTTGCTCTATATTTTAACTGCTGCACAAAATTCTACCACGATTTCCACTTTATTGCTTAAGGTAAAGTATCAGTGGACCATCTTTTTTGAAAATAATCATTTTTTAAAAGAAACAAAAACTATTTTCATTATTGCTGGAGATCAATAAGTCTCTACAGCTAACGTCAAAGACAGTTTGCTTATTGCGAAGTCTCTCTGCTGGTCAAGGAATGTCCAATAGGTATCTAGAACAGTATTCCTACTCTGTGGCAGCCTGATGGCCATGGTTCCTGATCCTATTATATGGCTTCCAGGAAGCATACTCAACAATTTTATGATATGTGCATGCCTTTCCTTCTGATGTAAGGAACACACATTTATAAGGAAAGATTTAAAGGGACCAAATGTGAAAGTTCTCTAAATAGCTCTTTCTGGGATGATAGGCAAAGAGATCCAGTAAAGGAGAGGAATATAGAATAACACCTATACATCACCTAGTACTGATGGGGAGAAGGATAAGCTAATTTTTTCTATGCACACCTGAAAGAGAATCAGTCAGCCAGGGAAGATCAGCAAAAAAGTCTATTAGGAAAAAATGGCAATTAGGTTTGTGAGGGCCAGAAATAATGAAAGGCTATTTTCCCCCTGCAACAAAATACTGTCATGATCAGGGCTGACAACATCTCCATCAATAGGTTGTGCTGCATCTTTATTTTAGTGTTATACTGTTGTCCTGTTTTGATATTGCGTGTTGTCTGGATACAGGGATGGAAGGGTTAGGAGGAAGTTAAGTCCTGCTCCTGTGTGCTGGAATTGTTACTTGCTGTGTCCCAATAAATGTTTTGATTTCTATAAGTGAATATTACAATACTCTAAAAGCTAACTCCTGGACACATTAAAGAGAGTGAGAAAACTCTCATTTACTTCAATTGCACCAGGATTTTACCTGATTTATTAGTCATCTGTTTTCCATTCTCCTTAAGAGTTTCAGAGTCCATTCATCCTGACATTTGCGGTCATATAGGAGAATTATACTTGCTTAAGAAACAATTGAGACACGCTTTCCAAAAAATGGATTCCTAAAGCGAGGTCACAACATACATATTTAGGCACCTGAATAAGTGACCTGATTTTCAAAACTGCTGAGCACTTTCAGAAACTTCTGTGGGAACTGTAGGGTGTTCAGCACTTTGCAAAATTAGGCCACTTAGTTAGGACTGGGATTTTCAGGAGTTAGGTTCCTAGGGTAAAATTTTCAAAAGCAGCTATGTGATTTAGGAGCCTAAATCCCTTTTGAGAATTTTGCCTCCAACTCACGTTAACTTTCAAAATCCCAACCCAAGTGCCTGAATATGGATTTAGGAGTGTAACTTCAAGCTACCTGGTTTGAAAATCTTGGCTTCAGTATTGCTTCTATATTGCTATATGTTGTTAAAATCAGCCATCGTGAATTTTTCTGCTCTTAAAAATAAGAATAAATTGTGACATTTTCTGAATGGAAAAACAATTTAGATATTAGCTTAAATTTTACTATTTGTTACATACTTAAGATGAGGGGGAAAACACATTAATGCCTTTAACCGTAACTTGCTGCTCTAAAATATATTAAGGAATGTTGGCCTAGTAAATGACGACTTATATGGAAAAAATGAAAGAGAGAGCTTGGAGGTTTATTTAGATCGCGTCTGTTGTTGTAAATGATGCTTCCAGTTTGTTTATTTTTTTATAACCTATAGCAATGGCAGATTATTATGATAAATGATTCATATCACTGCAATATACACCTTTTAAAATTTCCATATCTGGCAACTGCTAGGCACTTCTTAAAGGCTTCAGTAGACCCCTTAGCTAGATAACATGGCTGTAAGCTGCTTCATGATTAATTTCATCTAAATGTGGTAATTATCATGCTTTGAAGTAATGCCTGCAAAACACGTTTTCAGAGAAAGTTAGTGGAAGCAGAGGATTAACCCAGAAACATTTTGGTTCAGAGCAGCATATCACCCAAATATAAATGTGTTTCTCCTGGAATTTTTCAGACATTTTATTAGAATGCTTGGCAGTCATTGATGTTAGCTTATCTCATATCAACCTTCTGATGACAATTGAGACATCAATTTAAACTCAGGCAACTCTGTATTGTTGTTAGTAATGGTCTAGTCCTGTTTTGCAGCTTGAAGTTCACTCTATTTTGATGGCTTTCATGCTGGAATAATATTTCTAGTGTTAGTGTTTAAGGAAGCAATTAATATATAATTTATTTATGTTAAGAATCTAAATACTAGCTCACTCTATTTTCCCATTGTCACTCTAGCAGTTTCTTCATGTTTCATATGTCACAGCGTGGTGCCTGTGCCAATTAAAGTAGCAGAGAGGGTATTTAAGTGTTACCAATAAGGTGGCCAATGGGACGTAACTGCCACAGCTGGGTGCCCAAATAAAAATCCTGAAAGCAGGTAGTTAAGTTAATTATAACCATCAGGCCACCTATCACCAAATACCTCTCTGCCCAGCTCTCTCACACACCATAAAGATCAACCCACAACACCTTCCCTTTACTCACTCATCATGAATAAAATCTTATCTATAGATTCATAGATTCATAGATTCTAGGACTGGAAGGGACCTCGAGAGGTCATCGAGTCCAGTCCCCTGCCCGCATGGCAGGACCAAATACTGTCTAGACCATCCCTGATAGACATTTATCTAACCTACTCTTAAATATCTCCAGAGATGGAGATTCCACATCCTCCCTAGGCAATTTATTCCAGTGTTTAACCACCCTGACAGTTAGGAACTTTTTCCTAATGTCCAACCTAGGCTTGGTCTACACTTACCCCCCAATTCGAACTAAGGTACGCAACTTCAGCTACGTGAATAACGTAGCTGAAGTCAAAGTACCTTAGTTCGAACTTACCTCGGTCCACACACGGCAGGCAGGCTCCCCCGTCGACGCCGCGGTACTCCTCTTGTCTAGCTGGAGTACCGCAGTCGACGGCGATCACTTCCTGGTTCGACTTATCGCGTCCAGATAAGACGCGATAAGTCGAACCCAGAACTTCGATTCCCAGCCGCCGAACTAGCGGCTGGGTGTAGACATACCCCTAGACCTCCCTTGCTGCAGTTTAAGCCCATTGCTTCTTGTTCTATCCTTAGAGGCTAAGGTGAACAAGTTTTCTCCCTCCTCCTTATGACACCCTTTTAGATACCTGAAAACTGCTATCATGTCTCCTCTCAGTCTTCTCTTTTCCAAACTAAACAAACCCAATTCTTTCAGTCTTCCTCCATAGGTCATGTTCTCAAGACCTTTAATCATTCTTGTTGCTCTTCTCTGGACCCTTTCCAATTTCTCCACATCTTTCTTGAAATGCGGTGCCCAAAACTGGACACAATATTCCAGCTGAGGCCTAACCAGAGCAGAGTAGAGCGAAAGAATGACTTCTCGTGTCTTGCTCACAACACACCTGTTAATACATCCCAGAATCATGTTTGCTTTTTTTGCAACAGCATCACACTGTTGACTCATATTTAGCTTGTGGTCCACTATAACCCCTAGATCCCTTTCTGCCGTACTCCTTCCTAGACAGTCTGTTCCCATTCTGTATGTGTGAAACTGATTTTTTCTTCCTAAGTGGAGCACTTTGCATTTGTCTTTGTTAAACTTCATCCTGTTTAACTCAGACCATTTCTCCAATTTGTCCAGATCATTTTGAATTATGACCCTGTCCTCCAAAGCAGTTGCAATCCCTCCCAGTTTGGTATCATCCGCAAACTTAATAAGCGTACTTTCTATGCCAATATCTAAGTCGTTAATGAAGATATTGAACAGAGCCAGTCCCAAAACAGACCCCTGCGGAACCCCACTTGTTATGCCTTTCCAGCAGGATTGGGAACCATTAATAATCTATGTGTAGAATTACACCAGTTTAACTAAAGGTATGACAAACTTAAGGTTTAGTTAAACTAGTGCAAAAAACTGCGTGGTCAGGCTTATTTTGATTTCGTTTAAGTAAATCAGTAACAGGTTTTACCTACTCTTAAATAGATTCATGTTCTTAAATTAAACCAAAAATAACTGTGTTCACACCACTTTTTGCACTGGTTTAGTTTAAATTTACATCTGACGTTAAACCAGTGCAACTTCCTTGTGAAAAGGGCCCTAAGTAACTCATCTCAATGCACATCCAAACAACTCAACCCCACGGCAGCCACTTCTATTGTAATTATCTGTCTGTCTGTCTGTCTATTTGTGTGTATATACTATAATTTAAAAAAAATACTTTAAAGGTAAGAAAGAACCTGTCATGTCCAAAGAACCTAAAAGTAAGAATGTCTTACATGATTTGATATTTTTTTCCATATAAAGCTGTTTTAAACATGTTTCAGTGTCCCCAATTAATGGTTATTAAAATTGTTGAAGATGCAAAGAAGAAAGTAGCTTCACCATTTATAATTGAAAAATTACATGTTTAAACTTTAGCTGCCTCCTCCCTTCTAAACCCAGTCACACACTATTTCTAATTCCACGCTCTTCCTTGCGACTGACAGTTCGGCCTCCCCCATTTTTTAAAATCACATGTCTAAAATAGTAGAGGTTTTCACAGGGAAGGAAATGTAAAAAATAATCTCGTTTGTAATGTGTTCTCAGTGGCTGTGAGCTTGGTAGAAGGGCTGAGAAGGCTTATGTGCTGATAGGTTTCCGGAGAAATGCCCAAGTACTCTCAAATTGCCAAGTAAATGGTGCCTGTTCACAACCCCATAGATCATAACCTTGCATTCCTTGTGTACCTAAAAGTCCCACAGAAGGATTTCTGAGTGCGCAATGATCTCAAAACAATATTTTCAAGAAAACAGCATAGTCAACTCGGTAGCCCGGGAACCTTTATTTCTACATGCTTGTAACCAGTAGTGCTCCCCCATAGTTAACACACTTACCATACATCATTATAGAGGTCAGACTTCAAGTGATCAAATTCTTTGTGTTGAATGTGTGGTATATTTTTAAAGATTATGGAATATGTTAATCTCTGAAGGATCACCCTTGGCTCAAATGCTACCTATGAGTAAAAATTTCATGGATACCCACGGTTTTGGGGGTGCTGACCAGTCTCTCAGATCCATGCCTGATCTTTTCTGGGCTATTTTGAAGGGGTTTCAACCATCTCTGCAGCAAAATTCTCCCATCTTCCCAGCACCTTAGGGAAGTATCTCCATTGGGATTCAAGATCCATGCTTTGAGAAGGGCCTATGCATCATCATCCCGCCCAAGCCTGGCATGAAAACTGATCAGATAATATAAACCAAGAGTCCAATCCTACAAATAGCAAGGCATGTGGGTAACGTTACTCATACGAATTATCCTATTGAATCAATGAGATGACTCACAGGAGTAAAACTACTCATGTGCCTATTTGCTGTATTACTTTTTTCACTGTAACGAAATCAGGCTGGACAGCCGTAAGACAGTGGTGGAAGGGAGGTATATTAGGTCTAGAACGATAAAGGTTCTTTTCCCTATAAGCTGAAAAGAGGTACCTCAGGTCAACTAGGGACACCTGAGTCCAATTAAGGGCTGCCTGACACCTTTAAAACCCCAACTCCAGTGAGAGAGGCGGTCGGAGGAGTGACAAGTTGCTGCAGGGCCAGTGGCGTAGCCAGGGTTGCTGCCAAGGAGGAGCGGCGGAGAAAAAAGGCTGCTGAGGAGGAGCGGCGGAGAAAAAAGGCCGAAATGCTGCCGAAAGACGGAGCAGTGCATGCGCAGGGCCACCGAAAGATGGAGCGGCGCTGGAAAAGGCACCACTTGGGGAATTCTGGGCTCGGGGGAGCAGGCGGTCTCCCTGTTCCCCCCCAGCTACGCTACTGTGCAGGGCTAGTGTCAGCTGGAAGAAAGGCTTCTCCAGGGTGGAAGGCTGCTCTCCTCCCTATAGGGGAACTTACATAACTCACTGCCTGTTTAGGGGGAGGACTGGCACCCTGAGGCCAATAACCAGGCCACATGCCTACTGACGTTGGAACAATTTCTATAGTGGGGGGGCTGAGAGCCATTGAACAAAACTGTAAACCCTGTATATGATGGAAACCACTTCAAGCCATGGGATGCTGCGGTGTCCCCAGCAGCCTTAGTTCCAGCACCCTTGCACATGCCCCCAGGGAAGAGGTAGGAAAAAGTATCTCCCTTTGTTTTATGTTGTGAATTTGCTTCTTTTTGTTTGGCGGAGGAGTGCTCCTGGGCTGGCCCCAAGGCCTTCCTAGAAAATATTGGGAAATAAACCCCAAGTGGAAAAATAAACACCATCTGGCATGGGAGGCCCTCGCTGCCAGAGGGGGAAGCGCTGAGCCTGGTGAGATGGAGGAGGTGCCTTGCTACAGCACATAGTCCCTCTGACTTGGGAATCAACTTAACAAGTCATTCCAGAGGCAGCTGCCGGTAGGGATGTCTTGGCAGCCAGGCGCCAATGGAGCTGCATTGCCTGAGAATTGGAGGGAGAGCAAAGACGTCATCAGAGCCAATGGGGAGGCCCTATAATTCTAGTGAATCCCGGAGATCAGTAGGGTTTGTGGATTGAACCTCCTCTTCTTTTGCAGGGGTGGGGACCCAGGTAGAAATGCTAAGAAAACCGTATTACAAGGTCTCCTCCTATAATTCTTAATAAAGGAGGAATGAGTCCCCCAGAGTAATTATAGTGCTCTTCTAGTACTAATTTACTGCATAGTTTCAAATGGATACAAACAAACCAATCCCACACGTGTTAAACTTTATATTTTGTTTTCATTATGTTTTACAAGACATTCTGATGCATCTTTCATGAACTTCTCAATATACTAGAGGGGAAGAACTGGAAATTAAATTTCTGATTTAGCAGTAGTTTTTTTTTCTTTTTAATAACATTGTGACAGATGTGAAGGATTAACTAACATTTTGTTGGCATTCTGTAATTCAGATTATGATTAAAATTAATTATTTCCTTTTGCAATATGAAAATGTGAATTGCAAATCAGAGAATATATATATTGTTTTAGTTGACAAACCAAATTCTGTTAGGAAAACCAGTACACTTTGGCTTATGACTATTTGTTAAATTATCTTGGTTTAGCACAGTCTGTTCTAGCAGTTGCTAAGGATGCAAAGGATTAACTAAACTCTAGTACACAGTGGATGAACCCAGTGGACTCAGTATGGTTCTTTTATGCAGAGTTTGGACAAGATTATTGGAACTCCTCTAGAGGTTCCCTTTCCTTTCACAACTTTGAACTATGCTCTATGGGGGGTTCCTTTGCCCCAGCCCAGAGAGAGTTTGTCCGTATGCTATGAGAGGAACAAGACCAGGGGAACTGCAGTTACATGGATTGACTGGCCTTGCTCCTCTGTGTAGACAGACTCAGCAGCTGCAGGGTCTAATGCAGTAGCAACCAAGCAGTGGCTCCAGGATCACTCTTCAGCGTGGGAAGAAGAAAGCCACTGGCTCATGATAGTAATTACTCTAAAAAAACATTTTTGATGATTGTTTTCATGCCTTTGAATTGGTGGAGTGTGTCTGGGCACTTCTATTGTTCTGATAATCTCTTTTCTTCATTCTTCACTAAGAAATATACCCAGGGCTATATTTTTCATTTGTAGACTTCCTTTATACTTCTGTATTTTCATGCTATAACACTTCACAGTAATTTATTTAATTTGCTCTCTTTAAGAGACAGCAAAAGCTCCTGCAGTCAAACCAGCCACTATAAAAGTAGCAGCACCAGGTAAAGGATAAAGAATAACCTTCTCTCTTCTATTTTCAGTGTATTTCACATATTTGTAAAGCTTGTTTATTGCATCATAGCACCATCTACTGGATTATACAAAAGGTCACTGATGTAGTCTGTTTTATCTAAAAGATATTACCGTATGTTGTTGCTGTGACACTATGTATGTGAATTCTCTAAAGAGAACAGGGTATTTTGCATAGGTCAGGTTTCCTAAGACACTAAGATCTAATGGCCTTTGATACCTACTTCAGCAGTGCTCTGAAACTTGCAAGAATATCTTGAGTTTCTCATGGCAGCTACAAAATTGCAAGGATGTATTTTTAGCAGCATTAGAGAAATGGGCGGAAGCCTAGAAAGTAGATCTGGATCAGAATATAGGATGTGAAAAGCCAAAGACCAGAGATAGTGAATTCAGGTTTTTGGAGCAATTCATCATAAAATAAAGGCTACTTGAAAAGCTACTTTGAACAATAGGCTCAAAAAGTTGGGCTCCTGAATCCATGTTTAAGCACCTAAAAGTGTAGTCTAATTTTTAAAAAGTGCTCATCACCAACAGTTGCCACAAACAGCAACAGGAGCTGCTGGGTGCTCAGAACTTTTTGAAAACCAATCCATTTATTTAGGTGCCTAAATATGAATTTAGGAACCCAAAGTTAGGCACCCAGCTTTTAAAATTTTGGACAAAATTCATATCTGAATTGTCGGAGAATAACACAGTTCTCACTCTTTGGGTACAGCAAAGTCAGATACTTTATTCTCTTTAACAGCTGTGTAAAGGAAGAGAGTGCACTAAGACACAGGGTCTCCCCCTCCTAGGCAGGTCTCTTCTTAGGTAAACAATTACAGCAAGCATTTATACCTTTTGATACAGACAATGAAAAGCAACCGCAGCATTTTGTTTATACATAGGTCATTCTGATATCTTGTTTTTCTCACTAATGTAGACTCTCAGTCTGCATTCCATCTTGTTTACACATTATCTACACATTATCTCCACAAGGTCGAAACAACTTCTCACACAGTTCTTTCCCACTCGCCTCACACATCCTCGCTTCTACAAATCTCGCATTATTAGGGTTACAGTTAGCCTGACTCTAGCTAACAAACTGTCATGCATTGCAATCCCCTTCCTGTCAGTTCTTTCTCTGCTTCCACAGAATCCAGGCTGGATGTTAAAAACCCACACATTTGGAATGCTTAGGTTTTATTTCATGCCCATTTCTAAACACTACACCTGGAGTTTGGGGTTTCAGTTTAAATTATTAAAACCTAATAAAACTACCACCAAACCAGGTATTTTTTCAGTATTCACTTTTTTGAGTTACGTTACAACAACAACGACATGGGGATTTTCAAGTGAAAACTGCAAGAAGTATGAAAACCAAAATATTCATTTGAATTTTAACTACTTCACTTTAATTATCTCACCCAATTTGTGAGTGAATACCCACTTCATCAGATGCATGTAATGGAAATTTCCAGAGGCAGGTATAAATATGCAGGCAAGAATCAGTCTGGAGATAACGAGGTTAGTTCAATCAGGGAGGGTGAGGCCCTCTTCTAGCAGTTGTAGAAGTGATTGTTGTCCAAAGCTCAACTGTTGACTGATTATAGCTACATAATTATTTTCTTTTTAGTTTCCAAGACACCAGCAGCAGCTAAAACAGCAGAAGGTAAGAAAATATATCTTTGCAAGTCATTTTCACCTGTAAAAGGGAAGAAATGTAGCAAATAAACAAAGTTTATGGGACTACAAAATATGCTTTGAAGGGAAAAAATGTTCTTTAAATATCTGAGCACTAACAAATATGTTCTGCTATAGGAAATTATTAAGAGGTATGGGAAATGCTTAAAAGCATTGATAAAACATGACTACCATTAAATGTTAAGATCTATTTCTTTTTTAAATCACAGGAATAATGTAAGTGTATGTATGAGAGGTACAAATATTTCAGTGATTTTTCAGGTCAACCATCAGCAGGTGGCGCTATAGAGCCACCTGTTAAGACTGTATTCTAATCTTACCATTTCTTACCATAACACTTCCAAGAGCTGTCTTTTTTTTTCTTTTTTTTACTCAGTCAACATCGCTACATCTCTTGTGCAGGACCTTATCGCCTTCTTGTGTAGCTACTGCATGCTTGAAGCAGCACATGGAAGAAACTGTGCTGACTGACATATTGGGGGGTGGAGTCAAGGCTCTGCCCAGTCCCTACCTAACTGCTCTTGGGAGAAGGAGTAGGTCTGGGAGGCTATGCAGAAGCTTAGCTCTCAATCCCCTTATGCCTCTGTGGGCAGATATATGGTGGGCCATGATCTGACTCTGAATAGGAAAGGAAAAATTAGTGTGTGATCTGTATCATAATGTATACACACAAGGGGGCAGAATTAAGGTTGCAAAGGCAATTTTTTTTCATCTTCCAAGTTTTGAATGCTTCACTTTAGAACCTTAAAATCTTTAAACATAGGTTTTTTTAATGACATGTAACATGATTTTTCTCAGAGCAATTTAGTTCGCTAATGTGACATACAATTCTTATTCTTCTAACTTATGATAGACTTCTTTAAAAAAATATAATTCAAGACATTTAATCACTTTTGCTAGGATTCTGAAACACTCATCCACTTAGCATGTTATGGCTTATTCTGAAGCAAGGTACCACCATATTCACCCATACTTTAAAATATATTTCAACAAAATTCATTTTTAAAATTAATTTTCAATAATTCCTATTGCGCTATTTCTGATTGTGAAGATATCTATACTAAAATAGAATCTTACCCCTTTATAAATACCACTGATTCTTGCATGCCTGTCCTAGTCTAGCATTTGACATAACTATTCAATACATTGGAAGTATTGTTGTGTTACTAATACTGGATTATGACATTCCTTCAAGAACAAGGCAGGGGGAGCATGCTAACTGTTAGAGAAGTCGGGCTTTTATCTTTGCTAGCCACAGTGATGAGAGAACTATATCTAAGCTAAATGATAGTTAATTGGGAGTTTGATTTAAATGACTTTTAAAAATGTCTGCTCTTTATGTGAAAGGCTTTTTAAGGGGCTTGCCTAGTAGCTGACAAACTATAAAAGCACTGCAAATATTCACAATTAATTGTTGATTTGTAATGTTTTGGGGGCCAGTTCAGCAAAACACTTAGGAACATGTTTAAGTGCATCCCTCTTCGGCAAAGCATTTAAGGATGTGTTAAGTATTTTGCTGAATCGGGGCCATAAGGCATACCTACTGTGTGACTGACGTCTCAGGCAGTGCATCTGCTGTTAATGCTACCTGTGCTGAGCTTGTATTAAATTGAATAAGCAGTTTGCAGAGGAATAAATGGGTCCAATCATGCACTGTTAAGATCACTAGCAAAATTTCATTTGACTTAAATGGGAGCAGGAGCAGAAACGGGGTCAAAAGTGGCGGGGATGCAGTAGATTTTTCTATAAGAAATTACAGAATGCACATGTTGAATTTATTATGATTTCTAGTAGCTGATAGATTTTTTTGAGCCAGTTTGTAGCAAATCTCATTTTGTGTGTGTGTGTGTGTTTCCCTTGCTTTGTGACATTATTTAAACTTTACCTTCATCAGTTCATCATACTTCAGTGCTCTTTTAATGTTAAATCCCTTACTTTTATATATTAAGAGTTTAACTTTTGGTTTTAAAGTTGAGCCCAATGACATATGTACCAAACAAGTTCTTTGCAATATACTGTGCAAAATCTATCTTCTTCTCTTTCAAGGTGCCCACAAATAATGCACAGCATTTTGCTCTTACATAACAGTTCCTGCATAATTTTTGAATGCCCAAGTTGAGAGCTTTAAATATTCAGAAATAGCTGTTGCTGACATGCTGTATTTTGTTGCACAGACTAGAATGCTTCCAGCATTTTTTTGACTGTCAGAGCTGCACACTTCTCCTGATGCTTTTTGTTGGTTTGATAGTGTCCTTCATGTCTTTGCCCTTGCTGAGAAATTCTGTAGGAGTTGTGTGCCCTGCTATGCAGCTACAGAACCCTCTCTGCGTATTTAACCATTAGGAGATCATGTACATGCCCTTTGAATCTAGTGGTCTGGAGCCAATGAACCAAAGTATTAAAAAACTAGAACTGATCAGGAATTTTCCAACAAAACCTTTTTTCATCAGAAAATGCAGATTCATTGTAACCAAACCTGTTCATGAGAGAGGGTGAGTTTTGATGACCATTAAGCACGGGAACAGGTTATCTAGGCGGGTTGTGGAATCATCATAATTGTTTTTAAGAACAGATTAGACAAGCCTCTATCAAGGATAGTCCTGCCTCTGTGTAGAGGGATGGACTAGATGACCTATTGAAGTCTCTTCCAGCCCAACTTTTCTCTGATTCAATAACTCTATTTTTTAATTAAAGGTTGAAATTGAAACATAATGTTTTGAAATCATCAAAATCTAAAAATAAAAATTGGATGATTGGTTCTCAAATTTTTGAGATTTTGACTTTTCAGCTTGAATCAGATTGGAGAAAAAAATTAATATCTTGAAAATTCTCATGGGACAGGAAAATGATTTCCCATCCAGCTCTAATAACAGTCTCTAACCCTTACTGTTCCTCATTCCTTCTCTTTCTGCTGGCCTGAGTGGTAAGCCCTCCTCTCTGAGAGTTTAATGCTAGGTTTCTTGTTACATTTGTTAATTTTCAAATGTATTTTTTTCTGAAGCAGCTTTAATCATTACTTTTTATGATTAATTGTTTTTCCTGTAGAATTGATAGTTAATCTGCTCATCGTGTCTTCACATGGCAGATGATGTGCAGAAACCAGGGTTTAAGAGGGACTTCCTCGTCCCACAGAAATCTCTTTTTCAGACCAGTGTTTAAAGTTCCTGAGGTAAAGGTCACTACTCACATGTCAAAGAGGTGTGCTGCTTGTGCAGCGTTTACACCATGACCTGAAAGATTCTGTAGAATCTAAGCCTTCCTTGTAATAAATCCTATATGAAAGGTTTTATAAGCCACATGGACCTAAGCAAAGCCGTCTTCCAGAAGACATTGTGGGTTCAAAACAGGTGGCTACAGCGCTGGAAGATTTTTCTAAATCCAATAAATTGTCCCCAAGCCCATCAAGGCAGCAATAGAAATGATTGGTTCTGAAGAGTTCTAAGTCAGGGCCTCAAAGGGCTGGAAATACACCACAGATCCCTCTGCAGCTCCTCCTAAAAAGAAAATGAAGGGGTTGCAAAATGCTCCTCAAGTGCCTGTTATGACATGGATTTTGCAGCATCCCAGTCTTTGGTAAATGGACACTTTTCCTTATGAAATTCTGTCTTAGAGTTGACATAGAGCTATATGGGAAGAATCAGAAGGCATAGGTACTTGGCCTGCCATTTGAGGTAACTGACCTTGTCCACTCAAGAACTGATGAGACCTCAGAGAAGTTGAAGGTGCCCAGATCACCACTTCTTCTCTAGGTTTAAGCCGTCCCTTTTTTTTTTTTTTTGCAGAAGCATTCGTGCTTTTGATATCAGACGGGTCAGTATTAGCTTTTTTCTTGGGGCAGTGCGGGCTGGGGGGGTCGGTTCCATTTCATTGAGGGATTCAAATCCAGTCATCCTGATAAACCTTACAGTGATGAGCAGGGCAGCAGCTTTGAGCAGGGGTTTGGACTAGATGACCTCCTGAGGTCTCTTCCAGCCCTAATATTCTATGATTCTATGATTCTATCATGTAGACCAGACCAGATGTGTGGCCATCATTTCCTGCAGGCCAGGCAAAGCAGGAGTTTTGTAAGCTTGCCAAAGGACCTTGAAACAGTTTTGTTAGCATCTGTATTCCTCTGAAGAATCTGTACCGCAATTATTTCAGGCATGGCAGGAAATCTCTTCAGATTAATGAATCCTGGAGATTGCCAATCATAGGCATGTGTTTCCAGTCTTAGGATATGCCAAAACCCATTCTTCCTTCTCCATCTCTTTTCAGTGATCGTTCTGAAGAGAAACTGCTACGAATGAAAGTCAGCTTTCATTTACAAACAGGAAACTATAAAGTTGGTGCCAAAACCTTAGTAGGGGAGGAGATTTTTTCCCACCCTGAGTTTCTTATTTCAGAAAACAAAGGAATCAGCATCCTATATTCATGATCTTTAGAAATTGAAGAAATATGGGGTAACAAATTCTTGTAATGAACCTCTCTATAACTTGAACAAGCCAATAGGAAGATTGCAGGCAAACAAACAAAAAGATGCAACACTATTAGCTTCCCAACCTAAGGATTTGCAGTGTTCGACATACTGCACAGGATTTGGCAGTTCTGTGTTTTAGTGAATGTAAAATAGGATTTATTAAAATCCTTGTATCAGAAATTGAGGATTCTAGTACAGAAATCTATTTCCCTTAACTGTAATGAATATAACCTAATGACATTGATTATACTATAGTTTATATTATAGAACAGTGAACACAGTGGAAACGATAGGCAATTTAATGGAAGTTCAACTTTCTCACTGGTTTCACATGAATTTCACTTACTCACACTACTGCTTTAAGATTAGAATACTTCATCTGAATTAATTGAAAGTCCTATATGTCATGAGAGAGAGACAGAGAATCAAAATGGAAACATGTGACTGTTCCAAAGATAGCAGGTGAGAGAAGGTCACGGTTTGAGAATTACCTTGCTGCTGGGGAAGATCTAAGGTACACTGCAGGAATATGCCAGCTTCAATGCTTTTCAGCACCACTTGCAGATTAAGAAATGGAGTGGCATAAAAAATAACCTCAGAGATTCTCTTCTGTCTCCCATCTCCTCAGTGATCGCATCACAATCAGCATCACTATCAGCAAAACAAAAATTGCATTTAGGTGGTTTCATGAACAATTAATAAATATTTTACTAGTTTTCACAAAGGCAAAAAATGTTTTTGTGAGAACTTCAGAGTGTGTAGCATATGGTGAAATTTCAGACTTGAAAAAAATCTCAATTGCACATATGATAGAATATTTATTTGTTCTCAGCCACAGGCTGTGCCCTGGATAAAGATATTTTTGGCCTGGCTAATAAATTAATAAATTCTTATGAATACATGCACAACTCTTACTCTTAAAAGTCTTACAAAGGCTATGGCAAGTGTCTAACATGTATATTGTACAATAGGACAAAATCCTCTGTTGTGTCAGATTGACCATTAATTAATAGAAGATAATTCTTCTAAATTAGTGGAAGTGGCCTGAGCCATAAAGGCAAGATCCAGATCTGAATTTTCTCAAAGCTTGTGGTTGTTGGGATCTAAGTTTTTGGTGTACCCCATTATGATAGCAGAGTAGATGTAAGTCAGCCATAAATTCAGATTCTGATCCAAACTTCCTAACTATTTCTGTTAATTATTGAATAAAAACTTCCCTGTGGAAAGTTGAAGATATTTGTAAATTGGATTTCATATGTTTCTGGAAGAACCTTGTTGAATTTGCTTAATGAAAATTAAATTTTAGGTCGTACAAAAGTGCTTAAAGTGAAAGTTGGTAGTGTCACACAAGTTCTACCCCTGCTTCCCTTGTCTAAGGGTTGGGAGACTGTGGAAAAACAGGAAGCAGTCAGATGCCCCTGGAGTCAAAGAAACCATTATTAGATATTCTTCAGTTTCAGAGAAGCAAGCATAAGCGGGAAAAAAAAGGTTTACAAAATGTGTTTATATATATATATAAATGAACTCTGGAGGAGCACTTATGCTATATAAAACATGAACGTGCTGCAATGTTGCAGATGTTACTGAGATGAGTGGTTAAATCAGCCAAAGTAACTGTCTTCCAGTCTCCATTCTTCCTTTTTCCTTCGTCCCCTCCAGCCCCCCTTCCAAAAAAAAAAAAAAAAAGAAAGAAAGAAAGAGTTTGGTTTGCTTGTCTTGTGAAATATTTACTTTATTTGCAATCAGCATTAACTCATCCCTCTTCTTATTTATTATGAATTTTAGCCAATGATAATAGGGAATTTACCATTTCAATTAGACATTTCCATCTCTTTCCCCTCTCCCTGGTTGGCTATGCCTTGAATCTTTGCAGTGTGGCTATAAGTGGTTCTGAGGAGGAGGTTGTCGGAGTGGTGTTCTGGGAGAATCTTAGTGTGGAAAAGGTTGGGAACCATGGTCTTAGATTGTCAGATGATCAAGAGTAAGTCTAAACATGTTTGCTGTTTAATTGCTATTAACATTTCCTTTCATCACCTAACAATATGACTGTGGAATTATCTTTTAGCTATCCGGTATTAGCATTTAATCTAACTCCATTAGCTCAGCAGTGTCTGATCACGGCACGAAAAATACGTTTTAGGAGGAGTGTACTTAACAGCATTACCAAAAGTAGAGCCAAAATATTTTTCTTTTTTAATTTTCAGAATCACCCCCCAAGAAGGAAAAGCTGGTGGAAACTGGTAAATAGCTCCGATTTTTTAGTTTTATTTTTCATCTGAGCTACTGAATGTTTTAGTGACAACTCCCACATTGTAATCACCAACCTTTTCTTATTTGTTCCAGCCAAACCACTGAAGAAGGAAATACCTGCAGTAGCTCTAAAAGTACCTGGTAAAACCTGTAAAAGTCTATTTTAGAGTCTCATTTCCTTAATTTAAACTTAAACCTAATTTAACTCAAGTCACCATTAGGGGAAAGGATGGGAACTGCACTGTACAAGAAGAGAACAAATTTGCCAATTTACTCAAATTTATTAGAATGGCTATGGAGCATGATAACCTAGCCATTCTGTTGTACTTGAGAGCCAACTATGTGAAGCTAAGCAGGACACCATTATTCTTTTGAATGTTAGATTTTGATTTCAGCTTCCTCACTTTTTTTTCTCCAAGGGAGGAAGGAAGTCTGGCTCTGGGATTCAAATACATTGAGACTGGAAGAAGAAGACACAGTGTATCAGGGTTTTTTCCCCCTCTTCCTTCAAACATCCAAACCAAATTATTTCCTCCAACCAGACTTCATTTAAATAGAGAAGACAAAAAGGCTTCTTGCAGCCAGACTCTCCTCTGATTTCAGGCTAGATCCATTTCTCAGATCTGCCAAAACACTGCCTTAACTCTTCTTATAGACCTGCTTGATGGCCCATTTTCTAGGTGAATCCAGTGTCTCTAGATGAGGTTTCCTGGCAATCTTTCCAATTAGCACTAACACCTGTGCTAGCTAGCCTACTTAGGGAAATATTACCTTCTCCCTACCATAGGGTGAGGCATGTAAACCCATCCCAGTAGTCAATAAATATGAAGAACTTAATAATGAGGAAATGAGAATTATGATTTTTTGATCAATGATGCTTTAGAAAGAAATATCATCCAATAATTAAATATCAAACACTGGTACGTAAATTAGACTGAATACGTGATATTTTCAATACTACTTTTGTATCTAGACTTCATTGTGTTTGTCAGTATTAGAATGCTATTTTTCATCTGCTGCACATAAATTTTTCAGCTGAACTGAGACAAATGCTACTAACCACCAGTTAGAGTAAGCCAGTTTTCCATGCGTACTGTACATGCTTGCTGAAATAAGTGGAACTTTTCAAGCTCCATATATACCTTACTGGCTAGCCCGGCTTTCTGTAGATTTTAACCATGTACAATGAGAATATCTTAGCAAGGGACAAATGTTGTTTGTACACATTGTAAAGTTTGTTTCTTAGAATATATTCATTTATTTTACAGTATCTGTGGAAAGTCATAAGGTAAAAGGTAAGTAACTGCATGTGTTTTTAAAATAAAAATGAAAAAATGTATATTTATATTGTTATTAATACAAAAGTACTGCATCACTGTCATTAGAGATATATAAAGATTTGACTTGATTAGAGCCATATGGATTTTTTTTGAAAGAATAGCAATGTCTCGACTTTCTCCACCTAACAAGCTGCTCCGAGAGCCAGTTGTCTTTTCCCTGAAGACTCCGTAGAGTTCCTGGTGGCAGATTCCTCAGTCTTTCAGATTCAGGAGCTATTGCCTACCCAGCCTAAATCCATAAAGGGCTAGATCCACAAAGGGACTTAAGTGCCTAAAGCCCAATGCCCGAGTCCCTTTGTGGATCTGGGCCAAGGATCTTAAGGAGGGCAGGAAGTGGCTCCACCCAACTCCTTACATAGACATAGGATATTGTGAAAAGGGAAACACGTCTCTAATTTTCCTGCCTACTTTTTTCATGACCTATTGACTATATGGTTGTTTTCTTTACAGAGCGGGACAAGGTTTTGTACAGAGCGAGAAAGGGGGCATCCTATTTAGCAGCTTTGTCTTCCAATTATTATTGCTATTAACATAAATACTGTAGGTAGGTGAGTAAAAAGGCTTAGATCCACTGGAGCTTTCTCTGTGGCTTTGCTCCTCCACTTGAGTGCTCTCCACTGTGAGGACGTGTTGCAGAATCAGACCCTCTGTCAGGAATGTAAAGAAAATCAAAGCTGACTGAATTCTCTGTATCAGGCATATTTAAGGTTTCTGGTTCAAAGGGTAAATTCATAATACTACTATCATTTTGCAGTTAAACAAAACAGAAACTAGACTAATTTAGACATTACTCTCTTTATGCCTCCAACAGCCAAACTAGAGAACCTAATGAAAACAAGTATGTTAAATAAAGCCTTTGCATTTTGGCAAATTCTAGAAAGTTGAAGTGAGAAATAAATATCATTTTGTAACTATGGGCAATCGAAAAAGCTGTTTTCCTCCTTGATAGGAGCTGTTGAGCAAATCCTTTTTTATACATGATTATTGCTCCTGTGATGCTATACTATATGTCATCTTTGGGAGGTCATTTTTATGTGAATCATGCCAAAATCTTTGGGCCCAGACCTGCCAGGTTCTGAACGTCTTCAGCACCCATCAGCGTCAATGGGAGTTGAAAGAGTGCAGCATCTGCACCTTTTAGGATTGGACATGAGGTTTTCTTCTGACGACTTTCAGAAAATGTTCTCTTGGACTCTTTATGAAGTGCTGTAATCACAGCTCATAGAATCATATCATATAGAATCTTAGAATCCTAGGACTGGAAGGGACTTCAAGAGGTCATTGAGTTCAGACCCCTGCATATGTCTTTCCTTTTCTTACTGGTTTCTTAATTTGGGTTATATGGAAAGCTGATCAGTTGGCATCCAGAAAGAGCACAGCTTTTGAAATAGCAGAGCTTTTGTGGTGCAGTACTTTCCTGTTCTGAAGAGTGTTCCAAGTCTGGGTACAAAATCCTCCAGTGAACTCTGTGCTGCAAGTATAGATAATAACCGTTGGTCTGTTCACGAAAACTGCTTTTAATATTGACTTTGGAGAGGAGGTCTAATGTATGAGTGTCACTGAAACTAGATGATCACAGTCGTCATTTCTGGCTTCAAAAATCTATGCATCTATAAATTGTAGCGGAAGACACTTTCTACAGCAGATTCATGGCTCGGTGTAGAAAATATTATTGCCTGATTTTTTTGTATTATGTCGGTCACCAATATTTGTGTCATTTCTGCTATGAAAAGAGAAATCCAGCAATCAAACAATTTAGTGACTCATACATTAGTTTGATTCCAGCCATTGCACTTTTAAGTAGGTCTGAAAAATTAACATCTAGCTTGAGATGTGCATCTACATTGTTGGGTGAAAAAGTGCAGTCCATACCAATTATTAAGCTTAACTAATTTAAAGCTTTAGTAGGAACATTTTAGGACAATATATTACCATCTTGATCAAGCATAAATCTTAAGTAAAGCAAATATGAGGATAGCATAATCATCAGTTACCAAGTCTGGGGTGCAGGTAGGCTGTTTTTGTCATCAGCAGATCCATGGTCCGAGCTGGTGTAAATGCTACCTTGCTCCACCCCCCTTTATTAAACACATCCTCTATACCTTGTTTCATAACATTACACAGGTGAAGATTATTAAAACTACCTCATCTATAAACATTCTATTCTAAGCATATTTTCATATACACTAATCCGAAATCCTCTTAACTGATACATTTTTACATATCATGTTAAAACTCTAATTCATACCTCCTTAACTATTTTTTTTAGCCATTACTATCCTCCTTCTTATTCAATCCAGCTGTATTTTCATTGCTTTCATGTATTCCATTATTTCTTACAACAATTGTCACACCAAAAAAGGTCCCTCACCAAAGGCTCTTAAGCAAAGTAAGCTGCCACGGGATAAGAGGGAAGGTGGTCTCATGGATTGGTAACTGGTTAAAAGATAGGAAACAAAGGGTAGGAATAAATGGTCAGTTTTCAGAATGGAGAGAGGTAAACAGTGGTGTCCCCCAGGGGTCTGTTCTGGGACCAGTACTATTCAACATATTCATAAATGATCTGGAAAAAGGGGTAAACAGTGAAGTGGCAAAATTTGCAGATGATACAAAATTACTAAAGATAGTTAAGACCCAGGCAGACTGTGAAGAGCAAAAGGATCTCCCAAAACTGGGTGACTGGGCACCAAAATGGCAGATGAAATTTAATGTTGATAAATGCAAAGTAATGCACATTGGAAAGCATAATCCCAACTATACATATAAAATGATGTGGTCTAAAGTAGTTGTTACCACTCAAAAAAGAGATCTTGGAGTCATTGTGGGTAGTTCTCTGAAAACATCCTCTCAATGTGCAGCAGCAGTCAAAAAAGTGAACAGAATGCTGGGAATAATTAAGAAAGGGATAAATAATAGGACAGAAAATATCATGTTGCTGCTATATAAATCCATGGTACGCCCACATCTTGAATACTGTGTGCAGATGTGGTCGCCCATCTCAAAAAAGATATATTGTAATTGGAAAAGGTTCAGAAAAGGGCAACAAAAATGATTAGGGGTATGGAAAGGCTTCCCTATGAGGAGAGATTAATAAGACTGGGACTTTTCAACTTGGAAAAGAGATGGCTAAGGGGAGATATGATTGAGGTCTATAAAATCATGACTGGTGTAGACCATATGTAAACCATAACAGGGTTCAAAAAAGAGCTAGATAAATTCATGGAGGATGGGTCCATCAATGGCTATTAGCCAGGATGGGCAGGAATGGTGTCCCTAGTCTCTGTTTGCCAGAAGCTGGGAATGAGCAACAGGGGATGGATCACTTGCAGATTACCTGTTCTCTTCATTTCCTCTGGGGCACCTGGCACTGGCCATTGTTGGAAGACGGGATGCTGGGCTGGATGGACCTTTGGTCTGACCCAGTAGAGCCATTCTTATGTTCTTACTTATCCGCATCTTCTGGCCTTGGAATTGCTGGTTGGCTAATTCTGTTAGTAAATTTCTATCCTCCCTATTCAGTTTTACTAGGGAGGTCTTCACCTGGGTAGTAAGTTACACATGAGTCTGTTTTGTTTTGCCCTGTTATCTATACAGAGCAAGAACCCACCCAGTTGATAAGACACAAACAAACCTTCTAATTTCTTACAAGACACATAGAGAAGGTAGAAAAGTTCCCTTTTACATTTTCTTTGTTGTAGTCAGTAAACTATCTATATTAGATTAAATTAGCAAAAATCCACCCTGGGATAACTATACATTTCAGTGGAGTTTCACTTATTAACACCTAGTATGAATTTAATCCTAATTTTGAAACTCCCACATGGTTTGTTTCATAATGAAAAGACTGTAATGATTAAAATATTGCTACTGTTTCCTACACTGCTCAGCAAGACTCAAAGGTGGAATTCTTTTGTACTGTACGGACCAAATCTTTGTATTGTAGGCTGAAGTAGTTACACCTTAAACTAGGACTAAATATGGCCCTTGTCTTTTATATCTATTTATTTGCCCATTGCTGCTCTTCATCCGCTTACTTAGCATCTTCCCATTGTGAAAACAGTTCAGGCTTAGCTTCTGTCAGGATGCAGTTTGGCTACCAAACTCAGTAACTGCTGCTGAAGCCTGAACATTCTGAAGCATGTTCAGTGAGGGGAACAATCATGGTGTGATTACAAGCGGAGTTTTTGTTTTAACTTTCTTCTCCAGTTCCTCTGGACTCTCTCCAGTTCAGGACATTAAGAACAGCCATACTGGGTCAGACCAATGTCAATCTAGCCCAGTGTCCTGTTCAGCATGTGGCTGGAGCCAAATGCTTGGGATGGAATTAATAGAACAGGAGAATTATCGAGTGATCCATTCCTTGTTGTCCAGTCCCAGCTTCTGGAAGTCAGAGGTTTTGTGACTTACGGAGCTGGGGTTGTGTCCCCGACCATTTTGGCAAGTAGCCATTGATGGACTTATCCTCCATGAACTTATCTAATTCTTTGTTGAACCAGTTACATTTTTGGCCTTCACAACATCACCCAGCAATGAGATCCACAGGTTAACTGTGCGTTGTGTGAAGAACTTCTTCCTTATGGTTGTAGTAAACTTGCTGCCTATTAACTTCATTGAGTGACTCATAGTTCTTGTATTATGTGAAGGGGTAAATAACATTCCTTATTCCCTTTTTTCATATCGTTCATGATTTTATAGACTTCTATCATATTGCCCCTTAGTTGTCTCTTTTCTAAGATGGGAGCAACACAAATGATAAAAGGAATAGAAAACTTGACCTATGAAGAAAGGTTCAAAAACCTGGGCATGTTTAGTCTTTACTATTTTAGTATCTTTCTGATGAGTTATCAGAGGGAGACCAGTCTACCTAACTTTGATACCTGGAAGGATACTGAAACAAATTAATAAATAATTGGTTTGTAAGTACCTGGAGGATAATAGGGTATAAGGAATAGCCAGCATGGATTTGTCATGCACAAATCATGCCAAACCAACCTAATTTCCTTCTTTGACAGGGTTACTGGCCTAGAGGATAGCAGGGAGGCAGTAGGGATGATATATCTTGATTTTTAGTAAGGCTTTTGACACAGGCCCACATGACATTCTCATAAGCAAACTAGGGAAATGTAGTCCAGATGAAATTACTGTGAGGTAGGTGCACAACTCAAAGAGTAGTTATTGATGGTTTGCTCTCAGACTGGGAGGGTGTATCCAGAGGGGTCACACTAAAGTCAGTCCTGGGACCAGTACTAGTCAATATTTTCATTAATGACTTTGATAATGGGGTGGAGAGTATGCTCATCAAATTTGGAGATGAGACCAATCTGTGAGGAGAGGACAGAATTAGGATTCAAAATGCCCTTGACAAATCAGAGAATTGGTCTGAAATCAACAAGATGAAATACAATAAAGACAAGTGCAAAGTACTGTACTTAGGAGGGAGAAAAACCAAATGCGTAACTAAAAAATAGGGAATATTGGTGGTAGTACTGCTGAAAACAGTCTGGGGGTTAGAATGGATCACAAATTGAATATAAGACAACAATGTGATTCGGTTGCAAAAAAGGCTAATATCATTTTGAGGTATATTAACAGGAGTGTCCTATGTAAGACACGGGAGGTAATTGTCCCACTCTACTCAGCACTGGTGAGGCCTCAGCTGGAGTACTGAATTCAGTTCTGGGCACCATACTTTAGGAAAGACGTGGACAAATTGGAGAGTCCAGAGGAGAGCAACACATATTATAAAAGGTTTAGAAAACTTCACCAATGAGGAACTGGGCACATTTTGTTTTGAGATCATAAGACTGGGGAAGGAGGGGGAGGCTGATAATGGTCTTCAACTACTGTTATAAAGAGGATGGTGATCAGTTGTTCTCCATGTCTAGTGAAGGTAGGACAAGAAGTAATGGGCTTAATCTGCAGCAAGGGAGATTTAGGTTAGATATTAAGAAAAGCTTTCTAATTATTAGGGTAGTTCAGCTTTGCTTCCAAGAGAGGTGGGATTCCTGTCATTGGAGGTTTTCAAGAACAGGCTGGACAAACACCTGTCAGGGATGGTCTAGATCAGGGGACGGCAACCTCTGGCACACGGCTCACCAGGGTGCTTACCCTGGCGGGCTGGGCCAGTTTATTTACCTGCTGACATGGCAGGTTCGGCCAATCACGGCCCCCACTGGCCGCGATTCACCGTCCCAGGCCAATAGGGGCGGCGAGAAGTGGCGCTTGCGAGGGATGTACTGGCCGCGGGTTCCCGCCGCCCCCATTGGCCTGGGACAGTGAACCGCGGCCAGTGGGGACCGCGATCGGCCGAACCTGCCATGTCAGCAGGTAAATAAACTGGCCTGTCCCACCAGGGTGCTTACCCTGGCGAGCCACGTGCCAGAGGTTGCCGACTCCTGGTCTAGATTTACTTGGTCCTGCCTCAGACCAGGATGCCCCTTCCAGCCCTACATTGCTATCATTCTAGACATGTATGATCTTGGCCTGAATGTAACACATTTTTATAAAAATTCTGTTATAACCAAACCAAAATGAATGCAGCAAACCCAGGGAATTTTATGCAATACTACTCTCTGAGCATCAGTAATGTCTGTGTCTGTCAAGCCATTTACCTATCTTAGAGTTTTATACAGCTTCCCACCACTGTAGTATCTGGGCATCTTCCAAATAAAATCTATAGGAATGGCAACATCTCTAGTAGGTTTCATGGAGTCTCTGCCACCCTCCCTTTTTGTGGTCAAACCTCTACTTGGAGTAGAAGGGTGTTTTGACTTTTAACATTTTTAGTTTACTTTTTAAAAATTGATTTTGTTTGGGGTGAGATGGGGGGGAGGCGGTTATGAGGCAGGAGGTGACTGAGAATACTTTATTCCCAGATGTCACATGATTTGACTTGGGCTTTTTGATCTGCAATGTCCCTGAGGAGTGCAGCCATGTTGGTGTTTCATAGATCAAAATATCTCCATACCTTTAGTAGAATGTTTACAAGGATTTCTTACTTTGATCTACATTCAGTGGGACACTTTTAATTTCAGCATGAACTTTATCTATGTTCTGGAATAAAAACTGTGTTTTATACCCATTTAGTATAGAAATGACAATGCAGCAGCTTTGAAAATTCATTAGCTCTGAGTGGTATGTGGTAATCTTGAAGAGATTTCCCTGTGGGCAAAGAATCTTAAAGTGAAAATTATGACCGAGTAGGGAAGTTTATTACTGTTTTTAATTTTAAGCTTTGTTGTTCAGTGATGGAGAAAAGCTAATCTCTTAAACCAAGAAAGGACCAAACCAACCCCCCCCCCCCGAGTCTAGATACCACCAAATCTTTTTTGCATGGTGGGGACAGAATGTGGGGAAGTAAGGTTTGGCATCTGGATCAAATTTCATGATTGGCCTCTATCATTTTAATGGACTTAGCCAAAACCTTGAATCCAAATGCCCTCGAATGTTTGGAGCCTGGAAATCTGGATCTGAATTTTGTAGGTCAGGCTCATCTTTTTCTTAACACTTGAAAAGTTCTGGCACTTGCTATCCAGCTCCTTTAGGATTTCTCTGACAAAGTATCCAAGTGTCAAAAGTTTCTTCTTCATAGATTTAGAATGTTTTTGAGGAAACTTAACCCTGTGTCTAGCCTGTTATATGCCTGCTGAGTGAATTGAGTTAGTCAAGTCCATTTATTTTACTATCAGCTTCTTGGTTCTCTGGCCTTCATGTGCAGATTATATATATTAGAATGACCTCACCTATATTTTTTTCATTTTTATGCTTTCTCATCATTTTTTTCTCTTTGCCATGTCTTTCCCCTGATTCAATAAATACAAGATCATCAGAAAAATTGTTTTCATTAACAGACAAGAACTTTATATTGCAGTATGTTCTACGGCTAGCTTTGCTGTCCTTTGCTCTTTTAATCTTGCTCATAGCAAATGCTGTTTTGGATTGCTATCTGGTATCTTTGAAGTATTTCTGCAGACTGTTTTTCATTCCATCAATGTTCTGAATTTTCAGAAACCGGACAAGCCAAAGAGCAAGTCGTTGCGGTTTCAGCTAAGAAAGGTAAATGTAGTTTGGAGAAAACAAGCATGCTTAAAAATTCATTTGGTCCTTATCATAGTAGTTTTGTGGCTATATGTACATTTTGAAATGCATTTAGTACCAGATTCCATTGCTCTTGTTCACAGTGAGTGGCACCTTACAATGGGCTCAATCCTACTAAACCAATAAAGCACATAAGCACGTGCTTAATTTTTGCTAAGTGCTTAAGTTCCATAGAAGTCAATGTGACTACTCACATTCTTAGGCCTGGCCTACATTTAGAATTTAAATCAACATAGCTACGGTGCTCATGGGTGTGAAAAATCTACAACCTGCCCTGTAGCTTTGCTGATCTAACCTCAAGTGTAGATGCAGTTAGGATGATGGAAGAATGCTTCTGTTGCCCTAGCTACCATCGCTCAAGGGAAGTGGTTTTCCTACATTAACAGGAAAAAAACCTTTCCGATGCTGTAGGATGAATCTACACTACTCCTGTGCCAGCATAGCTACAATGCCGTAGTTACGACATTATATTCTCTGTAGTGTAGACAAGCCCTTAAAGTTGAGCATTTGCTGGCATGTTTTGGTGAAGCGGGGTCAGAGTCCTCAGCATGTTGCTTGATCAAGACCCTTGTAAATAGCCCCATTGATTTCAACAGGGACTACTCAATGTGAGTACACATGGCAGACTGTAGCCATTAGTATTTACATTAGTTTTAAAAGCAAAATCCTTGAATGTATTTTTTTTGCAATGGACTGTAGCATAAAGTTTTATACTGAATGTTTTCTTGTGCCAGGTTGAAAAAAACAAATGAAAAGGATGCTGCTATCAATGAAAACTCTATCAATACAAACAAAGAAATTTATTTCCCTATGTTTAGGGCCCTACGAAATTCACAGCCATGAAAAACGTGCCACGGACCATGAAATCTGGTCTCCCACCATGAAATCTGGTCTTTTGTGTACTTTTACCCTATACTATACAGATTTCAGGGGGGAGACTGGCGTTTCTCAAATTGGGGGTCCTGACCCAAAGGGGAGTTGCAGGGGGGTCATGGTATTGCCACCCTTGCTTCTTTGCTGACTTCAGAGCGGGGCAGCCAGAGAGTGGTGGCTGTTGGCTGGGCGCCCAGCTTTGAAGGAAGCACCCTGCCAGCAGCAACGCAGAAGTAAGGGTGGCAATGCCATACCATGCCATCCTTACTTCTGCGCTGCTGCTGGCGGTGGCTCTGCCTTCAGAGCTGGGCTCCCGGCCAGCAGCCGCTGCTCTTCAGTTGCTCAGCTCTGAAGGCAGCGCTGCCACCAACAGCAGTGCAGAAGTAAAGGTAGCAGTACCGCAGCCGCCCTACAATAACCTTGCCACCCCCTCCCCCCCCCCACACAACTCCTTTCTGGCTCAGGACCCCTACAATTACAACACCATGACATTTCAGATTTAAATAGCTGAAATCATTAAATTTATGATTTTTAAAATCCCATGACTATGAAATTGACCAAAATGGATTATGAATTTGGTTGGGCCCTACCTATGTTATCAAAAATGACTTAGATTGTTGAAAGTAAAATAATTTTCTGAACACAATTTACCTCTTGCAATTTATCCTTTGTTTACTTTTTGCAGTTCTCTCAACTTGTTCAATGAAATTCAATTGAGACATTTTTTCCTTTCAGTTTCTTAGTGCCACAGATTTTGTGTTTCAAACACTGCAGGAAATTTCATTTGGCCTAAGGATTTGTAAGAACTGCATTTTATAGATGTTAAATGTTGGACCAGATTTAAGCTGGCACTACACTTTATCACTAAACACAGATGTTTGCAAATTTTTCTTCCCTAAATAACAAGAACTTACACATTCTATTAAATACACTTACTGATCTCCTGGGGATCTTGCATATTCCCAATTGTGTCATGTTAAATATCAGAAAATATGAAGGCCTCTATTTGGGTGTGTGCCAGGAGGGACTGTGACCTTCTTGTGTGGCCCCACTTCCTGGACATCCACCTGTTAACTAATTTGCTGAATAACCACAGGGACCAAATAATCTCTCTCTATCACACCATTCCTGCAAAGGAATTAAATAAGTATTTCAGTGATCTAGTCCCACTGATGTCAGTAGGACTATTCACATTCTTCAAGTGAAGCATGTGCGTAGGCCCTGATTCAGCAAGCCACTTATCTTAGGGTTTTGTACAGGCACTCATCATTAGTATGCAGTACAGGGATTGCTATTGAGGGAGGCCCTTGCATGACTGTGCAAAGCAAAGCCTCTGGTGTGGCTCTCTGTGCAGTCATGCCAGGCTCATCACAACCTGGCCTGAGGTTTCTTTCAAGACAAAGAAGGAAATGTTGTATTATTCATTTTTGAAAGAAATGAAGTATCCCCTTTCACTTTATTCCTTTTCTTTATAAGACTGGTCAAAAAATGTGTTACCCGTTTATTGTGAGGAAGGGAGGTTATCTTGTGGTCACAAGACTTTGAAATCATTTCCTTCAAAGAAATCTGTAGACATTTAATTACTTCAGAAAGGCTTTGTGTGGGGGGCAGCGTTTCTGACTGGAAGTCTTACTTAAACCTTATCTTTGTTTTGCAGCAGTACCTGAAAAGAAGGAAGAAAAAACAGCGAAGGCTGTGGAGCAAGGTAAAGAGAAACTTGAAATATTTTGACATTATCTGCTTTAGAAAGACAATAGCACAAGGGAAAAAACAGACAGCTTCATGACAATAACCTTTAAATTCATTACTCTATCAGTCTGTGCCATTGATCTGTTCAGTTTGCCAGAGAAGAGAGAATTTCAGATAGGATTCTGGCTCGGTCTCTCGCTTACGTAATACAAAACACACACAGACGCTTCAAGTGAACAAACCATTCTGGAGTCTTAACATTTCATTTGTCCCATAGGGGATTTCCTGTCCTGCAGGGTGACTTTGATTCAGCAACATGGGGTCCCCGTTTAAAAAAAAGAGAGACAATCATGTGGTAGGACAAGTGGAGCTTCAGCCATGTGTGGATCAGATTCTCAGTTGGGATAAATGAACGTAGCTCCATTGAAATCAACAGAGCTGTGCCAGCTTACACCACTGAGGATCTAGCGCTATGTCTCTACAAAGATCTGGAGATTGCATTGCATCCTAAGAAAAACTGGAAGGCTGATGGCCCGTCTTAGGCTACGTCTACAAGTGGAGCTGGGGGAGGGGGTTACCAGCTCACGTAGACATACTTGTACTAGCTCTCATTGAGCTAGCATGCTAAAATTAGTAGTGTAGCCAAGGTAGCATGGGCAATGCAAGCAGCAGCATGGGTTAGCCACCCTGAGTACCTGCATGGGGTCCGGCAGTTTGTACTAGGGGTGGCTTGCCTGTGTTGCCACTTGCCTCTGCCCATGCTACCCTGGCTACACTACTATTTTTAGTGTTCGCTTGATGAGAGCTATTGTGAGTACATCCGTGCATGCTGGGAATCGCACCCCCAGCTCCAACGGTAGATGTAGCCTTACACTCGTGTAAAGCCATTGAGTAAAATTCTGGTCTTTTTTTGAAAAACTTCAGTAAAAGGGCTTTGCATTGGGTGCTAGGAGATATCCTTTTACCTCTCACCCTAGAGATGGGCCAAAGACCCCTTGAGTAGTCTGCTTGAGGCCTGCTGCAGGCATCCTACACTGGACTATGATGTAGTAGATCTAGCAGCTCACTCACTGCACCATCCCACACATGGACATGCCTCTAAAACTGAGCAGTGACAGCACTTTTGATATTAGTTGTCAGAGTCCACTGTTCAGTAAGCAAAGGAAAGGAAGAATATCCATCCTACTGTAATGCCAGTTCAGTATTGCCAACCCCAAACATTCAGGAATTGGGGCCCCAAAGTCATGAGATGGGTTAAAAATCATGAGATTTTTTTTTTAAATCATCATTTGGGGTTCTATTTATTTGCCTTCTGGTTTTTGAGCCTAAAGGGTTTACTTAGGTCATGTATTCAAGCTTTTCTCCACAAACATGAGGGTTAAAAATACAGTTTTAATTTTAAAATTCTCACCTACTTGTCTGATTCTAGGGGCTGGGGCTTTAAGAGCAACACAAAATACTGAAAGTTATAATAAAATCATGAGTTAGCAGCATTGCTAATTTAACAACCCTAGCAAGAATTCTAGTGTTTCAAAATAAAATGTTCAGGTATTAAAACTGTTTTGCCTTTGATTTTAAATCGCTCGTACATAGAACTGGGCAAAATAGTGGTAGGAAAATTATTATTGATCATATTTACCAGCTTTTATATTAGTAGAAATGTAGAGATTGGTGCAACCTTTGCAAAATGTTTAAAGGAGAGTAGGAAGAGCAGGGTGGTTGGAGAGCTTCAGGGAACAGGCAGAGCTTTAACTCCATCCCCCTATTGAGCGGCCAAAAGTAGCTGAGCAAATGGGGAGCAGGGGAGAAGGGCAGGATATTAAGTTAGTAGAGGCTAGCAGTGAATTACTACTTACTCTATTTCCTCTTTTGCTCCTGGTCTGTCTGCACTTTGAGCTGGAGTGGTAATTTACATCTTGAGTACATATGTGCATTTTAGTTTTGATGGAGCTAGCATGCTAAAAATAGAAGTGGAGCGAGCACAGCAGGATGGGTTGGCCATCCCAAATAAAATTCTGTTCAGGACCCTAGGTATGTACTTGGGCAACTAGCCCATCTGGCTGCTCGCACTGCCAGGGCTACAGTTCTATTTTTAGCATGCTAGCTAGATTAGAGCTAGTGTGTGTACATCTACTCAAGCTGGAAATTAGCCCTGCAGTTGGATGTGTAGATGTACCCCTAAGTCCCAATACTCCCTGGGTTACTGGACACTGCTACAAAGGTTGCTAATTAGTAGAAAATTGTACAGGTTGTTTTGATATTTTTTGTGTGTGATGTGGTTACATGTCCACTACAAATTGGACTGAGTCCATGAACTCATTTCACATATGCTGTCAAGCAGCCATAAAATGGTAATGACTTTCATTCTAATCCTTAGCAGTTAAGATTAATTTCTCTTGTTTGTTGACTAAAGATGTTTTTATGGGTTTCTTCTATTACAACCCATTTTTTGTTAGCATTACATTTTTGCTCCTACAAGAAACAAAGGTTACTCTAAAGAGGTTTTTTGTTTTTTGTTTAGATAAACCACAGCCGAAAGAAACAAGTAAGTTTTATCATACATTTTCCCTAAACTCTACAGATGAAAAGAAGTATATGAGAGCCAAGTATGATTATTTATTATTATGGGACGGGTGAATGGATGAATGGTTGATTAGATAGAATAGGATCAAGTAAACAAAGGTATTCATATGGAAATGCTAAGAAATTCTTTTCTATTTTAGAGCAGAGGATTAGGGTCTCTTTACTGTTTGCTCTCTACTTCTTTTGGCCATGAGGAGATTTCTCACCTCTTTGTAACACTGCTGAGAAAAACCTAGATTACAAAAAAAATATTATTTTATGGACAAAATTCTTCTCTCTGATTGTCACTGAGACGCCATTAGCCTCAGTAAGTATCTCAGCTGCATATTCTCATGTCAGTAGAAGTTTAATGGTGAGAACCAGTGCAGAATAAATAACAGAGGGCCTTGGTGTGAATTAGTGGTGCTATCCTGCATACCAGACTATAATTTTGCCATAATTATAATATAGTATTTCAATGGCAACTATATGATAGATCTCAGACTGCTCATCTAGTCACAATATGTCCTATATCTATTTATAATTTAAGCTAATATTTCCAAGCTTTCTTTTAATTCTTGAATGACATCTGTATCAGATCCAGCACCATCCCAAAAGCTAAGCTTTTCCTGGAGATGGCATTAATCTTGGCAGCATTTTCTGAATGGCTTTCTGGTTTTTTGGATCACTTGGAACATAAGGCCTAGTCAGTATGATTCAGGCTTTGAGTTCACAAGTGTTTGATCTCTTGAAATCAAATCATTGGTGTGACATCTTTTGAAATAATGCAATAATGGTGCTGTTAGTAATGGAGATGCACATTGCCTGAGTTCTTATAAGCAGGCTTCTGAACTTAATGGGTTTAGCAGTGTGTGATGCTGGCTGGCTTATTTTGCTAATATAATTAAATGTATTGTCATTGCTGGAATTGACCACAAAAGCTGCATTCAAATCACATAAGGGGTCTTGACATAAGCGTTCAGAAATAAGGACACTGATTCTGAAGACAGAAACTCCATCTTTTGCCCACCCATTTGTTGCTTTGGGGTGTTGCAGGATGTGGCATGGTATACAGGACTGCCGTTGGGTGACTCCTACAATATAGAGGCACAAAGGTGTAGTTAATAATTTTCAGCCTTAGCTCTACATTTCATTCATGGTAACATTTATATTATATATGAATATTTAATAGATAGTCTATTTAGTATTTGACTTTTTGATAGTAATATTAGATGGGTAACACTGCTTCACAACATTGGCATTGAATTGTTTCTTTTCTATATTTTGAGCATCAGATGGCTGAAACACTGACTCCATTTGAAAATAGAAGGGAGACAGACAATTTGTATATTTTTAAGGATTAAAAAAAAAAAATCTATCCCAACAAAATGATTCCTCCCCCCCCCCCCCCCCGCCAACCCTCATTTAACAAACTTTCTTCTGACCTTTTCTTTTGTAAATGTAACTATTTGAAAGAAAAAGGCTCTTTCGCTGTATGATCATGAATACAATGTAACACACTTCCATTGAACTAATTTATTCTACAGATTAGAGCTTTACTATAACCAGAAATGAGGTTTTATCAGCTTTTGGTCAACTTTGCTATAAGCGAAGTCTCATTATAACCGAATTCCCTATATGCAGATTTCCAGGTACTAGACTTGTTCTACAAAAAGCACGGTACTAAAACAGAAACAAAAAGCTTCATTGTTGCACTGATAAATCTCTAAACATTGGATGTATGCCACATTTTAGAAAGCTATGATGAGAAAAAGTGAAGTGTGATTTCAGTCTGCCAATAAAAGTCACTGAGGTTATTTATGCCTTTCAGCAAACTTTGGCAAGTTTCAGACCTGCACTCCTATTCCCAGCAGAATTTAGGCCCAGGCCTGTTATTTTCTGCAGGGAAAGCTAGGCTGTCTTCTACCACAATGCTCTCCAGCATCTTCAAGCACTGGACTCTTGGCCCACTCCTAGCTCCTTAGAGGAAGGCCAGATGACCTGATCTTTCTCACACTTTCCTAGGAGAGCTGGGGAGGGGAAGGGTGGCAGAGAGCAAGGTAGGCCTGCTTTTCCTAAATATTTTGTCTTCCGTTGGTGGCCTGCCTACCTTCCGCCACCACTATTTGTCTGCAAATTATTATAGCAGCAAGAAGCCGCAGTCATGGACCAGAACATTAGTCTAGGTGCTGTACAAAACATAACAAAAAAGTCATAGAATCATAGAAGTGTAGGGTTGGCAGGAACCTCAGGAAGTCATCAATTCCATCTCCCTACACTGAGGTGGGACCAAATAAACATAGACCAGGTGTTTGTCCAACCTGTTTTTAAAAACCTCCAATAATGGGTACTCCACAACTTCTCTTGGAAGCTTATTCCAGAGCTTAGCTACCATTAGAGTTAGAAAGTTTTTTTTCCTAATATCTAACCTAAATCTCCCTTGCTGCAGGTTAAGGCCTGTCACAGGGCACCTTTGTTCCTACCCAGTGAACTACATTGCCTAGGCAGTTCAGATGGTTTCACGATCACAAACACACTGGACTGGTTGTTTTTCCACCAAGGTGTGTGTTTATTCCTCTCTTACATAATAATACCATGCAATATAGGCTTACAGCAAGGATAGGTGTTCCTGTAGCTCTCACCCGCAGAGCCATCTCCTGAACTTCCCTTGCTTCCTGTTTCCTCCCCTTTTATTATCCCCTGTTACCTTGTTCGCCCAATGATTGTCACCCAGGTGCTCACAATCCCCCATCAGAAATTGTATAATTGCCCTCAGCCTTCCTCAGGCTGCAGCAAGGTCAGTGATCAGGGTGCTGCTGGTAGCGCCCTTTCACAGGCTTATTACTTCATGGCCTACTTTCAGTACACATGGAGAACAAGTGATCACCATCGTCTTAATAACAGTCCTGAACATAGTTGAACACTGTTATCGGGTTCTCCCTCAGTCTATTCTCAAGACTAAACGTGCCCAGTTTTTAAACCTTTCCTCATAGGTCAGGTTTTCTAAACCTTTTATCATTTTTGTTGCTCTCCTCTGCACTCTCTCCAGTTTGTCCACATCCTGCCTAAAGTATGGCACCCAGAATTGGGCACAGTACTCCATCTGAGGCCTGACCAGTGCCAAGCAGAGTGGGACAATTACTTACAATGTCTTATATAGAACACTCCAATTAATGCATGCCAGGATATTGTTAGCCTGCTTCACAGCTGCATCATTGTTAACTCCAGTTCAATTTGTGATCCATTCAACCCCCCCACCCCCTTTTCAGGAGTACTACCACCTAGCCCATTACTCTCTATTTTGTAGTTGTACATTTGATTTTTCTTTGCTAAGTCAAGTACATTGTGCTTTTCTTTATTGATTTAATCTTGTTGATTTGAGACCAATTCTCTGATTTGTCAAGTTTTTTTTTATTTCTAATCCTGTCTTCCAAAGTGCTTGCAGCCCCTTCCAGCTTGGTGTCATCGTCAAATTTCATAAGCATATTCTTTACTCCATTATCCAAGTCACAAATGAAAATATTGAATAATACAGGACCCAAGACTGACCTGTGAAGAACCCACTAGATATGCTATTGCAGTTTGATAGAGAATCATTGATAATTATTCTTTGAGTACCATCTTTCAACAAGCTGTGTACCCACTTTATATTAATTCCATCTAGAACATGTTTCCTTAATTTGCTTATGAGAATGTCATGAGGGCCTGTGTTAAAAGCCTTACTATAATCAAGATATATCATATCTACTGCTTCCTGTCTATCCACCAGGCCAATAAACCTGACAGAGAAGGAAATTAGGTTGGTTTGCCATGATTTGTTCTTGACAAATCCATACTGGCTATTCTTTATGAACCTATTATCCTCCAGCTGCTTATAAGTTGATTAATAATTCGTTCCAGTATCTTTCCAGGTATCAAAGTTAAGCTGATTGGTCTTTAAGTCCCTGGATCCTCTTTGTTCCCCTTTTTAAAGAAAGGCACTATGTTTGCCCTTCTCCAGTCTTCTGGAACTTCAGGGATAGTCCAGGTATTCTCAAAGATAATTACTAATAGTTCTGAGTTTGCTTCAGCTGCTTCCTTAAGTACCCTACGATGAATTTCATCTGCCCCTGCCTTGAATACAACTAACATCTAAATATTCTCCAACCTGTTCTTTCCCTATTTTGGCTGGCATTCCTTCTGTCCTGTTGTTAATATTACTTGCGTTGAGTATCTGGTCACCATTAACTTTTTTAGTGAAGAATGAAGCAAAATAGGCATTAAACGTCTCTGCTTTCTTTCAGTTATTACCTCTCCTTCCCCACTAAACAGAGGGCCTACATTTCTTCATCTTTCTCTAGCTTACAATGTTTTCAAAGAATCTTTTTTTAATTGCCTTTTATGTTCATTGCTAGGGTAACTCATTTTGTCCCTTAACCTTTCATATTTGTTCCTACATGCTTGTGCTATTCTTTTGTTCACCTCCTTATCAATTCATCCATGTTTCCACTTTTTGTAGGGTTCTTTTTTGATTGTTAGCCCGTCTCTTATTTCTGCTGGCCATGTAATGCACTTTCACTAAGGGGTTGAGGCACCTCAAAGCATTAAATGACTAGTAGGAGCAGAGGCATCTTTCCTGACCTGTTAAAAAAGAATGGAGGAGGGTGGACAGACTATCTATCCCCAAGGAGATACTGGAAGGATTAAAAAGTATCCAGCTTATTTTGCTGACCCCTTGAAAAATGAAGATGGCGAAAGTGGGTCACCGAAACATTATCTGAGGAGAGGAGAGTTGGAAATGGGTCAGTTTGCTCCCTTCAGATGGCAACTAAAATTAAGAGTATCCTGGACCTGTGGGAGGCTGCTTGTTTAAACTTTAGTAAATCTTGCAAGTTTCATAATGAAATCAACAAAACACATACTGTGAACTGAAACAGGCAGGTTTCACACAACTCTTCTAATCAGTTCATCTCTTGCCATTTGTGCCATTGTATAGCTAGAGTCTCTCATACTAACTGGTTCTTTATCTCATACGATTCAGTCTCTGTATTTCACAAACCAGGCTTTTGCTTGTGACTGTCACTGTATCTGTGACAAATATTTCTTTACAGAACCTGTAAAAGAGAAAGAAGTGAAACCTCCAGCTGCAACAAAGGATAAAGATAATATAGCAGCATAAAATACTACAAGTGCCAGAGGATTTGATTTTTTTTTTAATCCCCATTATATATGGATGTCTTTATTTGTAACATAAAACATAGTTTTGGATTGGTGAGGAAAATACATTTTCAGAGTTTAAGAAATATTCAGACTGCCTGAATTGTAGGTGAAGAACAAAGCTGAGGCAATGCAAAATGTTTGCAGTGAAACTCAGAATTACAGCCTCAGAATCGAGAAGCATTTGATAAAGTTTGCAAAGGATTTCAGAAAATATGGCACAAGTTTTAAGTGATCTTTGTTCTCACATTGTAATTACATAAAATATGTTGTTTTATTTTGTAAGCATATTAAATATGGTCAAAATCAGTGTTTTTGACTGAATTTTGAAATGGTTTTGGAGACTGTTTCAAACAATCAGTTGTCTGATCAAGCATTGTCACGGAGTCATCAGATTTTAGCCGTTAGCCCTTTGGTTTGATAATTAAACTAATACATATTTTTACAGAGCATGTCAAAGAAAAGGAAGTAAAGCATCCTGCAGCTTTAAAAGATAAAGGTAATTATACACATTATAGAATGTTTGTTGGTTTAAAATGATCATAACTAACTTTATTATAATTATAACTAAATCTAGGAGGGGCTTTCCTCTATCTTTAAAAATAATCTGAATATTAAAATTGTCAAAATCTCATTTACCATATATGTGATGAAAGGAGAGTCAAACAGTGTTATCTAACTACTGTGTAGAAGCCACAGAACTATTAATATACTGTGACAAAGTTCCTCCTCTATCTTGGTGGGTCCTGCGCTTATTGGCGGATTTTCTTGCCTCAGAGATTCACCATGTGGGTTGGGGAACAGTCCAGAGATCTTCCCCTCTGGGAGAACCCAGAGTCCAGGTCAATTGGGAGGTTTGGAAGGAACCCAGGCCCACGCTCTACTCCGGGTTCCAGCCCAGGGCCCTGTGGACTGCAGCTGTCTATAGTACCTCCTGTAACAGCTGCATGACAGCTACAACTCCCTGGGCTACTTCCCCATAGCCTCCTCCAAACACCTTCCTTATTCTCACCACAGGACCTTCCTCCTGGTGTCTGATAACGCTTGTGCTCCTCAGTCCCCCAGCAGCACACCCTCTCACTCTCAGCTCCCTGCACCTCTTGCTCCCAGCTCCTCACACTCACACCACAACCTGAAGTGAGCTCCTTTTTAAAACCCAGGTGACCTGATTAGCCTGCCTTAATTGATTCTAGTAGCTTCTTCTTAATTGGCTCCAAGTGTCCTAATTAGCCTGCCTGCCTTAACTGGTTCTAGCAGGTTCCTGATTACTCTAGTGCAGCCCCTGCTCTGGTCACTCAGGCAACAGAAAACTACTCATCCAGTGACCAGTATATTTGCCCTCTACCAGACTCCTGTACCCCACTGGTCTGGGTCTATCACAATACAAATGCTAGTTCATTATGAAAACTATTTTCATCAGTGATTAAGATCTATAACCTCATCAAGATAAAGAACTGTTAGTGTCTTCTAGAGGCAGTTGGAAAGTTCTGAATTGAACTGCTTGTATAAACCTGTGGATGTAACATGAATAAAGTAAAACAGTAGCATATGAAATGGTATGAAAGTGTGATAGATAGTGACATGCCTTCAGGGCTTTGTAAAGGCTGAGGTTAAAAGCTCACTGCTTCAACCATTCAACCACCTGAGTCTTTAGAAGTGCAAGTCTGTCTATTTCTTCTCTCCCTTTCTTTCTCATGTAAGTTTAAAATTTCTTATGGCATTTTTTGCATGTATAGATGGTTAACTCAACTAAAATTTCCCTTGAGTCACTGTTTTTCAGCATGCTGTGCCCCCTTCATCTCCCTTATTGCTATCCTCCACTCCAGAGTTACTCGCATTTCAAGGGTGAAGCAATATGTGTTAATACATAGTTTAAAAAGTGCTTTGTTCTTCAGGATAAGAAGTATCACCACATTTGTAAATATAATAATATCTTATATTAGATAACAGTAATTATTTTGTATTATTTCAAACCGGAGTAACTGAGGAAATTAGTTTATTTTCTTTATGTAGAATAACACCCCATGTAAATTAGTGAACTGTAGAGAAAGAGACAGCAATTGAATTGCTAGATATATACTCAAGCCCTGGTAATCATGCTGATTTACCACTTCTTTATGATAAGGGCCCCTATCCGACAAACACATTCACACATGAATAGTCCCGCTCTTCAAGTGATTGTCCACGTGAATTCCACTTCTAGTGTGCATGCACCCCATTGGATGAGATTGGATTATTTCAGCAAGCAGTGTCCATTGGGGCCACACCTGCTCCCTGAATCCCTCATTCCCTCCCATCCAAGGGCATAAAGGGCACAGCGGGGTCCAATTGTCCTTCAGTTTCTTCTCCTCATCCCTAACAGCAAGACAGAAATCTGCTTCTCTGTACACTGTATTTTTCTCTTAGACTTGTAAATATATCAGATCATGTAATTAATGTAGGGTTTTTTTCATGTCCATTGACATTAGATTTGTGTGTGTGTGTGTTTAGGGACTTGTCAGGTACTGGGATTCAGTTGCTGTGCCTGAAACAAACTCCCCAGCATTTAAAACTTGCCCATGTTGTAATGCAGCTATTTTGCCTAATGATGGGAGGTGCCTTTTTTGCCTTGGAGATAGGCATGTCCCTGACAGAGCATCTATCTGTTGCTCCTTTCTCCAAAAGGCCATGTTACACTCCCAGACTAGGGATGATTTTAAAACTGGGGCTTTATTAAACTTACTATCCAAAAAACCAAATGCATGCAGCATGCACGAGTCCCATACCCACTCAGTTTCACTGGAGCACAGCAGCCCTTCAGGGATAACATTTTGCTTCCCCACTGTATTCTCTTTTTTCCTATTCAGTGCTGTCGGTTGTTGGCTGCGTGTGTGTTCTTGCTGTGTGTGTTGCACCAGCTCTGAATCAGAGTTTATGTGCATGAGATGCATTCAGTAGGTGCATTCAATAGGATAAGTAACTGTTCTTTCCAGTCAGTCAGGCCACACACCTACTTGAAGTTAAGTATGTGCGTAAATGTTTGCAGGATAAACACCTACGTGTTTTATTTTTTATTATATAAATTAACAAGTAAAAGAAATACAAGGTAAAATTGTGAAAAAAACTCAATTAATAGATAAACATTCATTTTATGTAAATACTAGCTTGTATATAAGTTTAAACATTATGAACCAAAAATATCCCTGTACTTTCCATCCAACCAGTCTTTGATGGGATAGTGAAAAGTTTGTTGAATCTCTTTTGGAAAGAAAAAGGCAGATGCTATGTAGGGATTTGGCATGCTAATGAAAATCAACTTAAGAGAAAGCAAAGGAGAGAACCGATATAGCTCTTATCAAATCAGCATTTGAAGGCCACGATTTCAAAAAAGGAAACTACTGCACAAAATCCCGGTTTCAATCATATGTACCCAAATGGCTGGATTTGGGGTCTTCAGGCCAAGTACTACTAATCCCTGTTATGGAGCTTGTGAGCTCAATGTTGGTGTTCTTGGAAAATGGAATAAAGGTATTGATTTTAGTTTTGGATGAGCTATTTAAACATTTTTGTGATCAATACAATCCCTGCAAGAAAAGAGGGATCATGGTATCTAATTCAGACTCTTTTGGGCAACAGGGTGAGTTTTGGGATAACAAGAGAAAGATGAAGATTCTCTGAATCAAAACTCTTGCTATGAAACTGAGTCAATATGTGTGAATTATTACTACTGCCAGTAGAAAGGCAGGAAAGAGTGAAGAGGAGCATTGACTCAGGCCAGCTTTAGCATTAAGCATTTTTTTGTTTAAGGTGGAGGAATTTCAGATGTGGATATTCTGCCAGTCTGAACGTAACAGTGGCTCTCTGTCTAGTTAAAAGGCTGAATCAAATGTCCCTGAACCTTATGGTCAGGTCCACTTCTAGTTTAATAAATTCCAGTTAAGGAGAATACTTAAGAAACTTACTTTCTTCTACAGAAGAAATATCGTCCTATTAGGGGTAGAATCTGAGACTTATTTATAAATATAACACTAAATCTTCAGCTCTTTGCTGAAATAAGAAATCCCCTTCAACAATTTCAGGTTGGTTTAATTTTGATTTGCTGGATTAGTCTGAGGCCAAAGAAACTCGGGATGCATAGGTTCCTGTGCATATATTTTATTGTTATCCAGTTATGTGCTCTATTTATTTTTATGTTTCTACACAAGGAAAAAAGTCAGCGGTTTGTATCCCTTGCACAGTACTTATACTACATGTTATTTAAAGAAACAAATGTGTATTGTTTGCTGCTCTTTGGTCCTTTATCGCACTTGCTATGCATTGTGTGTAGGTCATTTGAAGTTTTAAAAAAATCCTGTTTGTAGCATTCAGTGGAGTATTTTCTTTTATAGCAAGTATTTTCCTTTCAAAATGGAAACTTACGGTGTGTAAATTTAAATGTCCTCTGATGCCTAATAAAATGAATCAGAAAGTGATGACTTTTTCAGACTATATGTCCTATTTCTTTTCTTCTCCTGTTTTATTGCTAGAGTATGAATATTTGTGTAACAACAAGATCTTTGTTCTGATTAATTTATTTACTCCTGCTGCTTGTTCCTATCCTAAAATCATATGATCACAGCTTCTCATCTGCAATTAATCTGTGCTTGATAAAGGAGCAGTATGAGGCAAAGAGGGGACAGGTGGTTTTAAGCTATTTTTATGTTCCCCTAATCCTGGGGCCATCATGGACCAGGTCAGTCCCTGACAAGTCAGAGCAGCTTGAAGGTTGACATCATTCAGACCGTTTGATGATATAAAATCACTGCTCCCTGTGGCTGATGGAAAGAGAGGGGAGCTCTTGGGGCCATGTGTCTCTAAAGCCCTGGCTCACGAAGATAGGGGATAAGAACACCTTGGATACCCCCCTGGTGCTGCTGTTAGTTGTTGCTTCTGCTGCTTAGTCCCTAATTGCTAGACAATGCTGGGAGCTTTTTCAAGGGCCACTCCACCTAGGAAATTTCATGGAGGTCCCCTGCAGCAGGGAGGGATGGACTGTTGGGCTGTGTCCCCCCACTCCATGTTGGGAGAAGGATCATCTAGCACCCTCCCTCTAACCTCTGGTGTTGCTGATAGTGTCTGCTAAGTCTCCCAGATCAGATGCATGCAGGTAATTTAAGGCTCTGTCCCCACTGGAAATGAACTTGTATTAGCAAAGCCCATGTCTAAAGTCAGGTTGAGTTTAGTGGTGGATTAAGACAGATCCTTGGGATCCAGTCCTGGTAGTCTGGAGGGCCTGCAGCTGTTGAGAGTTGGAAACTAGTTTTAAATCTAGTTTAGAGAGAATCTTCTGTTGGCTCAACACTGTTTTTACAGTGAATTTAGCTAACATTGGTTTATACAGAGCCTACAGTAATCCTTGCAAGGAGATGTAGTTCTGCTAGGCATTTAAGTGCCATATCAGCTCAGAAGGATTATGACTGACTGTAATTAGCATTCCTACAAATGGTAACATTCTTTCACTTCAACCAAGTGACATTCAAAAAGGTCCAAAATTGTTTCCTCCCTTTGAAAACATCATTTCCTATCTAATCCCTGCAAATGCTCACTGACCTGTACACTTCAGAGGCCAACAGATTAGCACCAGTAGGAAATGGCTATTAATAAGATGTGTTCCATATAATATTAATGATACGATGTAATAAGGGTGCTCAGTTCTCTTACTGAGATAAAATACATATTCCCCGCCTAAGGTATTGAATTGAAGGGCCTGACTGAAAGCCCACTTAGAGTCAATGGAAAGATTCCTGCTAACCTCCAACAGGCTTTGGCTGAGGCCCTAAGAATCTGGTCCTGTATTCAGATCCACTTACATGGATCTCTGCATCCATGCAAAGTTCTAGGTGTCCCTAGCCTCTGTTTGCCAGAAGCTGGGAATGAGCAACTGGCGATGGATCACTTGATGATTACCTGTTCTGTTCATTCCCTCTGGGGCACCTGACACTGACTACCATCGGAAGACAGGATACTGGGCTAGATGGACCTTTGGTCTGACCCAGTAGGGTTATTCTTATGTTCTTATGTACTTCAGTAGGGCTCTGTGTGGGGCCAGCAGTCTGTGTTAAAGAATCAGGGACTTAATTTGACAGATTGGTGTCAAAGGTGATTGCAGACAAAATGCCAGAAAGTGTAAAGAGAGATCAAGGGTTATATTGGTTTAGCTTTTACCATATGTTACTTGCTAGTCCTTTTTAAATGCATCATGTGTACATCTATTATTTTTAGTCATTAAAACTGAAATCCACTGACTGTACTTTCCTATAGAGCATGTAAAAGAAAAAACTGTGAAGACTCCAGAAGTTCCAAAGGACAAAGGTAATGGCACAAGTTAAATATAAATTCATAGATTTAATAACTAAATATCTGAATAGCTATGCAATATTGGAAAAGAGTCTCAAATGGAGATACGTGGGTATTATTAGTAATCTCTCTTGAGATCTAAATTCACTACTTGATAACACTCAGGTTATCTTAAAGCACACATACAAGATATACTGTAGGTTCAGTGTCAAATAACAAAATTAAATGCCCAAACAGACTTCTCCTACCAACAGGGTCATCAAAACTGAAATTAGAAGGCATAGCTGGTCGAAAATTGGAATCTGCATGCTGTGTGAAATTCTGATATTTCAAAATGTGTTTAGTCTCAAATTGGGATGGAAAAATTGAAATATCAAAATTTCTCACAGCATGTAAAGTTCTGAAAAATTTTGAATCAAAATGTTACGACATATCATTTTGGTTCACAGTTGAATTGCATCCACCTGAGCTGCTGGCTCAGGAGAGTAGTAGTTCAGTCCTCATTTTTTTCTCGGGACCAGGCTCCTTGGCCAGGCTACAATTCCTGTCATCTTTCCCTCTGGTTGAAATTGAAAAACTCTGAATTGCCACTGTGAATGATAATGAATAGTTATTGGGCCATGCAAAAAAAAGTGAGAATGGCTGTAAAGCCTGCTAGTTAGGGCCCTCACTTCGGATGTGTGAGATTCAAGTCCAAGTCCTTGTTCCAATGACTATCTATTTATACAAACATAAAACGGCTTTAATGGGAGAGACTGAGGGAGCCTGGCACCAGAATATTCCATTGCCCTGTGATTAGGACACTCTCCTGCAATGTGGGAGATCCAAGGTCTAATCCTCTCTCTATATCAGGCAGAGGGGAGAACTCAACGTGGGTCTCCTCATCTGAGGTGAGTGGCCTAACCACTGAGCTAAAGTGATAAGGAGGGTGGCACTATCACTTCCTCCTCTGGTCATGTCAGACTAGCCCAAAAAATCTACATGTTTCAGTAATGTCAAAACAAACAGTTTAGTTTCAACATTCCCAAAACACTTCAATTTTTTGGTTTTAGTCAAAACTATTTGGTGAACTCAGTATGAAGTTGAGAATAGTTTTGGGTTGACAGAAATGGCTTTTTTTGATGAATAAACTATTTGTTGAAAAAAAAATTGCCCAGCTCTAGTTCCATATCTTTTGTCAGTCCCAGATAAAAAGAACCTCTCCTTAGCCTTCTTTGGCATCTTCTGGCTTTTAATTCTAACACTAACTGTATCAGTGTGTGCTCATTTTGTATTTCAGTTCAGTCATGGAAAAATCCATTGCTGATGCCAACCGATGTATAAAATTACTTTCCTCTTCATAAATCATTATTCATTTTCTATTTGAGAGACAACCTAACAAGTTCTCTGAATACAAAAGAACTAATGGCATATTATAGGTTTGTTATTTTACTTATCAAACTAAGTCTAAAAGGCTCAGTTAATTACATCTTTGTATTGTCCTGCTTACTTCCATGCTATTAAAGCCACTTGATTATCACATCTGTCTTCTTTTCTCTTTCCATATCAAAATATATGACTCATTCCTTCTCATGTGTCATCTTTTTTCTCTAACCTGACTTCTGATAAATGTTAAATGTTTCTTTCCAGAGCCTGTTAAAAGAAAAGAAGTGAAGCCTCCAGCAGCCTTAAAGGAAAAGGGTAATGGCTCATAGTCACATGTAAAAACACCTATTCCCTTATTAAATATACAGTTGTTCACACTAACGAGTGCATCGTTGCCTCAGTGCACACAATTCCTGTTAACCTTAAATTACAGATCTTCTGTGAAAAGTTACAAAAACCGGCACCGTCTTATTCATTAGATCTGATCCCTTTGTGTTTCTGAAGTCACATGTAATTAAGAAATAAAAATAAGGTTTTCTATTTTTGACTCTTGTCTGATCTGCAGAGCCAGTGCACCTACTGGAGAGAGAGCTGGTGTCTGCTGCTTCTTATGCATCAGTCACTAACAGATTGTTAACTAAATTCCAGTTATTGGCTAAATTCATTGACTCCTGTGCAAGCCCATGGAAGACAATGGGGGAGCTCAGTTGTACTAAGGGCATAGTTTGGCCTATAGAATCTTTTCATGGTTAAAATGGTCTGGTAGGAAAGCGCATAGTTTGCCTTTCAGATCCCAGACTGAACCCTTGCTGAACTAAACTGAGTTTTGGATTCTTAACAAAACCCCATGCTAATCAACTCTTGTCTAGTTTGGTATATTTTTTGTGAAACTGTTGCACAGCTCTAGATACTGTATAAAGGCATGATAATATAAATACCTCCCTGCTTCAATTTTTGCTGATAATTTTTTCAGAGCCTACAAAAGAAAAAGAAGTGAAGCCTCCAGTTCTTGTCAAAGAAAGAGGTAAAAATAGAATAATAGGTAATAGAAAAATAGAAGTTCTAAATTACTAAGAGTCCATATTTAGAGATGGGATTTTCTAAAGCACCTGGAGAATTTGGTGCTCAACTCATTCTGGGCTTTTCAAAATCTCACCCTAGATTAATTAATCACATGCTTCTGGAAATGATACTTAGTTGGTCCTAAAGTGATTGCCATATAACCTGCAGTCTGCTTTAAAGGGCAGAAATAATAATCACGGAGTCCTAGATGGAAAAGATCCATGAAGTCATCTTAGTTCGAGTTTTGTTCAGTTTAAATGTCTCGGGCAATGAAGCTTCCACTGCTTCCCTTCTGAGATTATTCCACAGTAAAAGATCTTGTTTACAGCGGACTTTTTCCTTTAAAATTCTTACCCCCCCCCCCCTCCCCCGGCATGTTTGCCAGTATCTTAAAGAAGGCCTAACAGTCTACTCTTGTTTTGTTTTTTCTCTTCCCTCCTGTTCCCTTTACTACATCATGTAATGTGCACATTTCAATACTCCCTTTATTTCCTTTTCCCACTATTTTCTGTGCCTCCTTCCCTGTGATTGGAGATCCTACACTCCTCTATGCCTTGATCCCCTTTAATCATATTTCCACCTGTGCAGCTTCTCCTTCAAATCCCTCTTAAAAAAAATCCTCCTTCCACAAACCCTATAAACCCTAGTGTTTCCCTTTAAAGAACAGTGTCACATAGAATAAAAGATTTTAAAAAGCCCACAAAAGCCTATGAGCTTTTGATACATGAAACATCAACCAAAGCTACTGCATGAAATTATTGCTGTACCTGGTCCTCCATGCCTTCTCTTCCCATGAATGTATACAAAATTGTAACTTTTTCAGGGGCCACAAGAAAACAAGCAGTGAAGCCTCCAGTTGTCGTCAAAGAAAAAGGTAAAAATTATTTGTCAAGTTATGCCATAACTGAGGCCCTGATCCTGAAATCAGATCCTCCTCCCTCTGTGAAGACACAAGAGCCCCGACCTTCAAAGGTATTTAGGTTCCTATCTCCCATTGAAATCAATGGGCGCTAAGCATCTCAATACCTTTATGATCTGGGCCACGGACCCTTAAGTTGTGTGCTCTTTGGTGCAAGCGTGCTGTTTCTTTGTCTATTAAGTGACATGCACTTTCATGGGGTACCTACTACTACTAAGTAGATCTCGCAGCCAGAAAGTTGTTAATTGCTCATCATTTCCCCTTTCTTAATTTTATCCCATGTTCCTAGTTGCATTTGCCATTTCATATTACATATAACTTACCCAATATAAGCACCATACCACTGTCATGTACTGTGCCTTACATATAATGATCAGGATTTATCTTCAAATAAAGAGTACTTAAGGTATACACATCCTCTAAATAAAAAAATAAATAAAAGGGATTTGGTAGGCAGTGATAATAGTAATTATAACTAATTGAGTATTCTCAAGTTTATGTATTCATATTAAACTAGTTCAGGCAAGAATTAGGTTTACATTTAGACACTAGGTACATGTTGATTAAACATCACTTATTAAAGAAGCAGTATCTCAGATTAAATGGGTAAATACTTTTAGAGCAGATAATAAGTAATAGTTTAGCAATGCAATAACAGTCAATTGAAACAAAGATACAGAGGTCATTCTTTGAAACTGCCAATTGCCTTAACGCTGCTTCAGAAAACTAAATAGCATTCCCTCCTAATCGCTGGGTACTCTCTAGGGGATACTGCAAATTATGAGGTAATGTTTTCTCTGGCAAAGTTTATGAAAGGCAAGATATGTACATTTTTAAGGGCAACCGTTCTACATAATATGTGTAGGTAATACTTAGAATAATAGTAGAGCAAGCTATTACTGCACACACTGATTCCGATGTCATTAAAAAAACAACATGAAAGTTAGGTGATGTGTAGGGCCTACCAAATTCATGGTCCATTTTGGTCAATTTAAAAGTCATAGGATTTTAAAAATGGTAAATTTCATTATTTCAGCTATTTAAATATGAAATTTTACGGTGTTGTAATTGTAGTGGTTCTGACCCAATAAAGGGGGGGGGGGTTACAAGGTTATTGTAGGGGGTTGCAGTACTGCTACCATTACTTCTGCACTGCTGCTGGCAGCAGTGCTCCCTTCAGAGCTGGGCAGCTGGAGATCAGTGGCTGCTGGTTGGGAGCCCAGCTCTCAAGGCAGAGACACCACCACCAGCAGCGCAGAAATAAGTGTTGCATAGTATGGTATTGCCACCCTTACTTCTGCGCTGCTGCTGGTGGGGCACCATCTTCAGAGCTGGGCATCCAGCCAACAGGTGCTGCTCTGTAGCCACCCAGCTCTGAAGGCAGCGCAGAAGTGAGGGTGGCAATACTGTACCCCCCTAAAATAACCTTCCAACCCCCTTGCAACTCCCTTTTGGCTCAGGGTTCCGAATTTGAGAAACGCTGGTCTCCCCTGTGAAATCTGTATAGTATAGGGTAAAAAGCACACAAAAGACCAGATTTCATGGTCCGTGATGTGTTTTTCATCGCTGTGAATTTGGTAGGGCCCTAGTGATGTGTAATGACAAAAGGCACCAGGGCTTAAATAGTCTCTAACTATTTTACACAGAATTAAAACCTAGCAAAGAGAGATAGTCTTGAATGATCATCCCCCAGATACACGACAAGAAAAGATCAAAGGAGGATGTTCTTCATTGCACCTGTCCATTGGTCTACTCTTGACAGAAGTGAGTTAGAATTAAAAAATGTATTGTTTTTTTAAAAAAAGGCAAGTCTGGTGTAGCATATTGTGCCTAAGAAATTTGTTACTTTCTGCTTCTGCTCTTGTAAGGCTGTGAATGCTGTGGGAATCCATTATATGGATCTAGCAGTGTTTGACATGCCCAGAATGTTTGCCTTCAAGTGATCAGCTCTCCATAAGTACTTCGGGTCTGATCTTTCGGTATTTATTTGTTTTTTTCTATTTAAGTAATAGTAAAGGAAATGCCTATACCAGAGCTGTAGGTGTCCTGACAATTAATCTAACATTGTAAAACATCCCAAACGTTCAAGTAGGAATAAACTAACTCCATTTCATCAGCTAGCAGTGAATCACTTACAAAACAAAGATCCTTCAAACCACCCATGGCCTACTTGGCCTATTTCAAAGTCAGAGTAAGGGGCATTTGAATACTCCAGGTCCCACTGACTTTCCCTGGGATTGTTTATGTTCATCACCTTTGAAAATCAGATCCATGGCATGCTACACTGTTCACAGCAGCCAGAGGTATTTGGTTACACTCTTACACCCATAGGATAAAATCTTGGCCCCATTGAAGTCAATAGAATTTTTGCTAGAATTTCACCCATAATATATATCATTGGAAAGTATCAGTTATGTCTTCAATGAACCCTCACAGAACATAGATCTAGTTACTACCTGGGTCAGCGTTATATAGGAGGTCAGACTAGATGATCACAGTCATCCCTTATGGCCTTGGAATCTCCGATTTCTCCCCCCCCCCCCCTCCCCCCCCCAGTAGATAGGTGAAAGAGGAACTATTTTTGTTAAATCAAATTTTTCAATCAGTCAAGAGTCATGAATGCGAGACTTATAGTTTGGTGGATGCAAAATCTGAAAATGAAGGAAACACCTATTTCAAAACACCTGTTCAATGTGCAATGGCAAGCAACGTTGAAAACAAAATGTTACCACAATAGGACAGAAAATATTGCTGAAAATATTTTTATTATTATTAAATATTATTAAAATATCATAGTATAAGTATTCCCTTGATTAATGTGTTCAATTCTGATCACCATATGTCCTAGAAGACGATATAGCAGATTTAAAAGGGCACAAAGGTGGTCAACTAATGATCAGAGGCATGTAAAGACTGCCATGTGGAAGTGCAAGATTATTTAAAATGAAGACAAGTAAGCGGAGAAATGAGAAACATGAAATCAGTGGTACAGTAAAAATAAATTGGGTGCTGTTACTAACCCTTTCCTATAATACAAGAACAAGAGAACACCTATAATTAAATTGAAAGGCAGCTTATGAAACTGATTATTTATGTATTACATCAAAAGTATTATCTTTAATCTCTGAAATTCCTCTTCCACAAGAGAGAAGGGTTAAGATCTTAGTAGGATTCCCCCCCCAAAAAAGCATGAAATACATTGTCAATAAGCACATTTATAGTTGCATTAGAAAAGATGAAAAAATGGAAGATACAAATCCTCATGTTTCAGGACACAGCTCAACCACTAACTGCCTTAGGCAAGGTCTAAACTAGAAAATATGTCAATATAGCTGTACTAGTATTGCTGAACCGCCAAACCATCCTAGTACAGATGCAGTTTATACTGGCAAGAGTATGCTTTTGCTGGTGTTGCTTATACCAATTCTCTGAGTGAAATAAGCTATGCTGGCAAGAGTACGTATGCTGGTATAACTGCTTCTACGTTAGGGCTTTTGCCAGTGTGAAAAATAGTCATCAAAGTAATCACATACTCTACCAGACATCAGTGTACTAACAAATGTTTCTTAGTGTAGACCTGGCCTAAGAATAGGGAGAAACTTCCTCTATGGGAAAATTAATCTGTGATTGCCAATTATGGGCTTTCTTGCACCATCCTCTGAAGCATCTACTGCTGGTCACTGTTAGACATACATGACAAGGTGCACTGCTGGTCTGATTTGGTATGTTAGTGATTATTTGCTTATGCTAATATAATAAATACAGCATTTCCCCTACAGCTATGTGGAAATACTATATTTATATATAATAAACTATATAATAAGAGCTAGTTGGAAAAGGGAATTAGGGAAATTCCTGCTGTAAAAAATCATTTTGAAATTTATTGAATGAAAAATTAGAATTTCCTAAGTGAAATAAAAATTTTCATTTTAATTTTGACTTCAAATGCCATTTTTAATCACAAAGTTTGGAATTTAAAATATTTATGGCTCCTCCCCCTTTTTTAAAACTGTCCCCCTTTTTTCTATTGGAAAAGCAGTAATTAAGCAACAGTAGACTCAATTTCACAAAAAGTAACACTTTCAGTCTTATTTTTGTTCTCTTTATTATAGGGCAATATGTTACTTGTCTTTTACTGATTTGCTGGGAGTTATTAGCTGCTTTTGTTATTTTAACAGAAACTTCCTTTGTCTTACCCCAACTTAAGTCTTGTTAGTGAATGCTGAATAGTGAATTTGACACAATGTACCAAAAAAGGAATAGCCACATTTCAAGTCTGCCAGACTTGCAAACCAAACATCATCTTTAACAAAAACAAATGAAGTGCAATAACATTCTGTACACTTGGGCCAGAAAGATTCCCATTTACCATTGCAGAAACATGCGTGTTTTGGATCATTACTATAGAGCGCTGCATTTAAAAAAATAAAATAAAAGCAACTTTAAAAAAAAAGTAGGGCAGAGCTGCATATGTATAAACCCTCTCCTTGGGGCTAGTCCTTCTGCTGTTGAAGGCAACTGCACACCTCCCATTTGACTTCATTGGGAACAGGCTCAGGTTGTATATGTTATGCAGTGAAGCAACCCAAACAGATGAGATGAAAATCAGTTATGTTCCAGCCACCCAAGTTTATGACAAGGTAAATCTTATTCACAATGTCTTTAAAGATTGGGATTCAGTTCAGTTGCTTCAGGTTCTTAAAAGTTGCTTCTGTTTTTGCTGTTCTATGTGACAGATCTTCATAAATCATTTTTATCCTCTGGAATTCATATATAAACAGTGCTTTCAAAAGCAAATGGAACTAACCCAGTGATGCTGAATGTGTATGGCAGGACATTGACATTTTGTCAGAAAAGTGTAACCTCAATGTGTAAAGTGGCTTTAAGCATCCATGTGCAATGCTGTGCATCATTAGCTCTTTCTTTCTTCACAATGAAAAGTGACATGTCACATAGAACATACAAACAGGGTTTGAGAAAAGTCTTTGTAAGACAAAATTGTTCCAGTGTCTTCGTAAGACAAAATTGTTCCATTGCCCTGTGGGAAACCAGGAAGAGAAGTTTCCATTTACTCCTACTGATGTTCTTTCCGCCAAAATGACAGTATACAATAAACAGGGAGCTTCTTTAATAGATAATGTAATTACAACCAAAGGAACATCATGGTTTGTGTAGCATTATGTCACAGTAGATAGAAGATATCTAGTTCAGTGTTAATCACATTAGATGTAAGTGACTGCAATACGCATACCTTTGCTAAATTAAACTAATGTTTGCAATATGGTGGTTGAATTCAAATATCATATTAAACTGCATTATGTAATCCAGAATAATAAAACATTACCAGATATTACAGTAAGACAGATGTGTTTGCTACATAGAAATTGCCACACCAGATCAGACCATTGGTCCATCAAATCCAGCAGCCTGTCTGACAGCTGCCCATACCAGATGCTTTGCGGAAACAGCAGCTGCTTCAGTGCTCAGATATTAAAGTGATGAGGTCCATATAAGTACCTAGATAGAGAGAAATATATTCAAAGCTGTAAAATTCCCATTATTGCAGTCAACATCCAGCTGTGAGAAACTTTGAATATATCTTTAAAGAAGGAAAGAAAAAGAACAAGAATAGAAAACATCCCTTTATATAGCTGGAGACTATAATAATCTGGAAAAAGAAAAAAGGGAGCATATTGAATTTTTAAGTTCCAAAAAAGTGTTGGCTCACACAAATAAAAAAAGAAAGGCAAAGAATATGTGAACTACAAATTGTATATTAGTACATGTCATTTGATCTTCTCTTACTCTCCTCTGCAAAAAAAAAAAAAAAAAAAAAAATTAAAAATAAAAAAAAATAATTTAATCTAAAATAAAAAAAAAAAAAAAAAAAAAAAAAAAAAAAAGGATTCAAAACAAACAAAAACTCATGTGTTTGTGTGCATATGTATACACTCACTCACTCTTAACTCTTGTTAAATAATGTGTGTTCCCACATTATTGTTAGCATGACATAGAACTTACCATGGTGACAGTATGTAATAATACTAGAATAGGGAAAAAAGCACTCAGAATTATAAGATTGTGATAGATTCACATTATATGAGACCTGTGAAGTTTTGGCTTATCAGATAGGAACTTGAGAGAGAGAGCATTAAAATTCTCTGCAGAACAGGGTAGATACTGTAAAAACATTGTCTGAACATTTGTTTGAGGTGCACAGCTGGAGACTTCATATCTGCACAGAGTAGATGCAAGCATCATGCCTCCAGGAGCTCTGGAGCAAAGGTGCTCATTAGTAGCCCTTGCTAAATCTTTTGAAAAATTGTGGCATGTGGTCCTCCAGCACAGTGTTCCAGGTGGTGTCCAGTGTGAAGATTGGGCGTCGGTGCCTTGGCCAGGCCTCCACTTTACAGATGTGCCACCTCTGATGTAGTGAATGCAGCAAGTGGTGTTAGTGCCACTTGCCAGTGCTCAAGGAGTGCTGACCACTATGGCTGGCTGCTCTGCAGAAGCAATGAAAAGAAAAGTTCCCAGTGACCTCTCCTTCTTCTAAAGCTTGATCTAGAGCTCACTGAAGTCAGTCAGATTCTTTCAGTTGACTTTAATGCCCCTAATGTAACCATCAATTTGGGAGCAAAATGTGTTTCCTAAATTGAAGAATTATTGGCACACTTCCATTATTATCTAGATGCTTACAGCTCCAGGGTCACATACTTACCTTAGCTTTTTCATTTGGATCTGCAGTGCATTTGTATTAGGTGTTACTGATTATAAATCTAATGCCCATGCAATTATCATTTATCATTAGTGGTTTGCAGGTGTACAGGCTCATTTCTTTTCATGTTCTACTCCGGTGTTTAGCTCTGTATATCTGGCAGTGGCAGCTGGATCTTATAAATTATCAAAATAGGACAGTCAGGTTATGTAATGCACCACAATGTCTTCCTTAGCCATAAAATGCATTGTCATAGATCAAAACCAGGTTCAGAGACAGAAAGCAAAGAGTAGGAGTAAATGGTCAGTTTTTATCATAGCCAAAGGTTAACTGCAGGGTGCTCCTTGATTCTGTACTAAATCCCATGTTGATTAATATTAATGATCTGAAATGGGCATGAGTAATGATGTAGCTGATGAAAGTTATTTAGGTTAGTCAGCACCAGAACGGACTTTGGGGAACTTCAGAGAGATGTAAACAAGCTACATGAATGGGCAACATGATGGCAAATGAAATTCATCCTAATGCACATTGGAGTAATACCTGGCTCTTACATAGCAATTTTCAGCAGTAGATTTCAAAGTGCTTTCCAAAAAGAGGTCTCATCATCCCTATTTTACAGATAGGGAAGCTGAAACACACAGTGGGGAAAAAAATGAGGAGTCCTTGTGGCACCTTAGAGATTAACAAATTTATTTGGGCATAAGCTTTCGTGGGCTACAGCCCACTTCATCGGATGTATGAAGTAAAAAATACAGGAGCAGGTATAAATACATGAAAGGATGGGGGTGCTTCACCAAGTGTTAGGTCAGTCTAACGAGATAAATCAATTAACAGTAGGATACCAAGAGAGGAAAAATAACTTTTGAAGTGGTAAGAGAGTGGCCTATTACAGACAGTTGACAAGAAGATGTGAGTAACAGTAGGGAGAAACTAGTATAGGGGAAATTAGGTTTTGTAATGACCCAACCACTTAAAGTCTTTATTGAGGCCTAATCTGATGGTATCTAGTTTGCAAATTAATTCCAGTTCTGCAGCTTCAGGTTGGAGTCTGTTTTTGAAGTTTTGTTGTTGTTGAAGAATTGCCACTTTGAGGTCTGTTATTGAGTGACCAGAGAGATTGAAGTGTTCTCCTACTGGTCTTCGCCCACAAAAGCTTATGCCCAAATAAATTTGTTAGTCTCTAAGGTGCCACAAAGATTCCTTGTTTTTTTTTGCTGATACAAACTAACATGGCTACCACTGAAAACAGTGGGAAAAGTGACTTGCCCAAGATCAGGCCTTTGACAGAACCCAGATCCCTAGTCCTAGGCACTATCCTCTAGGCCATACTACAGCATGCTATATTAAACTATTCATATGCAGGGTTCTAACTCTATCAGTTGAAGAAAGGGACCCATGCGTCATTGTAGACAGCCTGGTGAAAAGGCAGTCAAAAGGCTAACAAGATGTTAGGATGAATAGGGGATGGAATGGCAAATACTATAATGTGTATAATAATGTCTTTGAATAAATCCAATAGTGCAGCCTCATCTGGAATACTGTATGCAGTACTCATTACTGCATCTCATAAAGGATAGTGCTGACCTAAATGGGGTTCAGAGAGAGTGAGAGGAAGAAACCTTCCTGTGAAGACAGAATGAAATGATTGATATTGTTTACCTTAGAAAGGAAATGAATAAGAGGGGGCATGGTCAAAGTATATAAAATAATGAATATTATAGAGAATTGAGATCAGGAACTTCTGTTCTTCATGTCTCATAACATGAGAACAAGGGGATATTCAATGAAAGTAAAAGTTGGGAAATTCAAAACTGATACTTTTTTACGAAACATGTAAGTAAACCTTAGAACTCATTACTACAGGAAACCAAAAACTTAAAAATATTCACAAAAGGATTGGATACTTACGCAGATATCAAGAATATAAAAAATTTCCATAATTAATTAAAACAAATTTTTGGAAGATTATTGAACTTTATGCTTCACGGCTTAAGCCAATCTCTAAATATTAGAGATCAAGATGGGATTTATGTTAGAGGTAGAGGTAAATTATTCCACATCTACCTACTGTGGATTTCTTATACTTTCCTCTGAAATCTCTGGTACTGACAGGATACAGGACTAGATAGACCTTGAATCTGATCCACTATGAAAATTCCCAGGTTCCTAAGAACTACAGGAGGGGATTCCTATGTTTTTTGCTCCTGAGTGGTACCTACTAGACATGCAAGCTTAGATTAGGGAGCCTTGAGAATGGAATGTGTGCTCTTATTTAAAGTTTACCTTCTTTTGTATCCAGTCTAAATTAACTGGTAATGTTTGTATTTCCATCAATGGAGGAATGATAAGCAAGTTGTATGGTTTTGGAAGAGGACTGAATGATTGGTGATCAGCTGGAGATGCTAGGATTAAAAGATTACTTACCCCATCTCTACTTACTCCTGTCTGACATATATGGGGCTTGCTAGATAGTTAAACTCAGGATTTTTTTCCTCAAAATGGTCTTATCCAGGAAGAATAAAAACAGGCAACAGCATTTCTGGTAAAGGTTTTGTATTGCCCAATTCATCATTCTGCTTTATTTAATGCCCTCCCCTGCCCTAATTTCATGTCCAGCAAAGATGTATTACCCCACATTTGCTCTCAGAAATTAAGCTGGCTTTTATCCGGTGCAGACCAAATTCCCTAGATAAGCCATCCATTTTTAAAAGATTCAAACTCATTGCTCAGCTCCTGGAATTATGGTCTTTGTGCACTCGGTCATTATTCCTTGTCATTATAAGTTTAAGTCAGAGCATTTGATCAGAGAAATGCTATTGGCAATGGTAGTCAGCATGATGTCTCTTCTGCCTCATGAGATTTGTAGAGCATTTACAGTACGTGTCATCAGGAAAAAAAAAAGTTGATTCCCTTATATACAGGTCACTGGTAAAATACAGGATTTGCAAATAGACACCATATAGTGATAGTACAACAATTTTTCACTATATATTTTGAATAGGAAATATCTGTGGTAATTGTGATAACAAACAAGGTTTTTACTATATGATACCCCATCTTTGCGGGGGTGGGGGAGAGGGAATAAAATCAACTGTAATGACTATTTTCTGAAAGGCAAGAGCCTGATTCTCCAGTGCTTCAAAATGTGTGCAGTCAGTTACATTCAAGCAAAGTGAGTAGAAAATGGACCACACCCCGCCACCCTCCACAAGGCCACCCTTACACTACACCAGCAGCACTATAACCAGCTTTCCTGCTACACAAAGATCCGTCTGGTACAGAGGAATATTCAGGTACTTATATCGTCTAAGTTTGGGATGTGTCTGGCTGTAATAATGGCCCCTTGGGACAGAGGGACATTACCTGGTGACATAGCTTAGAGACACCCTAAGGCTGCACTAAATTGGGCCAAAGACTGATTGAGCTTTGAATCATCTCCCAGCCACAGATATTGGGAATGGAGTGCAAAAGTGGCATATAGCCAATTCTGTCCCTTCCCCTCTAGCCCTGTCCTGAGTGCTGCTCAGCCAGACTCATGGGCCTGGTCTAGTGGAAGTAAAAGATTGTACACCAATTTTGCATTAGTTTTGCACTGGTGTGAATGCATGCAATACATTAAATGCATAGCCAGCCAGACCCCAACTCAGAAGATTCAGAGATTCAATTCAGAAATATCCTCCAAACTTCAGATGTTTATCTGAAACTAATTTGAATTTATGCAAACATTTAGAGGTCATTTCTCTTCTACCTCAACACATCCATCCCTCCTCCTTCCATTCTTCTCTCCTCCACTTCAATTCAACCATGTTCTCCATTAATTCATTAGCACTTATTTGTATTACTAGAGCCCCAAATCAGAATCAGGACCAGAGTCTGCTAGGCTGGTCTTACTCCTAAAGGAATTATAATCTTAAAACAAAGTAGGTGAGTATAATACACAATAGGAATGGATATAAGATCACATATCTACAAAGGTCATTGTGCTCACAGATTGAACCAAAGCTCTCAGTCGTCTGACTCTCCCCAACCTTGAACCTGGTCAATAAGTTTATTCTGACTTGATAGTGACCTCAGCTTCAAGAACCCTTGCCACCATTCCACCTCCAAACATAGTGATCACTGGCTAATCCTCCAGCCTGGCCTAGTAATTCCTGCTGTTTCTCAGTTTTTGCCCAGGTTCCCACCCAGTAGCCAACAGATTAACAGGATATTTTTTCAGATATACCACACGGTCTGCTCCAGGGTCTTGGCATATCTAATAATCTAGGGCTGGCTGCTCTTTTCATATATCATATATTATGGAGTTTCAGCTGATCAGTGGCATTACAAGATACATCATGCTTCTCTAGCCACCTAAGTCCAGCCCAAAGAGATTTGAAGGTAGCTGCCAGCCTAGCAGAGACATTAAGGCCTGCTTGGAAACCCAAAGTAGACTTCAGGGTCTCAGCATAGGTTGTTGGATGTTGAAGATTGGTTAGAGGGTATTTATCTGCACTGGTGTTGAGCTTAAAAGTGTGTTATTTAGTTCACTTCAGTCTTTGGACAGTGGTGTTTGCTTTTTCTCTTCCTCCCTTCCTTCTCTGATCTGGTTCACCCATCTGCACTATAGGACAGATTCCCAGCTGCTGTAAATTAGCATTACTCCATTGCCTTCTGCGTAGCTATGCTGAGGATCTGCTTTATAGGTTCATGCCTCAAGAGAGTAAACAGTTTCTGGTTAAAAACAGTGGGTAAAATGGATGATAGGTAATGCCAAATGTAATACTGTAAATATATGAACTAATGTCTGTGGAAGAATAACTTCCCCTGAAGATTAAGGTAGTTAGATTGATGAGAGGATCCTACCAGTTTCTTAAGAGAACTTTAATTTAGAGCTGCATAGAAAATGGTTTTCCGTCCTGTAAATCGTTTTGAGATTTTGAAATATTTTCCCATCTTGAATCAGAATGAAAAGTCAAAAATCACAAAAATATTTGCCAACCCAAAAAATTAAAAAAAAAGGGGGAGGGAGGGGAAGAATGGTTATTCTGTGAGAAGGGCTCTCCATTTATTTTTTTGTTGACAAGTTTCAATTCCATCCCAATTCAGAATTGGAAAACTTTAAAAATAGTGAATAACATTGCAGGACAGAAAAACCATTTCTTCCCTAATTCTAGTTGTAGGTACATAGAATTTGCAATGAATATGGGAAATTTACTGAAAACCCTCAGTAGCAAGTTCTAATTAACTTCTGTGTACTTTATCTATCTGTAATATGGGTACAAATAAATAATATCCATTTTACAGAATTGTGTGAGATTTAATGAATTAATAACTGTAAAGCATTGATGACATCCTCAGATAAGTCAACTGATAAGTACATAAAATTATTACAGTGGAGTATGTATTACTATTAATTATCTTACTCGAAGTACTGCAGGACTGTCAATTCTAACACACTTTTTTAGGTGAGAGATGGTATAAAAACTGAGTAACAAAAATAAGACACAAATTGAAATGGATGAATTTTTGTTTTTGTCATTTTAACTTCTAAAAATATTTTTCTTAATATTTTTCTCAGAACCTGAAGTCAAAAAAGAAGAAAAACCAGCAAAACCAGGTAACAGTTTATACACTTCAATGGGTGATAGATACAGAATATCTACTCGCACCAGATCCTAAATTAGGAGCCAAAGCCAATATTTTCAGCCCTGTGTGCCTAAAGTTAGGCTACTAAATCCATATTTAACCACCTAGGCTGAATGTTCAAAACTGCCTTAGGGACTGAGGAGCACAGGACCCACTTTCAATGGGGCTTATGTTTTTAAGTTACTTAGGAGCTTTTGAAATTTTTACCCAAAATGACTTTCCCCGGGACTTAGCCCAAACCTTGCCATTGGTTGCGGTTTTGTAACCCCACTCAAAACTGAAAATTGAGGGCATACTTTTAAATTAAAGAAAATATATATATTTATTTAGTAACACCACTTTAAAGTATTTACTTTGTTACTTGTACATCACTTTAGTTACTATTATTACAATATGTTAAGCACTTTTTGCTAGTGTTAAAATATAACAGTACAGACCACAGAATTTCGTAAAACAGGGAACACAGACTATACTTCAAAGACTTCCCCATCTTCTTTCCCCATTTTATCTTCCTTCTGAAGTGATTATTCTGAAGGCTTCATCCTGTGTGTCTATCTCAGCATATAAATGAGAGGGAGGAAAGATTGTCTTGTGGTTAAACCTCTACAGTCAGAGTCTGTAGGCCTGAGTTTTATTCCCATCCTTGTCACTGATCTGCTGTATGCCTTTGGACAAGTCATTTAATCTGAACCTCAATTTCTGCATCTGTAAATATTAATACACCTCTACCCCGATATAACGCTGTTCTCAGGAGCCAAAAAATCTTACCGCGTTATATTGAACTTGCTTTGATCTGCCGAAACGCGCAGCCCCACTCACCCCAGAGCACTGCTTTACCGCATTATATCCAAATTCGTGTTATATCGGGTCGCGTTATATCGGGGTAGAGGTGTATTTATATAATATTAGACATACCTCCCCTGAGGGTAAATCTTTGTAAAGAGTTTTGCGATCCATCCATGGCAGACATTCTGTATAACTTAGGTTAAAAATGCTGTTGGTATTATTTATCATTAATTTTAGACATGAAGAATGGCATTTTTTCCCCTATTTCAGCTCCAGTGAAAAGTGAAGGTGAGAAGAAAGGTAAATAAATTATTTTCTCTTTACTGAAGTTCATTTCAGCTTTTGACTGCAGTAAGAAATGTTTCTTTCATACAATGACACATTTGAGATGATGCACATCACCTCATTTGCTACCATAAAACAGCTTTATTCAGTCCTCCTGTGATAACACAATTGTCATTTCCAGTTCTGTTGGTTCATTTTTACTACAGGCCAAGACAGCCCACAACCCAATATCAGACACTTCAATTTTTCTGACTAGGAAGAAAATGAAAGGCTCTTGTTATCATGTTATAATACATGAGAGAGAAAAAAACTTTCTATGCACTGTGTACACTGATTTGATTGTTTCTTCTTCACAAAATGTGCTCTCCTATGTTTGTTTCATTTTCCCCTTTTGGATCTATATGTAACATGAATGCATGCCACTGTTGGCATTACATTTGATATTTGAGCTGTAAGGGCCTGATCCAAAGCTCATTGAAATCAATGGAAAGACTCACATTGGATCAGACCTTAAAACATCATGTGACTCTAAGTGCTCTCTTTAATGTCATCTCTCAAATGAACCTGTAACAACATAAAGTGTACTAGACTGCACCCAAACTACCTGATTTCAGTTACAAACAGAGCCTTTGGAGGAAAAAGTACTTTGGACATTTAAATTAGTATTTTATTTAAAATATTTGGCTATATAAAATTTCAGTGATAATCTTATTGGGGAGATATATATTAAAAATAAAATAACCCTTTTGGATCTGATTTTGCTTTGTTACCCCAGGGTAAACCTGGAATAATTCTGTTGATTTTAACTGAGTAATTTGGGATTTAAACATGTGTAACGGACAGCAGAATTTGGCGCTGCATTATTATTATTTCTGAAACACTTTGGCAAATTTTTAAATGATGCTTTCAAAAGAAAGGGCTTGGCACTCAGTCATATTGCTGAAAAATGGAATCAGTTTCTACTATTCAGCAAGTGATTTTTAATCTTGCTATTTATTTTTATGTTATATTTATATACAGTTATAAATTAAATGAAAAAAATGTAGTTCTCATCAGCTTTAATGGCTCACGGGTGAAATCTTGGCTCCATTGAAGTTGATGGCAAAACTCCCATTAACTTCAGTGGGGCCAGGATTTCACTCCATGAGTTTAACTGAATGCTGTTGTTCCTTCTGGTTATGCAAAATAACAGTGCTAAATAAGTATCCAGTGCAGTGGTTTATCCATGGACTAATTTGCAACAGTCGAGGCACGGAAAGTAGCTCGAGGGAGGGAGAGTCAGAGCAGTGGCAGAAGCACTTACAGCACTTGGTTTTAAGCCATCAGAACATTTGCTGTGATCACACTCTTGAACTTATCACATTCATTGCTAGATCCTGAACTGAAAGACAGGAATAAGGTAATTGCCTTGTGAGGTAGGATGCTAATGCTGTAAGACTTGCCCCTGGTTATGGATCTATCATTTAGAAAGAAATGTTAGGGGGATTTGCTATTTAGGATCCCATTTCAAAGAGATTAATATTTTCCCCTCTTTTTCCATAATTATTTTTCTCTCCCCTGCCATGGTCTCTCCCCACAGAAATAAGAAAATATGCATTTTTTACAGACTATTCTTAAATCAAATAAAATGCTTTCACATTTCATTTACTTTTGTAATTTTTATATACGGTTTCTGTTGATTATTTTCTCTTCTACTCTGTCCTCATATCTTCTCCTTCACTGAGATAATTTTTGCAGCCAGGGCACATGGAGAAACTCTCGGATAGGTATCTGAGCAAGAGCAAGCTGTATTTAATGCACAGCTCTTTCCACTGACCTACCTTTCACCAGTATGGAGGGTCAAGTTGAAGGAAAGGCTCACCTTTGTCTTTTAAATATTGTTTTTGCTTTAGATATTTTTGGACCCCACCATTAAGTCTCTCCTCAGTTTTAGAATGTCAAACACCTAGGGCAGCTGGGGGAGAAACAGCAGTAGGGAGTGCAGACAGGCTGTTGATACAACTGCCAGTACCAAACAAAATTTGCAACCTAAGGAAGCGGGAGATGTTACCTCCAACAGGTATCTACTTATCTGTGTGGCTTGAAAGAAACAACCTGGCTCTTGTCATACTTTAATTTCAACTGCTCTGTGATGCATACATGGAGAACATTGTGTTTTAGTGGCAACCTCCCACCTATTACCACCTTTTTGCTTATTCTATCATTCTCCAAAATTTGCCCAAGGCTAAAAATGTGTTTCTTTGACTAGCAGTAACATTCAGGAACATTTTGCTAGTTTTGCTTAAGAATATTTTTTTTCCACAGCTGTAAAAATAATAGATGTGCGTAGCATCTGATCTAAAATTGACTGGCTCATTACCTAAAATGTATCTGGCTACCTACACACTTGAGTTCAATTAGGACTATATCATCTTGCATGTACGTCACGTTGCAAACATAAACCATACTGTATATGCAGCCTTCTCCAATTATTCTTTTCTTATTTAAATATACACTCTTCATCTAGGAAAGCAAGAATAATGAGACATACAGAGAGACAAGTAGTCATAAAAAATGAAGGGGTGAAGATGGAGTGACACTTTCTAATGATGGTACATAATGTGTATAGCATATATCAAATATGAAGGAATATGAAAGATAAAAAAAGAGCAGAATTAGGCAGGTGAAAGCTAACGTAATTAATCTGTGCTTCCAAGAGTGAGTAATACTTACATGGAATTCTGAGGCACAGTTTTTGCATGTGAATGATGTTCTAGCCTCTTCAGTTCAAAAAGAAGGGCTATCTTAGACCTGTGTGACCTGAGCCCTGGAAAATAGACTCAGCTTCAGCTGTGCACTTTGTGACTTATTTTAGTGAAAGAGAGTTCCTGGATCAGTGAGATGAGAGTTTAAATGTGTCAGTTTCTAAAGGGAATGAGGGAATACATCATTCAAACCCTTCATATGAAAGAATTTCTTAAGCCATAGCATGGACAAAGTGGAGAAATTAAGTCAAAGTAATTTACTTTCCTCTGAGGTGTGAACACCCTACTCCCCTCACAAGCAACGTAACTTACATCAACTTAAAGTGCTGTCTACACCGCGCTATGTCAGCGGGAGATGCTCTCCTGTTGACATAGCTTCTGCCTCTCATTAAGGTGGAGTAATTATGCGATGGGGGAGTGCTCTCCTGTCAGCATAGTGCGTCTTCACCAGACACGCTAATTCAATGCCACTGCATTGATGCAGGAGTGAAGACAAGCCCAACATTCAAATCTCAGTGCATTGGAAGTTGCAGTTCAGGGGAACTGGGACAGTTCAGTAGATTGGTGATGGGATATAGAGCCCTTCATCTTTTGGGCACCTCTCCAAATACAGCAAGTCTTTAGCAACTCACTTCACACAGACCACCAATCTCTGTTAGATCTGACTGGAGAAACTTTGACAGAACAATATTTTGTTGCAATATGCCAGTGGTTGGCAACCTTTCAGGAGTGGTGTGCCGAGTCTTCATTTATTCACTCTAATATAAGGTTTTGCGTGCCAGTAATACATTAACGTTTTTAGAAGGTCTCTTTCTATAAGTCTATAATATATAACGAAACTATTGTTGTATGTAAAGTAAATAAGGTTTATAAAATGTTTAAGAACCTTCATTTAAAATTAAATTAAAATGCAGAGCCCCCGGACTGGTGGCCAGGACCCGGGCAGTGTGAGTGTCACTGAAAATCAGCTCACGTGCCGCCTTTGGCACGCGTGCCATAGGTTGCCTACCCCTGGAATATGCAGTTCCATCAGAACTGAAATGCTTCATGAAATTGGGTCCATTTGGCCAACATTTAGTTTTGGAAGAAAACCAAAGAGAAAATATTCCAACAACGTCAAAAACATTCAGAATGAAAGGTTTTGATTTTTCTTTTTAAGTGACTTTGTTTTAAATTTTGTATTAAATTATATATATTATTACAAAAATGTGAAGTTCTTTCAAAACAAAAAATCAAAATGTTTCATTCTGAACATATTGATTTATTACTATTACATATTATAATATACAATTTCTTTAAAGAAAACTGAAATCCAAACAAATGGTTTCAAATGATTTGAAATTCAGACAATTTCAAAAAATGTCCTTCATGGAGAATTTCCAAATTTTCAGTTTTCATTCCCATTCAGAACTAATCCAAATTTTTAATCCTTCACACAACAGACCTTCCAACCTTCGCACAGCTCTAATCTCAGTCCATTTTATATCACCCCCATCACTCATACATTTGTTGACAGTATTCAGGACTGAATAGGAATGGCCGCTGAGTCACTGTGACTCATTCACAATGTTGTCTTTCCGGGTCTTTGTTAGGGCACAATATCAGGGCATTTTAGGAAGTCTTGCATTGACAGTCTGCGCTGCACTGGGGCTAGATTGTGTAACCCATATTCACATTGTTGGTGAGCGCTTACATGAGTAGTCCCATTAAAGTCAATAGGACGACTTGTAAGTGAAATGTATCCCAGTGTACACAGGGCTTGCACAAGCCCTGTGATCCCCAGTGGAGCCATATTGGAACACCTAAATAGGACACAAGTGGTGCACAGGCCTTGTAAGGAGGAATTTAACTGTGTAAATGCAAAACAACATGAGTAATGGTTGCAGAATCTAGCCCCTTGTGAACAAAAAGAGGACTTCACTCTTCAGTGCTATTGGTCTAGCATCTTCCACCAACACTAAATTCATTTAAAAATAGTTAAGAGAATTAATAAATAAGCCCAGTTTATACGTAACACAGAAGATGAAGCAATAGGAAAATATGTGGGATGTAATTTTGATGGATAGAAAGCTGGCTAGATTGTCAGGCTCAACGGGTAGTGATCAATGGCTCCATGTCTAGTTGGCAGCTGGTTTAAAGCGGAGTGCCCCAAGGGTCGGTCCTGGGACTGGTTTTGTTTAATATCTTTATTAATGATCTGGAGGATGGTGTGGACTGCACTCTCAGCAAGTTTGCAGATGACACTAAACTGGGAGGTGTGGTAGATACACTGGAGGGTAGGGATCGGATACAGAGAGACCTAGACAAATTAGAGGATTGGGCCAAAAAAAACCTGATGAGGTTCAACAAGGACAAGTGCAGAGTCCTGCACTTAGGACGGAAGAATCCTATGCACTGCTACAGACTAGGGACCGAATGGCTAGGTAGCAGTTCTGCAGAAAAGGACCTAGGGGTCACAGTGGACGAGAAGCTGGATATGAGTCAACAGTGTGCTCTTGTTGCCAAGAAGGCTAACGGCATTTTGGGCTGTATAAGTAGGGACATTGCCAGCAGATCGCGGAACGTGATCGTTCCCCTTTATTCGAGATTGGTGAGGCCTCATCTGGAGTACTGTGTCCAATTTTGGGCCCCACACTATAAGAAGGATGTGGAAAAATTGGAAAGAGTCCAGCGGAGGGCAACAAAAATGATTAGGGGACTGGAGCACATGACTTATGAGGAGAGGCTGAGAGAACTGGGATTGTTTAGTCTGCAGAAGAGAAGAATGAGGGGGGATTTGATAGCTGCTTTCAACTCCCTGAAGGGAGGTTCCAAAGAGGATGGATCTAGACTGTTCTCAGTGGTGGCAGATGACAGAACAAGGAGCAATGGTCTCAAGTTGCAGTGCGGGAGGTCTAGGTTGGATATTAGGAAACACTATTTCACTAGGAGGGTGGTGAAGCACTGGAATGGGTTACCTAGGGAGGTGGTGGAATCTCCTTCCTTGGAGGTTTTTAAGGCCCGGCTTGACAAAGCCCTGGCTGGGATGATTTAGTTGGGAATTGGTCCTGCTTTGAGCAGGGGGTTGGACTAGATGACCTCCTGAGGTCCCTTCCAACCCTGATATTCTATGATTCTATGATTCTATGATCCTGTTATAATGAATATGTGATGGCATAGTAAATCTGCAGAAATGTGTTAGCCAATATCACACAGGTGAAGTATGGGGAATAGAACACAGACACTCCAGCTCCAAAATGCAAGCCTCTGCCACATGAGCTAAAAGACAATCTCTACCAATTACTACTAGTGGCTTTTATCCTTTGGCTATTACTCAAGATTAGTGGTGCACACTGATAAAGATATATTGGTTAGACACCAAATATATATTGGTTAGACACCATCCCCTCTACTTATGTGGAAAAATCAAGATATTCCACAAACTGAAGACGACCCAGACAGTAATGGATTTAGGACTGCTTAGGTCCCATGCTGACTAGATAAATTGAAAGGAAGTCTTCCTGTTATTGAAGCAGCTGGCCATGACAATATGGATACAGTATAGTTGAACATGCTAGTTTAGTAATATGACTTAAGTCTCCATTGTATATAGATTACTATATCTGTATTTACCTAACATGCCACACTGCTCTAAAAAAGTGATAGGTAGGAAGTTGTAGCCCGATCTATAGATTATGTATATATTGATTACTTAAGAATCCTCAGTAATCACTTTGAGAGTTGACAGGTTCTTATCCTAAGATCAGGCACAGTATTATTAAAATTATTATATAGTTGGGAACCCCGATGTGCACAGTCGCACTACTTACACTACAGGAACTCCTCTGTATTTACAGGTTTCAGAGTGATAGCCGTGTTAGTCTGTATCAGCAAAAAGAACAAGGAGTACTTGTGGCACCTTAGAGACTAACAAATTTATTTAAGCATAAGCTTTCGTGGGCTAAAAACCCACTTCATCGGATGCAAGCAGTGGAAAATACAGTAGGAAGATATATATATACACACAGAGAGAACATGAAAAAATGGGTGTTGCCATACCAACTATAACTAGTGTAATCAGTTAAGGTGGGCTATTGTCAGCAGGAAAAAAAAAAACTTTTGTAGTGATAATGAGGATGGCCCATTTCCAACAATTGACAAGAAGGTGTGAGTAACAGTAGGGGGAATAATTCTACTTTGTGTAATGACCCATCCACTCCCAGTCTTTATTCAAGCCTAATTTTAGCGCAGCCACAAATACCCCAACTCAGTAAAGTAGATAAAGATACTATAGAACGTACATCTGCACATTCATATACCCACACCATCCCTTGCAGAACAACCTGAAATGCTTCCTCATCACCATTACCTTCTCCCTCAGCTTCTGTACCAAATAACTGGAGGATAGCTAATGTGACGCCAATTTTTTAAAAAGGCTCCACAGGTGACCCCAGCAATTACAGGCCAGTAAGCCTGACTTCAGTACTGGGCAAAGTGGTTGAAACTATAGTAAAGAACAAAATTGTCAGATACATAGATGAACATAATTTGTTGGGGAAGAGTCAACATGTTTTTTGTAAAGGGAAATCATGTCTCACCAATCTACTAGAATTCTTTGAGGGGGTCAACAAACATGTGGACAAGGGGGATCCAGTGGATATAGTGTACTTAGATTTTCAGAAAGCCTTTGACAAGGTCCCTCACCAAAGGCTCTTAAGCAAAGTAAGCAGTCATGGGATAAGAGGGAAGGTCCTCTCATGGATTGGTAACTGGTTAAAAGTTAGGAAACAAAGGGTAGGAATAAATGGTCAGTTTTCAGAATGGAGAGAGTTAAATAGTGGTGTCCCCCAGGGGTCTGTCCTGGGACCAGTCTATTCAATATATTCATAAATGATCTGGAAAAGAGGTAAAGAGTGAGGTGGCAAAATTTGCAGATGATACAAAATTGCTCTACATAGTTAAGTCCCAGGCAGTCTGCAAAGAGCTACAAAAGGATCTCTCAAAAGTGGGTGACTGGACAACAAAATGGCAGATTAAATTCAATGTTGATAAATGCCAAGTAATGCACATTGGAAAACATAATCCCAACTATACATATACAATGATGGGGTCTAAATAGGCTGTTGCCACTCAAGAGATAGATCTTGGAGTCACTGTGGATAGTTCTCTGAAACTATCCACTCAATATGCACATACTAGCTTAGTCTCTTGGCAGTCAAAAAAAGCGAATAGAATGTTGGGAATCATCAAGAAAGGGACAGATAATAAGACAGAAAATATCATATTGTCTCTATATAAATCCATGGTACGCCCACACCTTGAATACTGCGTGCAGATGTGGTTGCCCCATTGCAAAAAAGATATATTGGAATTGGAAAAGGTTTAGAAAAGGGCAACAAAAATGTTTAGGGTTATGGAACGGCTGCCATATGAGGAAAGATTAATAAGACAGAGACTTTTCAGCTTGGAAAAGAGGAGACTAAGGAGGGATATGATAGAGGTCTATAAAATCATGAGTGGTGTGGAGAAAGTAAATAAGGACGTGTTATTTACTCCTTCTCATAACACAAGAACTAGGGGTCACCAAATGAAATTAATAGGCAGCAGGTTTAAAACAAACAAAAGGAAGTATTTTTTCATACAACATACAGTCAACCTGTGGAACTCCTTGCCAGAGGATGTTGTGAAGGCCAAGGCTATAACAGGGTTCAAAAAAGATCTTGATAAATTCATGGAGGATACCTATTAGCTAGGATGAACTGGGATGGTGCCCCTAGCCTCTGTTTGCCAGAAGCTGGGAATGGGCAACGGGGGATGGATCACTTGATGATTACCTGTTCTGTTCATTCCCTCTGGGGCACTCTGCATTGGCCACTGTCAGAAGACAGGATACTGGGCTAGATGGACCTTTGGTCTGACCCAGTATGGCTGTTCTTAAGTTCTTATGTTCTCATCACCAGTGGCCATTATTCTGGCATCTCTCAAGGACTACATCTCCTTCTCCTACTGCCCCTAGGCTGGGATACCTCTTTTATAATATAATACGCTGATGCCACCATATTTGATGCATATTTAGTAAGGGATTTGACCCTTTTCTTTAACTGTATTTCCTCACCTTATTAATGTTGGCGTGTCTTTCTTCTTTAGGTTAGTATCTCAGTGATCTCAACTTATTATCATATACGTTGATTCGTTACCATGAGCTCATGTACCTGGTATATACATCAACTCATTGCCATGACATTCTTGTGGTTGGATCATGTACCTGTCATCAGAACTTCCCCTTAAACACTCTATTTTTGGCTCCCCAATACTTGTTTCCATTGGCCGTTTATCTGTCAAAGTTTATCTGTTCAAAAGTCATAGGCCTCAAGCCTTACGCTAACTTGCTGAAGCTAATGTCTTACAGGATACAGGCCTGTAGGTTCCTTACATTACTGCAAAGCAGCAAATATAATAAAGGCAAGCTAGCCCACTGGGCTACAAAGTGGAATACCTAAATCTACTACCGAGACATGTATTACACATGCTCTTAAGAGAAAATGTGTATTCTTTTAAACATTAAATTAAACTTTCTGGGATTCCTCTCTTAAAATATACACAGCATATTACTTTGTTTAAATATAAAAAATAAAAAACAGGCATTAAATTAGCCACCAGATGGAACTCGTATGGTTACATGAACTGAATGTTAAGGTAGTCATTCTAGCTAAGTCAGAGAAAAAGCACAGTAACTCTATGTCTGTTCTATAAGAGGACATTTTCCAGGAAATCTAGACTATTGGCAAGGAAATTCCAGTTACTGGAACAGGATTATTTCTCTTTCTACAAATCTACTCATGCCAAAAGAGTTATTTCATTTAATAGGTGGCTTTTCTTATGTACTCAGAAAATGCAAAAATCAGTGCTTTTCCATGCTGAAAGATCAAAACATAGCTGTGTTGGACCATATCAGGGAATTTCTGTATTAGAACCATAAAGTGTATGTGTATAACAAGTCCGAGGCCAAGAGAGACAAGGGGTAAGATTGAATTCCCCACAGCTTAAAATTCAAGATATTGGTAACAGAACAGGCCTCTTGCTTTTTCATTTCTGTGTCTCTCCCTCTCTGTGAGAAACATGCAAGGCCAAACTGCTCTCTGTATTTACAATAAACGTGGCATTTTTGCCTTATCCCTCTTATAAGATCCTGTTGGTATTATTTTATTAGTGTAACAGCTGTTTTCAATAAATGTTGTATGGAGAGCAGGTCTGAAAGCCCAGTCTTGAACCTAACTCCATTGGATTCTTGGGAAGCAGTCTAGGCCGTCACACCACACTGACTCAGGCAGTTATCTAGGAATTCACAGTGGGTGGGCCAGCTACCTGGGTTCTGCACCCTGTATCCTGATTGGCCACATGATCTTGACCCTCATTGACTGGTGACCATATATAAACTTCCTGCTTCCTTTCTAGCCTTGTTTGAATAATAAGCCAGTGCTTTCTAGTTGCTACTGAGACCCTGTTTGACCCTGCTCTCCCTGCTCCTGTCAGCGACCGCACTTGGATTAGGAAGTTTTCTGAGAAAAGTTTTTCACCAGGAAGTGCCAGTTCATTGAAACTGAAACTTTTCCTGCGAAAGGGTTAGTTTCTACCAAATGTTCAGAGGGACCTGAGATACACAAAAAGTGTCAAAATCCCAGGTGCCAGCTGACTCAGGAACAGATGCAGGCTGGAGCAGCAGCTGGTCAGCATGGAAACAGGCTTGGGCTTGAGCAGCAGCAAGAGCAGTCTGTTGGAACTATTGGCAGTAGGGGAGAGTTCCCAGCCAGGTAGTGACTGTGAGTAGAGTGGAGAAACTACTTCCCTTAGGAGCCTAGATACCTGCTGTGGATCACCTGGGTGGGACCTTGCCTGTGGATTGGCTGACCCCTGGCAGAATGGTGTGGGGTTTATCACAAGACCTGCAGGTAATTGTCTCTGATGACTCCTCACACTGTCTGGTTTAGGAACGACTGATCAGGCTTAAGCAGTCAAAGGCTCAACGGTAACTCCAGTTGAGGCAGGTTCTGAGGTAACTCATCTCATTCTGCTCTGTGTGATTCTCCCAGGAGAGTGGATATTCCATGGGAAGGTCTGTCCCTGGATTTTTGTTGTTGACAGGTTTCAATTTCATCCCAGTGCAAAAGTGGAAAACTTTCATAATAGCAAAACAAACAAAGAAACAAACAAAAATTGCAGGACAGAAAAACCATTTCCTGCCTAGTTCTAGTTGTATATATGTAGAATTTGCAATGAATATGGGAAATTTACTGAATACTCTATAGCCCTCAGTAGCAAGTTCTAATTAATCTTTCTGTACTTTACTCTATCTGTAATATGGTTACAAATAAATACCCATTTTCCAGAATTGTGAGAGACTTAATGAATTAATAACTGTAAAGTACTGTTGATATCCTCAGATAAGTCAATTGTTAAGTACATAAAATTATTACAATGGAGTATGTATTACATCTTACTCGAAGTACTGCAGGACTGTCAGTTCTAACAGACTTTTTTAGCTGAGAGATGGTATAAAAACTGAGTAACAAGAATAGAACACAAATTGAAATGAATGATTTTTTGTTTTTGTAATTTTAACTTCTAAAAATATTTTTCTTAATATTTTTCTCAGAACCTGAAGTCAAAAAAGAAGAAAAGCCAGCAAAACCAGGTAATAGTTTATACACTTCAATGGGTGATAGATACAGAATATCTACTCTCACCAGATCCTAAATTAGGGGCCAAAGCCAAAATTTTCAGTCCTGTGTGCCTAAAGTTAGGCTCCTAAATCCATATTTAAGCATCAAGGTGAATGTTCAAAATTGCCTTAGTGATTGAGGAGCACAGGACCCACTTTCAATGGGGTTTGTTTTTAAGTTACTTAGGAGCTTTTGAAATTTTTACCCAAAATGACTTTCACCGGGACTTAGCCCAAACCTTGCCATTGGTTACGTTTTTGTAACCCCACTCAAATGAAAATTGAGGGCATACTTTTAAATGAAAGAAAAAATGTATTTATTTAGTAACCCCTCTTTAAAGTATTTTACATCTATTTTATATGTACATCATTTTAGTTACTATTATTATTAAAATATGTAGTAATTTATTCAATCCTAGTTACAGACATAGGTAAGCTTGTGTTTCAATGATGATGCAACAGCTGTGATTGCTAAAATAAGAGGCCACCAACTATATAGAACTATATTTTTACTGTTTGGTAGCTGTAATGTATGTGCACTGGCATAATGTCAGCATTTTCATCATTATTCTGCTTAACTGTCAATCAACACAACATATTGAAAGACTTTGATGTGCTTACAACACATGGTTAGTTGGCCAAACAAATTCCCCCACCGGGGAAACTATTACCATATTCCAACATGCAGAGAATACTGCAAGTAAATGCTTTGAGGAGGACTGAATATTCAAATACCATTCCAAAATTAATGAGTCTTGGGTTTGACACTTTAAAAAAATCCCTACTTTAACTGTGTCATCATAATTTTCTGAAATGTGCTTTTGAAAGCTTGTAACTAATGCTGAAAAAAATAGTCAGTGGCATTATAGACCAGTCATTATCCCTGTATCTTACCTCACAATTAATTTGGCTAGCAATATGGAAAAAAATCCCATGAGCATTGTCAAAAGTTAATTAAATGTCTGTGTTTCAAATGATATCATATGCATATATTTTTCCCGTGAAGTCCATCAGTATGTTCTTAATTTCCATAAATTTATGCATTCTCCACATTTTAAAAGCCTCTATTCCACACTAATTAAATAGCATATTGAAGCATATGCACAAAGGTGGTTTTTTTTACACTTAATTGAAATTAGTCAGTAATAGAGAGTTAGTCTGAACAGTGAAATTCAGAACCAGATCTAAACTTTTTCCATGGGGCTTGGGTGTCAGATTTTGATTTGGTGCATTATAGAGATAACTGTCAGCTGTGAAATGTGCCTTGAAAAATATATTTAATTTTGGGGGTTTGGTTTGAGCTCATCTCTAAACAATAACAGTGCTTGCACACATGCATGGGCACCCTGTAGAAGAATGATGCCTTTGACCCCAATGATTTACATGATTTCCCTGAAAACTGTTTTTAATATACTTTAGGTATGTTCTATGTGGGTTGTATGTTGCCTGTTATATAACATCAGGAAAATTGCATAAAGGTCAGGCTTTAATAATTGTATTGAAAGAGTGTTCTTCAGGCATTTCAACACACGTGCCTAAGTAGCGAATACAGTGCACATACTTAATCTGCCTTTAGCTGTAATTTCATTCTCTCCAGTTCCTTCTATGGAAGATTTGTCCTCCTGGGAGTTTGAGATTTACAGTACTTTAAAGCCATAAACTTTTAATGCCTTCATATGAGATTATTCTGTTTCAACAAGATCTGCATTTCCCAGTGCACGTCTATTGTTCATCTGACAAACTTGAGTATAGGAAACAAGGGAAGATTTGGGCCATAATTGCCGTTCCCCATAGGCATGCAGCTCAGATTCAGACTGAAGTGGGCCCTATCATAAAATATCCCTAAGTAGCCTATACCTCTTCTCTACCCCTATTGTTACACTCATACCAAGAAGTAGCAGAAAGTTTCTGTTTTCCTTCGTATTCCTGTGCTACAAAGTGCTCCTGAGCTGAAACTTGAGAATACAGCCTAACCCCCACCAAAAAACGAAGGTCAATTCATTCTTTAATCTCAAATGCGTAGGCTATTTAGAGTGTATATGTAAGGCAATCCAAATGGAGATGGCACAGAAATAGAAATTATATGAAGTCAGATATATCAGAATTGGCTTTGCTGCTCCTCTACTCTAGTTGTAGGATAGAAAAAACTATGGCTTTCATTTGAGCACTCTGTTTTTTGATGGAGAGCTACAGTATAAGGATGGATTTATTGTAATTTAATGCCCTGTAGAACCTAATAGCATTGGCCAATTATTAATTATAATGGTAAAGCAGATCTTCTTTAAGGAGATTTGCCTTTATCACTGCACCATGTCATCATGGTTCATCAGAAGAACAGTGGTGAAATTCTGCTCCATAGCTTCACACAGGCCTACCAGAATAAACAGGAAGTAAGAGGCGGAATGGCCTAGTGGTTACAAGGCTAGCCTGGGACTTGGGAGATCTAGGTTCAATTTCCTGCTTCACCACAGACTCTGAGTGACTTTAGGCATGTGCCTGCATTCCCCATTTTAATACAAGATAAATAATTCCTTCACTCACAGGGATGCTGTGAAGATTGTTACCTTGAAAACTGTGAAGTGTTGAGATACTGTATTAATGGGAACCATATGAGTACCTAAAATAGATAAGAGTTGTAAGGAAGGTTGAAAGGCCATTCTGTGTTCAGGAGAGCTGTTTTATTGGCTAATCTTGTTTTTTTTTAAATTCAGTCCACAGGTTTTATTTTGTTTACCCTACCAACCACCACTCCCTTTCTCTCTTACCTGGGTCCCTTCAATTGAGTTACTATTGCCCAAGGGCTATTGGAGCAATCTTAACTAGTATAGTGAAGAGCAGGGCAAGGAGGGCACAACCTCTTCTCTTTCAAATCAACTTGCTGCTTTTGATCTACTTTGGAGGATTATAATTTAGCTGCTTGCACAGCAGGCAGGCCTTTCTGCAGAATCAGTCTCCCTGCTGATTAACTGGCATCTACTTTTCTAAGGCCTGCCAGGGCTCAGAAGCGAACAATTTATTGTGATGGATCAGGTCCACTAACATTGAAAACAGGGGGAAAATGGCACATTGTGCTGCCCCCCTGGAATCAGGAGGCAATAACTTTACAAGAGTGGGTAAACTGCTCTAGGATAGGGTGATAAATCCTGATGAATTCCATTCTAAAGCTTTTTTTTCAAATCTATTTAGTCTGAGATATATTGAAACTGTCCAAATATAATTAATCTCATTTTTCTGCTGGTTTGTTGATAACACATGTATTTCACAATCTGAAGCACCTTGTACCAACAAGGATAAAGCTGTTTCATTGAACCTTAAATTAAAACTGCATTGAAGATTACGCAGAATCATGTGACACATGTTAACTCATACTGTTCCCTGAAGTATGTTCCTTGGGAATTTTAAAAGGAGCAAAGCGCATTCATATGGGAGAGAAGCTTTTAGACCCTAATTCAAGAAAGCCCTTAAGTAGCAGCTTAAATTCCTTTCAAGGCACTGAAACTTGAATACATGATTAACTCTAGGCATGTGCTTTTGTGGAGAGGGAGGGATTTAAGCAAATGCTTAAATGTTTTCCTAATAGGGACATCAGAGAGAAAGGCATTAAAAATTCCACGTCTTTTTACTTTTCTCACTTTGTTTTGGGATTCTGCGTAGTCTCAAACATCATATTTTATTTGGAGAGGGATTTTTCTTTGTATTACATCTTCATTTGATATTATTTATTCGTTTACAGTGATTTTAGAAGCCAAAAAGGTGAAAGATGCTAAAGTAGTCCTTCATCCTGCTGCTGAAGGTATATCTTCATTTTTTTTTTAAAGTTTCGATCACATTTTAAAGAGCGAATCTATTTAAACACTTGAGGACAGCTTCTGACATTCTTACTCACGCTGAATAGTACCTTACTCTCTAAATAGCCCCACTGAAGTCGACAGGACTTCTTGTGGAGTAAGTGCTACATAACATGTGTAAGAGTGTCATAATTTGGTCCTTTTGTGTGTCGAGGCATGAGGTGCAAATTCTAGGGAACAAGTTCTGCCTTTGTGACATCCAAAGAGACTTCTGTTGATCTCAGTTTCCCTTTTGGTCCTTTACTTGTAATGTAGTTACAGATAAATGTCATGGTAGTGTGAATTTAGGGTCCAGTCCAAATCCCAGTAAAGTCAGCAGGAGTCTTTGTTGGGTAACTTTTTTGTTTATAATATGCATTTAACTGTGAAATCAAAGAATACATTTCTATAGCTATAAAACATCAGTATTATTTTGTTATCACTTAGTACAATAAATGGTTCTAGAATTACATCCATTTCACTTAATAATGAATTCTTTTCTTATAATGCATGTTCACGTTCTCACTTGCTCACACACAAACACACACTCACACAAAAATATATTCGCTATCTGAATAGTAAACAACATGTCAAGTTTTCCATCTAGATGACAGTAATCAGTAAGCATGTTCTGCTTTTAGCCTTACCAATTTATGGTTCAATAAACTGAAGGATTTTTCTTCTCAATCCTTATCTGAAGCTAATTTACAGGAATATTCCGTATATAATTAATACCTTTCTGGCACTCAGAAGAGCAGGCAAGATTCAAACATAATTTGAACTGAATGTAAAAATAGTAACGGGTGAAACTACCAAGTCTGGTTACTAAGATTAATTTTGTGGCCTGCAGAAGCATACTGACTTTTTGTTTGGACTGATTTAACTTCACCCTGCAAAGGGCAGATGGCCTGAACAGCACAGTTGGAGGGTTGTGGCCTAGACTCTGGGACAGAAGCAGTGCCCAACCTTTCTCTAAGGGATCACTAGAGAGGTATAATCTGCCAAAATCAGGAGGAAAAGTCAAAATATAAATGTTTCTATGGAATGGAAAGTTTTGAACATTTTCAATTCAGAGATGTCAAAATGCTTCATTTCAGTTTGATTTGACATTAATCAGTGACCACCTGAGCTGCTGAAGTGCATCATGAGTGTAGTACAGTTGCTTCATTGCCCCCAGGCCTCACTGTAGGCCAGGTTGCACAGTTGGACTACATCTCCCATGATGCACCTTGGCCATGAGACTCCTATGATGCACAATGGCAGTTCAGCCAGACAGAAAACTATAGTGCATCATGGTAGGTGTCGTCTGGCCAAAGAGGATGGCCTATAGAGGAGAATGTCGGTGTGAGGTATCTGAATTACAACTTCCTTGAGACACCATGGCAGCTTTGGCAGACATAGGCTAATATCCAACTGGCCCATGTCATTTTGATTAGGTTTGACAAACCAAACTGTTTTGAGTCAGGTAAACTTGACCCAAAACTAAATATTTTGTTTTGATTTTTCCCAACAGAAAATTGAAACACTTCAGCAAAATCAGAATTTTCTTGTGTACAATTTCAACTTTGCAGAAACTGCATTTTCTGTCAAATAACATTTAGATGGAAAATTCCTGACCAATCTAATTATTATTTGGCATATTTGATTAGAGAAAGGCATGAACCAAAGGTTAAAGCATAAGTCTGGGAATCAGGAATTTAAAAATTCAACTTCCATGCTGACACTGACTCCCTCTGGCTTTGGGCAAGTGGCATTGCCTTTTTAGGGAAAGTGACTTCACAACAAAAAACGTTAATTTATTCTTCACTTGCAATTTAAACAAATCCATCTGTAAAATGTGGATAAGGACACAGTTACCTACCTCACTCAGGAGACACAAGTTCTATTCCTGATCCTGACATGCAAATCCTATGTGAATTAAGGCAAGTCACTTAACCTCTCTGTGTCCCAGTTTTTCCACATAGAATCATAGAATATCAGGGTTGGAAGGGACCTCAGGAGGTCATCTAGTCCAACCCCCTGCTCAAAGCAGGACCAACCCCAACTAAATCATTCCAGCCAGGGCTTTGTCAGTCCGGGTCTTAAAAACCTCTAAGGATGGAGATTCTACCACTTCCCTAGGTAACCCATTCTAGTGCTTCACCACCCTGCTAGTGAAATAGTTTTTCCTAGTATCCAACCTAGACCTCCCCGCTGCAACTTGAGACCGTTGCTCCTTGTTCTGTCATCTGCCACCACTGGGCACAGCCTAGCTCCATCCTCCATCATGTAAAATGGAAATAATATTTTCTTCACAGGAATGTTAAGGCTGAATTCTTAATGTCTGAAAATAATTTGAGAACCTTGGATAGACTGTGCTATAATAAACCATTATTATTGAGATTATAGATGTGGTCAAATAATGTCCATCAAATTATTTGATGAATTTCAAGAGTTTTTAAATCAATATTTGTGTTTCATTTGCCTAGCTGTAACATTTTTTTATTATTTGTTAATTATAGTACTTAGTGTTATAAATGCTATCGTGTTATGGTTGCACCAGCCATTATTTCAGCTCCATAAATTAATATTCTAAACTGACACTTGCTCTGAATTTAATTTGCTCAGTTAAAATTCATAGCTGAGAAGGAATTTATTTTCTGTTAGTTTGAGGTTTTTTGCATCATACAGTCTGAGTTCCACCTTCAGAGTTCAAATGTGTCATCTATAATCTTGTAATACAGTAGAATTTATCTAAAGTGTATTTTGAACTGAAAACTGATTCTTTATGTATTTTTAGGCAAAAAAGTCGAGGCCAAACTATCAAGTATGTTGCTAATGTACATAACAGAATAAGAGATGTGCAGCAAGCATCTTCAAAGATTGTTGTAAAAAGACTGTAGCTTAACACTGCAGGGGTGCAATGTTTTGGTATGTGAATTCCACAGCCATGACAAATGGGGCCCTAGGAGTACTGATAGCTGCTATCACCATGTTAAGTTCCTTCACATTGCTGATTCCGTGCTTGCCACCACTTAGAGTTCTTATCCTACATTCCCTCTTAGCACAAAATGCTCCATTATTTCTGTTGTGATCTGAGTGTTGGCTCCTGTTGCTGTCTCTTTTAATCTGGGGTAACAAGAGCAGGCACAAGTGGGGAATGGGTGATTGTAGCATAGCTGCTCTGTGAAGGAAGACACATTTCTGCTTCACTGTGAAATAAGCCCAGCCATCTTGGATTTCTTTTAGTATTTCACTCTGAAGGTGCAAAAGAACTGCAGAGAATTTTTCACACTGAAAACATGTATTTCTCCCCCCATGTGGAAAAACTACGCTGAGTCCTGCCTGGTATCCTACCAATCATGATAAGGGGCCACGTCCTCAGTTAGTTTAAATTGAAGTAGCTCCATTCACACCAGCTAAGGAGCGTGTTACATTAGACTCCTGGTTAGGACTTGACCAGCAAAGCAAGCTGCAGAGCTACTTAAGAGGAACACTGTTTTCCTCCTGCCTACTTGTTGCTGTGCACTGCAGCATATAGCCTAACCAGCGGGGAGGCTAAAACCTTACATGGTCGACTATGTCCCCATTAGGATGTGATGTGTGGACCAATGTATTCACCAGCAACCTTTCCTAGAGCTCTCTTGAACCATATGCAGACATCTGATGACCCTATGACCTTGTTCTTCTCTAATGAACTGGAGCAGTACAGCACTTAGGGAAACATTTTTGCAATTTAGTGATGGGGAGTGCAGAGTCTCAGTGATTCAGAGTGAACACAAGGAGGCAGAATGAATCCCCTGCAGCCATTGCTACACCCCTTTGTGGAAAGAAATTTACTCCCCCTCCCACGCACACACCCCTCCCCCACATAGCTAGCCAGCAGTGTAATTGGCATAGAGCTGGGTGAATAATGGATTTTTGGATTCATTGGCAATTCAAAAAAAAAAAAAAAAGAGTTGAAACAAAAACAAATAATTTTGAAATTTTTGGCAAATCAAAGAGTTGAAATTTTTTTGTTTAGATTTTGACCATTTTAAAGTGTTTTGGTTTTTTTAAAAAACCAAATGAAAGGACATTTCAAAATGAAAAGTCATTTCAAAATTTAAAAAACCCTGAAATTATCCATTTTGAAAATCCTGAGTCAAAACATTTTGATTTTTTCAGAATTTTGGTTTTGGTTTCATTCAGGCAAAATTGACGTGAATTCATGAAATGTTTTGGTTTTGCCAAATCAGCATTTCCTCCCCCCCCCCACAAAGAAAGGTTTGTGTGAAAAAATTTGCCCCATTCTAAAATGCCACCAACTTAGAATTGTTCATGGGCTGCTAGAGTGGGTGTAATTAGTTCTACGGGAATTTTACAGGAGCCTAATTTAGACTGCCTTACACATCACTTCATATTTGGCCTAAAATGAGTTGTCAGGAGCTATTTGGTTATGACAGTGCTCTCCTGTTCTGTTTTTGCAAATGTTCATCGTATTTGTACACAGTACGCTGGCTGTTTTATAGATTATCAAAGCTTTGTGTTATTGACCCAAATAGAACAAACTCACTAAAACATACACTGTAGTGACAGACATATTAAAAATATACTTTTTTCTCTTTTTTTCTAGCTACAGTAGTGAAACCTCATGAACACAGTAAGTATAATATCGATGGAGAAAGTTACATTTGAATGAGGAAGGCATCTTCACATGTTCCTTGTCAGAGCAGGGTTATAAGTGTAGGAAATGAGTGGGATGGAAGCCTAAGGAGTTCTTCTAGATTTATATTCGTGTAACTGCAGTCAGAATCTAGCATGGCAATTATGGCACCATCAGTTACACATTTTCATCTGATTTTTGGACTGGTATGTCTGTTCATGGAAGGAGCATTTCAGTTTTAAATTGAAATACTGTAATCTATGCTAACATGTAATCTCTATCCTATGGTTTTTCTTATTTGCAGAGCATGAATCTATTAAACAAGAAAAAGCTGTTTCCCATGCCAAACCAGGTAGTCTTTTGTGTTCAGTTTCAAGGTTCATATAAGGGGCCTGTTCTAATAGGTTTTATGTGCTATACAGAACTGGGGGATTTTCTGTTGGTTCAGGAAAGGGGTTTGTTTTGCTTCAGGGGAGCAGAAAATGTATATCCCATGGGGCCAGATTGTGAATATCTTTGTCCTGATGGTGAGCTGCTGTTCACACAAGTAGGAACAATTGGCTTCAGTGGAACAATTTATGGGAATCTCCTCACCAGTGGGAGTAAGGTGTTTATAACCTGGCCCTCAATGAGCCAAGGTAAATATTTGGAATTCCCCATTTAAGCTTTTCCCTAACACAATCTTTTGTTACCTAAATTGGTCAAAGTCCAAAAGAGGATGGGAGATAACACCAGCATACAGTCTATGAATCACTTACGGACAGGGAGTTCAGCGATTAGTAGGCCTTGTGTTGATCCTGTGCACAGGGGTGAATTTCACCCATTGTGAGGACCACCATGGGCCAGATTGTGAATCTCTTCCCTCTGACTGCAGTTACTTGCATGAATATTCCCACTGAGACAGCAAGGGGATTCACAATCTGGCCCAATAGGAGAAACCCATGGTAAAATGACTGATAGAAAACTCAGCTATTTGGTGCTCAGTTTAAGCTGCTGCTGAATAGCCTTATTATATGTAATAGGCACTGAAACAGCAGATATTTGAGTCTCATTGATCTTGTTTGACAGCGCTGCTGTTATCATGGGGACTAGCTTTGCATAAAAATAAACTCTTCTTGAATCAGCTCACTAATATACTTCTTACAAACATGCATTCCTTCAGTATCAGGCAGACAGGTCTTTCTTTCTCACCTATTTGTCTGAACAAACATTTTTGTTGTGATTGTGATAGTTTCATTGGGAATCCTCATTCTTTGTATGTTAGTTTCCCCATCTCCCTTGTATAACAGTGGCGCATGCTAGTAGACGTAGAATGTCATAGATATGTGTAGGATCTCCCTGCAACATTCCACTGCATAGAGCAACTGGTGATATTTAGAGGTCTTCTATTGCTGCCTTCTTGGGGGGAGGGGCAGGCAGGCAATGCTCTTCATCCCAGTCTTTGAACATCCAGAATCTGTTTTTTGCCTCATTGTCCATTATTTGTTTACTGATACTGGAGACAATGGGCCACATTTAGTGAAGCTGGTTTAAGGAGGTGTAAAAGACCTTTTCCTTCACCAGTCTGGTCCTGAATCCTATGGGAGGATTTATTCCAAGAGAGGACATGCAATGGTACCACCATCCTCTCATGGATGGGCAGCTTTAAGATTCCCTCTTGACTTAACCAGCCACTCACTTGGTAAGTAGTGCTGACCCCTGCAGGCCTCCTGGAAGTGAGGTGGTTGCTGCCACATTCCGCTGTTGCAACCTTCCCCTTTGACAGAATTTTCACCTGTAGGGGCCTCCATCAGGGTCTATATGGTTGGACTCCAGCATAGATCCTGAGCTGAGTCTGTCCTAAGAAGACAGCAGCAGCTCATGGGATAGTTGAATTAGCATGTCAGCATAAGTGGCCTCTGCTGAGGCAGTCTTCTGCCCTTGGCAATGAAAACCATCCAGTTCCAGTTCACCGCACACTGATGGAGGGTTGGAGGCTTTTTCTTGGCTGCTTAGTTGCATGTAACACATCCAGTCAGCACGAATACTTGCCCTGTGAGCACAGTGAAATCAGCACTGACTGAATGGTTAGCCATATCTCCTCCAGATATCAGTATATAGTTCAATTTCTGAATGCGATGGCTCTTGAATATCACGCAGCCAATACAACCATCTAGTTGCAAAGCTGTTATGTTGGGGTGGTCAGAAGCTTGGACAACTACAAACTAGACTAGAGCCCCTGGAATTTAAACCCTTAATGAGAACATTGGATTATTGAATTTGTTTTTGTATAAGAGATTTTTTCTCGGGTGATTCATGGTTGCTTTGGAGAAGAGTGGCAGTTTGTTGGTGACTGGAAGTACTTATTTTAAAGCATCAGTTGTTCTTCTTCCTGCTGTGTGCCAGTCAGACCCGCTGACAGCAATTCTGGGCCCCGGGGCCATCCTTAGGGAGCTGCGGGGCCTGGTGTGGAAGTGACGAATCCATCACTTTCCGGACTGACCGCACTGGCCAATCATGCCGGGCAGTGGGGCCCCCGAAAGCGCAAGCCCCGGAGCGGTCACCACCCCACACACGCACCTAGGATCCCTGTGGCCTGCCTGGGCAACTTTTAAAGGGGCCAGGGCTCCCGGTGGCAGCAGCCAGGGGCCCCTGGGCCCTTTTAAATCACTTGGGCCCCTGGGCAATTGCCCCCTTTGCCCCCCCCCCCCCCCCCCACCCGGCCCGGTGCCACTGGGCGCCCTTCCGGCCTGAAGGATAAAAAAAACCTCAAGGGGAGCTGCCTCTTTTTTCACTTTGATTCACAGCAGCTTCATAATGTAATTCCTATCATTCGTGCCACCAAATTCAGAGGTATTACAAGACTGAGAAATCAACAGATGTACGAAAACATATTGACCCAAAAAGGGAAAAATTTAAATTCAGATATATTTGTGACCAGCCAAAGCAAGAGAACCAAATTCATCCCTGGTGAAACTCTGTTGGAATCAGGGGAAACATACAAGAATCAATTTGTGACTTTGTTTTCACATTTAAAACTATATCAGAACAAGAAAGAATATTAATGATGGGAAACATCAAAACAAGTAATGTTTGAAGGAAGGAAATTCTGTTTCATGTCGAATTTCAACATTTTGAAATTTGACTTCATTCCTAAGCAGAATGAAATGTGAACATTTGAAAATCATTCTGTGAAAGATTCTTTTATTTATCAATCAAAATGTTTTGTTTTGACAATCTTTTTTAATGTGTTGTTATACTGTATATCAATACAATACAAAATGTTGAAAAAGTGGGGCAAAAGTAATTTCAAAATGAAAAATCAAAATGTTTCCTTCCAAAAAATGTTAAAACGGGACACTCTGAAACTCAGAACTATTTCCCCAAAATGGAATTTTTACTAACTCAGCAGGACTTCATGAAGTGTTTTGATTTCAATGGTATTACATACCCTGACAGAAAGTGGTTCCATCAAAGTTTTTCCAACTATCTCTACTCAAAAGTTTGGGGGATGTATTGGGTTTAGGTAAGGACCAGATATTCAAAGACTTCCCTAACCCAGTCCCTCTATCTTCCTACCTGGTTTCACTCAGTGCTTAGAGAGGCAGGTAAAAGGGTTATCCAGCCACCTTTTGAAGATCTGACTGGACGTGAGAAGGAGGGCTGCATCCATAACAGGGAGATCTGCCACCAGGAGTATGAGCAGATCCATAAGCTGAAGAAGACTAGGTTAAGGACATCTGGTAGTTGATTGAATATAGGAGAGGGGTCCTTACTTTTAACAAATCATGTTCAAAACTACACAAAGATTTGTCTGTTGTCTCATTGTTTGCTTGTTTATCTATATCGGTTGTCTCTTGTCTTATACTTAGAGTGTAAACTATTTGGGGCAAGGACTGTTGTTTTGTTCTGTTTGTACAGTGCCTAGCACAATGGGGTCCTTGTCCATGACTGGGTTTCTTAGGCACTACAGTAATACAAATAATAATGGTTTGATTTGTGGATACTCAATTGTTGTTTTTACAAGAATAGTTTACACTAAGGTTTTATTTCACATGCCTGTCTAATGAACGCTTAATTCAGCAGGAGTATTTGATGTCAATATGCCAAACAGGGTTCAGACATGGTGTTCTGCTCTCCTGTATTAGGAGAGAAAGCTGGAAATTTACATATTTGTGCCCTTTGGCTTAAACTGACTTCATTGCACATATTGCAAAAGCACCTGAATACACAGCATTGTCACAGCCATAGTCTTACTATAATCGAATGCTGCGCTAACCTCAGAAAATCCCAACATGCAAATTTATTTAAAAAGCTGTCCTCCCTGTATTCTTACTTTAAGAGGCAGGATATAGTGAAAGATTCATGGAGAAAATGTTCTTGTGAGACTTCCATCATAACTAGGGAAAGCAAAAACCAGTCAGTTTAAGGCTCACATAAGCACTGAGACTTTGGTGCTTAACCAAAGCAATGGAAACTCCAAACCTTCTGAGGTTCAGTCATCACTAATCCATTTGGATGGTATAGTGCCCACTTTAAAGTCATCTAGACCTTTCCCTACTGTATCGGTATATGAAACTGTTAATATACAAACCCTAGATGAATGGAAATGCATTGGAGTTAAAATTTAGCTGAGATGTGGAAAAGAGCTGCTTTATCTAAAATAGCTGCTGCTTCAAATTTCTGGCTGTGCCCAAATGGTCCTGTCAGTTTCAGAGGTAGCTGTGAGATGGAGCCGAGTCAGTTTCAGTGCACAGCGCTCATATTCACCTGACAATCACATTGCAAAGAAAAAAATATAGTTCAGTAATAAAAACTAAATTGCATGTAAATGAACAGAAATTACCAACTACTTTGTGACAGCTGAAAGGTTTCACCATTCAGTTCTGTATCTTCTTTGTTTTCAGTATACAATAAAGATTTTTCTTAGCTAGATTTTATTCCATCAGTGTTAATTCCCTTTGAAATAAACCAGTTATTTTATTGTATATATTTAGGGGCAAATCTTGCTCACTTCTTTGTGGCCGCTAAGGGCTATCCAAAAAGAAACTGATGAAACAAAGAGGATTTGGCAAGCCAATGCTAGTGATGAACATGCCCAGAGCACCTGAGAATTTAGTTCTTTGGAAGCAAATGCTCAGCACAGATTTGGGAGTGGGGTTCCCAAAATTGTTACCATGAGCTAGGTGGAAAAACAAGTTCATTTTGAGTGGCTAATTGGAAGACACTATCAAGAGTGTTATTGATTTTCCCATTGCTAAAGCTTGGGGTCTAATCATTTGTCCTGCCATGAAATATCTCACCAGGCAGTCAGAATACATATTTTACAGTGCTACAATAAACGTGATGCTAAAAGAATGTGTTGTGTTTATTTTGTCATGGTGATTTGTGTAAAATATGCTGGATTTATAAATATATTGCTAGTTATGCACCTGTGTTAACATCACATGAATTTCTATCTTTTATACCCTTTTCTTAATACAGAGGAAAAAATCAAACAAGAAAAGACAGCTCCCACTGAAAAATCAGGTAAGGGAGGTGTCATCCTTTCTAGATTTATGCTTTTTTTCAATACTGTTCAGAATTCACACTTATGTACTAAATTTACATTGTAGTTATTACTCAGAATAATTTTGAAATATGTAACTGATGGCATTTAGATCCAGACAGTCCCCATGAGCATACTTCTTTAGGAAGATGCTATGTACCTCAGAGTTGATCAAGTATAATAGTAATTTAGATTGTAAGCTCTTTAGGGTACTGGTCCATGATTGGGGCTTCTAGTCAAATAATAGTAGTAATAATAAATTATCCAAATAAAGTGTTTTGTGGATATTTTTATTGCATAATTCCTGTGTGTTACTTTGAATATGCTTCTTATTTGGTGCATGACCTATCTTGCAAATTAGATACCCATTGATATAGTGCATATTTGAAAACAGTTGCTTTATTTAAAGAGTAATTGTTAATTATATTGTTTGTCTTTATGTTGCACTGTCTAGGAATTTGCATAACAATGGTATTTTAACACAAAGTGATGATACATAACATCAGGCCTGCCTAGCTAATAAAAATATTGTTTTGATATTCATTATACAAATATACTACTGCAGATTTCCACAGTAAAGTCCAAAACAGTTTAACTTTTATATCGGTGTATTAATAGCTTTGGGGAAAATACAAAATACTATATTGCGGTATTTTTATATGGAATATTGGGACCCTCAAATCATATCTACAAGTACTGTTCAATGAGTTAGCTATCAAGGTTGAGAAAACTAACTTAGGGAAGGAAAACAATAGCATCCGTGTATCTTCAGCCTTTTCTACAACTAAATTCAAACTTTTTTTTAAATACCTTTGTAAATCTGGCCCATAGTAACATTACTTATACATCTTTACATGTGAAGGGAATGAGAGGGTTCAGCTAAGAATGAGTGAGGAGGGAATATACAAAAGGGAGGGAACAAAGTAAGTAGGCAAAATGTTTACAATGTATTTCTTTGTTCTTTATCCCTAAATATGACATTTTTACCTTCTTTTATCCTCTGTAGTCAAGTCAAAGCCAGCAAGTATGTGGTATATACCTTGATAAGGACAAATCCTATAATATAGTTGGATGTGTGGCTATTTTACTTTTAACAAATAAAAACTTTGTATTGGTAATTTATTAGTTTTTTGCTTAACGCTTCATTCTCTCTATCCCAGCAATCCTAATCTCGGCTATTGCTTTGATTTAACATACTTGTTTATCATTCCTAATTGGCAGCCCATTCAGTTTTCCGTAACCAACTGCATTAGCACAGTATTCATCATGTTCCCTCCCATATCACATTTTTCAATAAAGAAATGAATAAAGGAGTAGCAGACTTTTAAAGATTCATTGTTAACCATCACTTGGGGCTGAATGACCACTGCTGTTCAAGTAAACAACAATGGGAAAAAACACATTATGCAAAATTCAGCTCACCCTCAAATGGGATTGGGAGGGTGTAACTGAGTATGGAATGTGTCCCAGTAACTGTAAGATGAATTTTAAAAAAATGTCAGAACACTTAGCCAGTGTCTGAATAAATGGGCTTAAAGTATGGTAAGTTTGTTGACTTTCTGTGCCCTTCTTTTCTTCAAGACGTACAGGTGGACTGCAAAGGTGAAGTGAAAATTTGAATTGAGCACAAAAGTACTCCCAACCCATAAGGCCCTGTGTATGTGGAAGGAGGGGTCAGTCAGCACAAAATTAAGTTTTAACTCATTGTTTTATATTCATCGTCTCCTGTGTGAAATCCCTGGCACTTCCTGGTTTTCTAGACATTTCCCAGAGTGCCTCATTCTGTGGAATCACAGTTAATCATGGAACTCCTGATAATCTTAACGGGGATGCGATAGAGGCATTTAGCAGTGATTTCTAGGATTAATTAATTTTTTTTTAGCTTTGCAGTTCACCTTTAAGTATGTCTTGCTACTATCTGTTTTCTGACAATGTCAGGGGCATCAGAGAAGGAAACAATGGCCAACATAGCCAGGGGCGGCTCTATGTTTTTTGCCGCCCCAAGCACGGCAGTCAGGCGGCCTTTGGTGGCGGTCCGCAGTTACGCAGATTCAGCGGCATTTCTGCGGGTGATTTGCCGGTCCCACTGCTTCGGTGTACCCGCCGCCGAATTGCTGCCGAAACCGCGGGACTGGCAGATCTCCCGCAGGCATGCCGCCGAAGGCTGCCTGACTGCCGCCCTCACAGACACCGGCAGGCCGCCCCCCGCAGCTTGCCGCCCCAGGCACGCGCTTGCTGCACTGGTGCCTGGAGCCGCCCCTGCACATAGCACTCACCTGATCCTTCTGCTCTAAAAATTGCTCTGGCCCCTAGTTGCGTGCAGTTGGCCTAGCTACTATTGTGCTATGAGAGTTTAGGGTTGCTGCAGTTTTCATTTAAGCAGGTGTGTTTATTTCCTCTCCACACATCACTCCTGGAAGTGGCCAGCATATCCCTGCGGCCCCTCGGGGGGCAGGGCCCACCCCCGCAGCTCCCAGTTCCTGGCCAATGGGAGCTGCAGAGGCACTGCTCAGGGTGAGGGCAGCACGCGGAGACCCTCTCACTCCCCCAGGGGCCACAGGGATGTTCTGGCCACTTCCAGGAGTGGTGTGGGGCCAGGGCAGGTAGGGAGCCTGCCTTAGCCCGCCTGACTTTTAGTGCCTAAAATCCTCTGGTTTAGCTTCAGTAGCTCTGGGAGATAGAGCCTGATTCTGGGAGACTCCCTGCCAAACCAGGAAGGTTGTCAACCCTAACTGGGATGTATTCTGGACTTTTGGAGTTCAGCTTAAGTATCTGACTTGCAAACATAAATGCTTGGTAAAAGGGTGGTAAATTTGCACAGCACTTTCCTTTTTTGAGAATTCAGAACTTTCAATAGAATAATTACAGAGCTGATAGAAACCACTGTTTGGAAGGTGAGTTCCCATTGATCCCCAGTGATGAGTATTAGTCCCCAAAATACTTCAATGATCCACCTATTTGTGATCTGTGCTACTGATTTGAGGGTAGACTATAACCATAAGTACTGAATTTATACTATTAAAAAATTACCCCCTTGTTGGTTTTGCGGCATATGCTTTGAATCTCCATCTTGCAGAGTTTTTCATCCCTTGATGTACGTGCATAACTCCTGTTATGTCACAAGGAGACTTGACACCTAGATGCAATATTACTTATTGCTACTTTGCTGCAGACTTCATAATGAATAGACTGCTAGAGGCTAGTCATTTGGCTTTCTTCCACAATAACAGCATGCACAATATAAGATCAATGTTTACTCTTGAAGAAAACATGCACGTGGCTCTTACTTACTTTAAAAAAAGGTATGACTGACTTAGCTTTTTCATGGTGCTGCTTTTGTATAGAGAATGAAGCTGTCAGACACGAAAAAGAAGTTCCACAAACAAAATCAGGTAGGCTTTACTGTATGTTCAGTTATCCCTACATTTGAAACTGCTGTGTAGATAAAAGTCACAATAGAACTGGATATGACAAATGCCAAAATGTACAAGTGCATGACACTGTTGAACTTTTTGCAGCATACTGTGGCCTTGAAGTGTGGCAAATAGCCATTACATGTCACTAGAATTCTTATGTCCATTTCTTCAGCTATATAAAGACAATTTCCTGCTTCCTTGACTCCACTCTGTCAAGAGAGTTATGTCAGCAGAGTTTGACCCATTGTCTGAAAAGTGTTTGTTTTGAATACTCTCACCTACAAAATATTTTTGGTATCATTCTGCTATTCATTTGGATTTCATTGAACTCCTGCATGGTTCAAATTCTCAGGACCAGGTACAGTTGCCATTTTCCTCAAGGATAGTTATCTCCCAATATTAGCATTTTATATACTAGCTTCTTCAATCCATCACATTGGACTATCCATTTTTATTTTGTTAAATGACTTTTGGATATTATCATTAGTATGAAGTATCTCTGTGCAATGTAGTTACTGCAGCAGTAAAAAGCAGTACAGTTCAATTTCACTATAAAGTGATGACCACCCCTATAAAAGAGAGATTCTGCTCTGGACTCCAGAGTGAAAGAAGCTGTGTAGATGTAACGTGGCTATTGTTAATAATTTATATTTCATTGTTATATAGCACATTTTATCTAGCTCAAAGTGATTATCATTATTGTTTTAGTTATAATGTTAGTTACAATAGTAACTTCACTAAAAACAATGCTTAATTATATGTGACAATTAATAAATCAAGTAAGCCTGGGCTGGAAAAATATTATGCCAGCCTTCTCCATACATCTCTATTCTGAATATTATTCTTCCCTCTTTTACTTCTCAGCCAGATCAAAAGTAACTGCAAGTATGTGCCATAAACATTTTCTACTGAATATAAACCTGCCTTTAGATGCATGATGCCTTGGATTGGGATTTATTTTTGCAACTTTGTCATGCTAGAGAATGCTATTTTCTTTTCTAAAAGTGATGCATTGTGGATTTTATTCATTCTGCTTAAAAAGCAAGTGAGCCAAAGCTACTGGTGATCTAATATTGTGAAGCTGCAATAGTCATATAAGCTAGTTTGTGATTACTTTTTATATAAGTAAAGTAAATGATCCTAGTAGGATAATTTAGATTAGTGTGGTTTTAGGTAGGTGTGGTCAGATCAATTTTTGATAAATTATAGATTAATTTGAATAATTAAAACATAACAGAATTAGAAGAAAATGTTATATAATGTATTTGTACTGTTTGGGAAATAGTTTGTATAGAGAATTAACCAGGCATGTTTGCTAGCTTTTTCAATAGCTTGTATTTTTTACATCTAACAGAATAAAATACCCAATTAAAATGAAGAAGAGAATGAAAGATCATGATGTTTAAGTGAGTTAGAAGAGAAATTAGACAACACACACAGAATGAGTCTTCCTTGCACTCCAGAAATTCCCCTTGTTGAGAACTATGGGAGTTTTGGTTATGTAAAGAAGGATTGGATTAGTGTCAATTACATTGTGAAATTAGATGTTACATACTGCACATTGTGTTAACGACTATAATACTTTTAATAAAGATCAGTGTTTATGCTTATGAAATGTGCGAATTAATTAATTAATAGAATTAAAACATAGATGTAGTTCATAGAAGGTCTGATTCAAAGCCCATTTAAGTCAATTGAAAGCCAAAGCCCATTGAGGTCAAAGGGAGGATTTGGCCCATACAATATGTGGAGGTTAATCCTTCAAACTAAAATAATCTATTGACATTATTATATGATATCTCTTGGAATCTGAGAGTCATTTCAGATCACATGAACTAATGTCCATTATTTTCTAATGTAGGCAAAACAGATATATATTCTTTACAGAAAGCTGCACTAATGAAATAATTTAGCAATACTTTAAAGAAATATTCAGATAAAGTAATATTTGAACTTAATTAAAACAGACTGAGGACAGAGAACATGGAAAAACTAGTTACCACCTTAGGAGTGATTCTGAAACAAGTTTTCATTTAAAATAAATAAACCACCATTAATACAACTTTGTTCATGTCTTTCTAAGAGAAAAAGCTTGTGGTACAACTTGTGAACTACAATAATATAGTTTGTTTGCAGGGACGTGTCTGTCAGCAGAAGAGAAGGAAAACCTGTAAAAAGATGAGTGCTTGGGTACTGAGAAAATAACTAAAGTACATACCTTGGCATATAAATGATCAGAAAGGTCTTTGAGGCAGTTGTTATGTGTTTGTACAGTGCCTAGCACAATGGGGCCCTGGCCTCTTGGTGCTACTGTGATACAAATATGTATGAATGAAAATTATAAAGCCAAATCCTGAGAGGTCTTGACCACCTTCAACTCCCACTGAAGTCAGCAGGTGGCAGCAACCCCTCAGCACTAGTGCTGGTAGAAAATTTACCTTTGAAACTGTTTTGTAACAAAAAATTGTGTCAACAAAACAGAACTCTTAGGGGAAAGGATCTGCTTTCTGTGGAAAAATTACAACTTTTAATTTAAAAAAATCACCCAAAGCCTAGAAGTTTTAGCAGAAAACAGACAAATTTCAATTCAGAAATGCAAGCCTTTAATTTTGGTGTGTGGAACTGAATCAAAATGTTTCATTTTTGCTCAGTTTGATAGTAGACCACATCCTTCTGAGCTACTACAGTGTCCTGGGGGACTTGTAGTTTGGGTAGCTGATAACTCTGTTCTCTTCTGTGAGTAGTTTTTGTTCTAACTTTCTTCTTCAGTAGTTGAAAAGAGTTCCTCTGAACTCTCTCCAGTTCAGGACATTAAGAACATGGGCAGGAAAGAGGGAGGAATAGCTCAGTGGTTTGAGTATTGGTCTGCTAAACCCAGGGTTGTGAGTTCAATCATTTAGGGATCTGGGGCAAAAAGAGTACTTGGTCCTGCTAGTGAAGGCAGGGGGATGGACTCAATGACCTTTCAAGGTCCCTTCCAGTTCTAGGAAATAGGATATCTCCATTAATTTATTTAATGTCAGCAAACAGCCAACTGTGTACCTACATATTTTTATCTACAGTTTATACCCTGATCCAGTAATCCCTGTGTAGTTCTAGTTAAAAGACTTTCTGGATCAGCTTTATAGAGCATCCTCATTTACATTAATATCTCTTGGTTTTAACTGATCTTTTCACTCTCAAGGAAGAGCATCTATTCTGATTAGGGGCTGCCCAATCCTAGTACTAACTGTGGCTTCACTGCAAATATTTCTAATTAATTTATATGTACGTTATAGCACTGTAAAGCCATGGATACTGAGTAATCAATGGTCTTAAGGGCTTGTGTAGCACAGCTATATGCTAAATGTATACGGATATTTTGAGTCAAATTTCTTTCCAGTTTGTACCCTATGCTATCCCATTAGAATCAATGGATTGGGCATAAATCAGCGAACAATTTGGCTCATTATGTGAAAGGCAGGCCATAAACAGAAATAAAAATCTAAGTCTGAAGTACTCCCAAATTATCTCTGTAAATTTTAATAGTAATCACCAACATTAATTAGCATTTCTTCATTAAAATAATTAGTAAACCATCCTATTTTCATTATCTCCAGTTTAGTGTGAAATGGTGTCTGTGTTGGCAATTGGTCATTTATCAAATCAGAGGCTTTAATTAAATCAAAAACACAGTTCCTGCATACTGATTACTTTTAAAGGCTATCAAATTATGACTGGTTACCTTGAACAGAGGACAAAGCTTGTGGTATTTTTTTCTTAAATAAGAAGTAATTGTTTAATTATATGAAATGCTAACATATAGTGGGAGAAACATTTAGTGTGGAATTTTCAGAAAATCTCAACATTGGCCCTTCACTGCCTCTGCAGAATTCAGTAGTAAAATTCCCAACCTTGGGGTACAATTTCTCTCAACATTTTAACACTGGTTTTAATCCCCAGCTTTTTGGTCTTGGTGCAGATGAGGGGGGAGAAGACAAAGGTGACTCTAAGTCTTCTTTATGCCTCCCCTCATCCACCAACCTAGGCCAACCATGGAGTCAGACAGTTTCCTGTTCAACAGCCAAAGGGGAGAGGTAGTCTGGTGGCAGAAAATGGACAATAGATGATAATTGGGGCATGAGGTGCCCAAACTACAACTCCCATGGGGCACCATGCAGCATTTTCAAATTTATTATTATAATAATTATTATTATTGGATGTTCAGTTTTTAAACAAAGTCTACATTTTCCAAAGAAAATGGACATATTTTGTAAAAAGTTTGTTTAGTTGAAGATGCAACTTTCCATCCAAAAAAAAAAAACAGTTTTGATGGAAAACTTTTGGCCAACCCTGTTTGATAGAGAAGCCACCAGATGAAACACACCATTTTCAGCTGAAGCGAAAGGTGATAGTCCACCCAAAGTCAAGAAAAGTTTATATATATCCCTGCAAACTGAACCCATCCAATTCTGTACTGTTCTAGTTAAAAGGGATTACGTTTCTGTCTGGCATGCAGGGTTTCTGTCTTTTCTTATCTTAAAATCCATAGGATAAAACGAATATTAATGAAACAGGGGGAAAGAGACGGTTTCATTTTCCAGTCACCAGGTCTCAAACCATGTAAATTCAGTACTGGGTTTACAATGGTGCCACGGCGTCGGGTCCTCCCTCAGAAGGGGCCGCAGTGCCTGGACCGCGGCCCCTTCCTCACCCCGCCACTCGCTCCTCTCTTCCCCCTCCCCCTGTTCACTCCCCTCCCCACCCCCCCCCCCCCCCCCCGTGTGAGCAGCAGGTGTGGCCTCAGGGGGAAGAGGCTGATAGGGAGTGGGGTTTTGGGGTGAAGCATGGATGGGGCCTTATGGGGAAGAGGCTGAGCAGGGGCAGAGTCTTGGGGTGGAGCAGAGGGTGGGGGGCTAGGGTGACCAGATGTCCCAATTTTATAGGGACAGTCCTGATATTTGGAGCTTTTTCTTATATAGGCACCTATTACCTCCCACCCTCTGTCCCGATTTTTCACACTTGCTATCTGGTCACCCTACGGGAGACTCACAACAAATTAATCTGGCCCTGTGTAAATTGATGCAGATCCTTCACTGGAGCTATGTTAAAATTACACCAGCTAAGGAGCTGGTCTGTTGTATCTGTTGTGTATTTTTTTTTGCATCAGTTCCTAGGGACGGGACCACAAATGATTGTGCAAGGTGCTGTACAAACACATAGCAAGAGACCGTTCCTGCTCCAAATAGCTTACAGTCTAAAAAGCCAAGGCAGATGGTTTGGGGGAACAAAAGGTACAGAGAGGTGGAGTCACTTGTCCTAGGTCAGACAGCAAGTCAGTGTCAGAGCCCTTAATTAGGGTACATGGCTGGTAGGACAGCAGAGGTGAAAACTTAAACCCGCTTTACAGAAAAAAAGATGTTAGGTAGCTATAACCTTGAGTGCTTATCTGAAAAGAACCCTATTTAAATACTTACTGATCTGAAAAGCTTTCATTGGCACAGTAGCTGCATGTTGGATTACAGCACTTCAAAGGGTAGGATTCGCAGCTTTCACTGTTTAATTTCTGTTTACATGTCCATTGCATGGACTCATTTATTTCCAAATTAATATCCTGTGGGGATAGCTGCAGTTGAAAGTTAAGATCTATCAAAACTGTCAACTTCTAAAAATAAAATAACATCAAGCCTGAATGTCTTCATTTTTATTTATTTATTTATTTCTGATTGTTTTCCTGAAGAACCAGCATCTGAAATGACAGTAGCAGGTAAATTTTACACTTCTCTTAAATGTCTAACAGAAAGGACCAGTTGTATACAGTGTTGTTGTAGCTTTGTTCATCCCAGGATATTAGAGACAAGGTGGGTGAGGTAATATCTTTTATTGGACCAACTTCTGTTGGTGGGAGAGACAAGCTTTCAAGCCACACAGAGCTCTTCTTCAGGTCTGGGAAAGGTACTAAGCATGTCACAGCCAAATACAATATTGAACAGATAGTTTAGCATAAGTAGTTAGCACGGATTCTAAGGGACCCTTCAAGGTGAAGTGGCCCATTAACTCCTCTGTAGTCATAGGGAAATAAGGGGGTTAGTGTGTTACAGATTGTTATAATAAGCCATAAATCCAGTCCCTTCATTGAGGGCATGTTTTTTTAGCATCTAGCTAAGTAAAGCAGTGAAACACAACCTCTCTAAACATGATTAACCAAATCCTTGGCTGGTGTAATCTGGCATAGCTCCACTGAAATCGTGAGTACTACGCCAATTTACAGCTGTTGAGAATCTGGCCTGATGAACTGATTCTTTTGTAGTCACTGTATTTATTTATTTTTAAGTGTGTTTGGGTGAGCTAGACAGAGGTGATTAGCATTAAGCCAGCTTGCGTTAATCAGATAGCACATGCATCAAGAGACACTGAATCCTTATTACAGCTGGTTGGATCATATGGAGTGAAAATGAACAGTTCTAAGGCATACTGCCAGATCTCTGCTGTACTCAACAGGGAATATTGGAATGGCGCAGATGCCTGCAGTTATCCACCTTAGTTAATTTCAGTGTGCTTAGCTGAGAATAGCCTTAGCTGACTAGCTGTATTCTGGGGGGTTGGAAAAGGAATGCTGAAAAAGGGCATACACATATGTCATGCTAAGACAAGTATGTTTGTTTGGAGTAAAGCTTAATAAAAAGAATATAGTGCTGTAGACCTACAGTCCGTTGAAATGGGCAAGATTTATCCCTGCTGTAAATTTAGGAACATTAATAGTTACACCAGGGATCAATTTGCTCTATGTGTCCAAAATAGAATCCCCAATAAAGGCCTCTTAGTTAATGATATTTCCTTACAAATCTTTCTAGCCAAGAAAAAAACAGAAAAGGCTGCAAAGGAAAGAGAAGGTAAAAGCCGACTATTTGAGAAGTCTGTGTGTGTAAGATCACCATAGTAGTAATCTCATTGTCCTTGCTGTGAACATTACAACTCTTATTATTGTTGTTTGAAACAATCTCGGAATGGTTTGCCCCAGTTTCAACTGAAGACTGACCTTGATAATCTGATTGTTACAAAGTTAAATTGTCCCTTCCCTAAACTGTTATATTCCTTTCTCCTTTGTAGCAAAAACAGAGAAGAAACATCCCAAAGAGGGAAAAGCCAAAGGTAATAAAGGGAAGAGAAGCTCTGCAAGCAGTAATTTAAAATGAGAACATCAGGTTTTACAGGGATTAGAATGGAGAGCTTTATTAGTCTTTCTAATGTGTGTAGGGGGAAACCCTGGAGTTGCACATGAAGCCAAAGTAATTCAGCATATAGAGCCCTCTGTGCATGAGGTGGAGGGATGAAATCAATACCTCGAACCTGGAGGTAGGCTGCAATGTGGCCCCTTCCACAGCTGGTATATTAGCCTGTCTGCAGGATTCCCAGCCACTGTATCGACATAGGAGTGTAGTGGCCCCTTCCTGGTCTGCCATAATGCTGCGTGCTGGGACAGCATATTTGGAGCTAGCGTGGGTTCCATCTCCCCAGTGTGTGGGATATTTTGAATTGCTGACCTGTATATTTTGTGATGACTGCATTCACAATTCGAGATAATTATCATTTGTGTAAAACATTTCCTGGTCACAGACATGCTGGCTAAGCTGTTTGGGCTCCACAGTTTCAACCAAACACTGCTTTGTTCAGCCAAACACTACAGCCATTTGCAGTTGCTATGATGGTTTATGTAATGCCCAGTAAAATAATTAGTAGCATTGGACAGACAGACGAAGGTACTGAAAGGCATGAAACCACATATATGGAGACCAATTTATGGATATTCGTGCTAGTTAAACAGAGATCATTTTTCATAGAAGTGCAGATCTGGAAGGCCCACCTAGAGCCAGACCTTCACACACCGATCCACAAAAATCAGAGACATCTGTCCACACAAAATGATCAGGCATACTTTTTTGAGGATTCAAATGGTCAGTCTGAAGACAGCTATTAGTAATATTTTAATAAAGCAGGTTTGTTAGGCACAGTTTTCCTTGTTCTGAAATTTCCCTTTTTAAAAAGTTTGTTTGCAAAATCCACTTTGATCTGTTTTGTTTCTATGAACTGTAAAGTGTTAACCAGTTCAAAACCTATCAGTTGTGTGTTTTTACTTAAATGCTAAAATTTCATTACTTGGTATCTAATGTGTTTCTTTAGCAGTGCCAACAGTAAAAGAAATTCTAAGACAGCACAACCTGACAACAGGTAATCAATATTTCCTCAGTCTTATATTTTTAAAGAGAGCCCTAGCCTGCAAGCTCTTTATGTGCACAACTCTCATTAAAGTCAATGGGAGCTTCACAAGGGGAGAGCTGACAGAATCAGGCCCATATTTATGTATTTGTAGACTGTTGTATTTGGACTGTATCTCTGTCCTTAACCCAAACATATTTTCAGCCAGTTACCTTTTAGACCAAGTGGTCTGTCATGGCGTTGGAGATGTCTGATTTAGAACAAACATACGTTCCTCCTGGAAAATCTGTTCGATAGCACAAATAAATGAGCAAAAATCTCTCCAATTCACCTTGTCTCTCAGGACGGGGAGCTATCCCTGTAAAACAAACAGCATAAAGGAGGGTGGGATATTTCAGTACAAAGTCTGCCTACAGTGTCTTGTCACATAAGCTCTTTGGGGCAGGGACCAGCTTTTTATTCTTAGTTTGTACAGCACCTAGTACAAACCTGGACCATGGCTGTGGTTCACAAGTGCTATGATAATACAAATCATCAAACTGGTTCTACTTATGGCCAGATCCTTGACTGCTGTAAATCAGTGCATGTGAGTTACACTGATTCATATCAGTTGAGGATATAAGCCTTTAATCTCACTAGAGAGTAATAGCTGTCTGTAGTAGAGACTATGAGTCAAATCCGCTTTGAGTTGTGCTTTGTGGACTTCAAAGAGGTTGCTCCACTATAACTGCCAACAGCATTTGGCCCAAGCTGTTTAAAACACCCTATGGTGTCTCTAATTGAGCTCAAATATTTTTAATTATAACAAAATGTGCAAGACAAGTATACACAAAATGAACAATAAGGAAAAACAAAACAAACTAAAGCAGGGACACAGAAAGTTGGCCCACTTCCAGGTGACTACTCACATGCTTAAAATTAAGCACATGTATAAATGCTTTGCTGTATCAGGACTGATCGGCTTTCACATAAGAAGATATCTGCTCTTCTTTCACGGGGAATGGTGAGTCCTGGGCTCAACAAATAGATTGTAACTCCTGCTAATTCTGTAGTCGAATAAGAGATGCAGAAATTCAGGAGATAGAATCTGTGTTGCAAAACAGGCCTCATTATTTTATGCTAACTTTTGGAGCTCAACACGTAAAGATAGGGAGTGCTCATAGTGCTGCCAGGTATTAACATTGCCTGACACTTCCCATTATAAGACCGTGTTTTCAGTTGCTTAGAACTTTGCCAAACTTTAACCATTTGGGTTAAAAATTTTAATGCCCCATGCCTGATTCAGGCTAAATTTTTCTAGAAAACTTCAGCCAAAATGGTTCAGCCATTTCTGAGAATGTGGCTAGGGAAATACACTGTTTTGCCCATGTTGAATTCTTTGAAAAGCACTTGTATCCCCACACTTTCAAGCAGGGACTTGAAATTTAGCAGGGAGTTAGTTTCTTGTAAGGGATGTCTTTTGCTATCTATGTGAACATCCACCCAAATTTGGCCAAGTTATAAGCTGTTCACACAGCTCAACAGAAACTTCTTGAATGTTAGAAACTAAATTCCCTGAAGATTCTGTCCACACTGGGCATTCTTTCGCTTGGAGCTCAGCAGGACTTCCCTACAATTGCAGCTCTGGGCTCTGCTGTGGGCTGTGCTGGATCCAGAAACTGAGACTAGGAATTGGGATGGGGGAGGCTCGGACTCTTGGCAAGGAAACTGGGAGTGGGAGTTGGACAAGAGGGCCTGGGAGCCAGTTTGTGGGAGAGAGGGAATACTGAGATTTGATGAAGAACTGGGATTAACTAGGCAAAGACTAGGAGAAGGAGCCAAGGAAGGGGTGGTGAAAAACAATGATGGCTTGTCTACAGGGCCCCGCAGTTCAGACTACGAGTGTATGAATTGCGAGCACACTAACGTGCTGCATTCTAGCTGCCCCATATGGAAACTGCTGGTGTAAACTGATTGATTGGCAATCCCTCAATTTGAGGATGATCTCTACCACAGATTTACATATGGGTCCTGAGATGCCTCAGGGGTCTGATCCTGGAACTGCAAATCCACCTGCAGTAGGTACAGACATTTTGTGGCAGGCCAGCGGCCTACTGGGAGAAAGTTTTTTTTTCTTTTTTCTTTTCTTTCTCCTTGCTCCTCTCTCTCTTTTCAGCTTTGAGGGCAAGGTGCTTCTCCTCAAAGCGGGCCACTGCCTGATGGAGGATATGGGGTTGGTTGGTGGCTTGCTCTTCCCAGCTTGTGATGTTCACATCAGTTTTCTTAAGATATGCTTTCAGTGTGTTTTTGTAGCATTTCCTCTGATCACCACATGATCTCTGACCATGGGTGATCTGAGAGTAGAGGACTTGTTATGGGAGGCGAAAGTCTGACATCCGCACACAAGGTCCAGCCCAGCAAAGCTGATGCATGAGGATCATAGCTTCAATGCTGGTGACATTGGCTTCAGCGAGGATGCTGACATTAGTGCGGCGATCTTGCCACTTGATGCGAAGGATCTTCTGGAGGCATCGGTGATACCTCTCCAAACATTTGGGGTGCTGTCAATAGGTCATCCAGGCTTCGCATCCATAGGAACAACAATTGTCTTATAGACCTGGATCTTGGTGTCCTGCTGTAGGTCATGGTCTGTGAAAATGTGTCAGAGAAATTTCCCAAAGGAAGCACTTGTGCTGGATCTCACTGTTGATTTTTTCATTTTAAGAAAGTTGACTACTGAGGTAGCAAAAGTGCTCGACTATCTCCAAAGTCTGTCCCTCTATGGTGATTTGTTGTGGGTCATGTGCAAGGCCTGAAGCAGGTTGATAGAGCACTTTAGTCTTCTCAATATTGAATGAGAGTCCTAGGCTTCGGTAAGCTTGTGCAAGAAAATCCAGTCTGGACTGAAGGTCCTTCTCAGTGTGCACAAGGATGACACAATCATCAGCATACTGAAGATCAGTAATGGACGCCCTGAAGACTTTAGATTTCTAGCGGAGACGTCAAAGATTAAAGAACCGCTCTATATTGAATGTCAACTCCATTGGGGAGGTGATCTTTAACTAGGACCAAAATGACTGCTAAATAGATGGAAAACAGGGTTGGGGCAATAACACATCCTTCCTTAACCCCAGTTTTGATGATGAAAGGTTCCATCTCAAGGCCATTACAGAGAACCATGGCAGTCATCTGAGCATGGAGAAGCCTTAGGACCTTAATAAATTTTGGAAGGCAGCCAAATCTGGCCAGCACCTTCAACAGGGCTTTGTGATTGATAGAGTCAAAGGCCTTTGTCAAATTGATGAAACCCACGTACAGGTCCTGATTTTGCTCCCAAGACTTTTCCTGCATTTGGCAGGCAACGAAGATCATGTTGGTTGTCCTGCGTGATGGTGTAAAACCACACTGAAATTCCGGCAATATTTCCTCAGCAAGGGGAAGTAATCGGTTTAAGAGGATATGGGCAAGAATTTTCCCTGATGTAGATAGCAAGGGAATGCCACGATAGTTTCCATACATAATGTTCATTGATTCCTACAGGAAATTCTGTAAGCTGACTGACAAACTTATTCCTAATTGCAAAACTGACACCATGAATGCGCCTGTCCTCTGCAGATTTTCCTTTCCAGAAAAAGGTGTAGACTCCACCTTGTCCTCTCAGTTGACCTTCACTTGGGCACCTTGTCTCACTTAGGGAAGCGGCATCGATGTTATATCTTGCAAGATCCCTGGCAACGATAGCAATTCTTCTTTCCGGCCGTATATTATCTTTGTTATCCATCAGGGTGCGAACCTTCTTTTTATAGCTTCGACCGCAGGCAGAATGATCCCACTGGATGCAGTAATCCTGCCCAGAGTGTATGAGACAGCCTAGGTGTAGGGCACCTTTTATAGCCCTCTCCCTATGTGGGGTGAGCAGAGGGGATCCTAAAGAGGACTGCTCAGTCGCAATAGTAGCTGCCGAATTGCACCCCTGTATCAGTCCAGGTGCCAGACAACCATCTAACTACCACTGCCTCTGTGCAGATTCGTGGCTAGGGACTGCCAGATTCACTAATCCTGTCCCCATCACCACTAGTCCATCACCACAGGGCTTGGAAGGTTGGAAAGAAGTTGTTTCCCATGGTAGAAGCCTGCGCATGATTTCTTTTAATGTGGGGAAGCTGGTGCGCTTACAGCAACCACACGATCATGACACGTTGAAGGTCTGGGACCCAGTGGCAGGGAAAGTCCGAGATGACTGGAGATCTCCACTTGCTGCAGCCTTCATCCACTTTCACAGTTGTTGAGATCCGAGGACCCTCTTCCACCTGCCCACCTGGGAGATTGGACCATGCTTTGTCTGGGACCTTCCCTCTGACCTGTTCACCTTGGGAGACCCTACCAGGAACATGAAGCTCCCGACAACTTAGCTCTGAGGATCATTGGAACACGCAAACCCCTTCCCCACAACAAGGTGACGGTCCCAAACTAAAAGGCATCTAGTACACATTGTAGTCCCGTTTGAAAGAAGACTACATTAACATGAACTAGGTATCTTTTAGCTGGCACCAGCAGTGTCCACACAGGGCAATTAAAACACAACCGTTCAGTTCATTCTGCAATTCACACCCCTGTAGTCCGCACTGCGGCACAATGTAGACAAGGATCCCAGGGAGAGAGATTGGGACCGGGGAGCCAGTGAAGATGATGAAATGGCTGGGGTAGGGGGGAGCTGAGACAGATGGGATGAGGAGATAGGTGGAGTAACTGACACTGGCGAAGCCGGGAGACTGGGACAGGTGGGGAACTGGGATGGAGAGTCTAGAGGAGTATAAATAGGACTCCCTGTGCAAGGACTGGGTTGAGAAGTCTGAGGAGCAGAGACTGGGACCAGACAGGTGAAGGAGAATGTCAGTGGGAAGAGGAGCCATTGTTGGAAAAGAGCTAGGACTGAGACTGGAACAAGTTGGAAGGAATGGGGCAGAAGGGTCAGGGCCGGCTCTACTGTTTTTGCCGCCCCAAGCAGCATGCTGAATTGCTGCTGCGGACGGCGGGGGGAGTCCTTGTGCTGTTAGGGTGGCACACGTGTTTCCGCGGCAGCAGCAATTCAGCAGCAGCTTCTCTCTTCAGCCGGAAGACAGAAGCTGCCGAATTGCCGCCGCGGGCAGCTGAACATAGAAGCTGCCGCCGAATTGCCGCCGCCGCGGAAACGCGCGTGCCGCCCTAACGGCACACGGACTGCCCCCGCCATCCGTGGCGGCAATTCGGCGCACTGCTTGGGGCGGCAAAAACACACGGACTGCCGCCCCTTGCAGTTTGCCGCCCCAAGCACCTGCTTGGAATGCTGGTGCCTGGAGCCGGCCCTGAGAAGGGTTCATGACCAGTAGAGTGCAATCCCTTCCACAGCCTGGAATGGAGCCGAGATTCCCGAGTCTCCCCATTCTTCTGCTGCCAACAAATATCTGTGAAAGCCACTGGCAAAGTATGAGTCTCCTCCCCATATAGTGCTGGATCACACAGAGTACGACACCCTATTACTGCTATCACTTACTCGGTTAGCTCAAATGGCAGAGGTCTGTTTGGTGGATATAAAGGTTCCAACACTGATGATGACTCCTGTGGGTGTCACGTGGTAGGATTTTTCTTCAGTATGCTTTTTTAAAAACCTAGGAAATTACACCTCCCCCCAAAAATCGGTTACAAGAACATTATTAAGGCTGCAACGTGGAGTATGCAAAAGATAGGAAATGCTAGAATCAGTGTTCCCTCTAATTTTTCCCATGCATGTGCGGAATTAATTTTATGTGCACCAATATGGAGGTGATGTGTGCATATTATGCATATTGGTGCACATAACAAAATTCATGTGGTGGGGGTGGGACCAAGGGGTTCAGAGTGTGGGAGGGGGCTCAGGGCTGGGGCAGAGGCTTGGGTGTGGGGGGTGCGGGCTCTGGCTGAGGCTGCGGGCTCTGGGGTGGGGCTGGGGATGAGGGGTTTGGAGTGCAGGCTGCCCCGGGGCAGCGGCAGGGAGAGAGGACTCTTCCCCCTCCCCCCAGCTCTCTCTCCCTGCAGCAGCAACTGGGCTGGGAGGGAGAGGTGCCTCTCCCCGTTGCTGCAGCTCTGGGGGTGGGCTGGGTTGGGGCCAGGGAAGGGGCACCTCTCCCCACCGTGGCAAGTCTGGGGCTGGGGGAGAGGCATCTCTCCCTGCTGCAGCCCTGGGTGCCTGTGTGGCACTTAATAGGCTGCTGCGCAGCCACACTGTTTAGAGGGAACTTAGGCTACCATTAAAATTGACTGTGCAATGTTAATTCCGCTTACCATGATTTACCCTGATTATTTCTTCTAGTAACCACTTTCTTTACATTACGTGATAGGTCAGTTTAGTCGCATGATATTGTTGCTCCCTGATTCGATAATCCTAGCCCTTAAAGAAGTCTCAGGATGGCTGTGCAAATATATTTCCATAAATGCAAACAGATAATCACAAACGTCTTTTACGTTGTCTCTTTCCAGTGTTTTTATGAACAAAAATATTTGTTGGCGTATTTGTAGGCAACAAATAAAGGTTTTATAAATAACATCAGAGTGAATTATCGTCAAGCATTTGTCAATTCTATATTTCAGTATTAGCTGAACTCTAAGAATTTAAAATCTGAGGCCAAATCGAAGATACTATAATGAGTTTGAGCTTCAGTTCTGCTTCCTATGTATTTCCATTTCAGGCTGATACATTAAGCACAGTGTATTAAATACTAATACTTTGTACTGGAATAATCAAAGCTGAAAAGTATTTAAGAATTCTGATATCATCTAAAATATTAAATAAGAAATCTTCTCTTGGCTTCTAAAGCTTGAATAGAGTAGTTTCATGTTCTTAGATTTGGATTTGAATCTTCATCTGTTTCTTGATATTATAAAGCAATCAGATAAAGAGCAATAAGCAATTTTAAAATCTGTATATATCTTGAATTTTAGAACATTCACATATACAAGGATTTAAGCAGAACCCTACCAAGCAAAAGCAATATTGATACTCGCAGTAGACAATAACTTGTATTCCTTAGTAAAACTGTCCACCAATTATTTAAAAAAAAATTATATCACTAGATATGGACCTGTCTAAATGTCAAAGATGACCCTTCCATAAAGTTCAGGAATATTTGGCTCTGTAGTTTTTGCTCAGTCTAAAACAGAAATAGGCACAAGCAGGGAAGTTCAGACACACATCTAGAGCCAAATACTACCCAAAACTCAGGACTGTCCAAGTCCCAGTTTGTCACTGGGACTATTTCATTTATTTTATAAGACTGTCCTGTAGGTGTTAACATTTACAATTGAGTTTGAAAAGCTAAACAACTGTATAGGTCATTGTTATATTATAATTATTTTACTCTAATTATTTACAAATAATGCAACAATACAGTGAGGGAGAAGCGGAGGGTGAGATTACAACAATAAGACCATAAACTATGATAATAGCTACATATAACATATGTTTTTGTTAAGCTGGTACAATGTTCAGACTAATGGGCAGAGTGATTCTTTTCTAGGTAAACAAATATATTTAGCAATAGAAAGGTAGCTTCACAAGCAGCCTTAATTTCAGGAGTAGAATAACAAGTCTTGTATCTGTGTTTTACAATTTTGGGAGGTCTTAAAGGTCTCATGTCAAAGAAATTTATGCTTGCTGCCCAGTCGAAGTCGCATCTCAGAGAAAACTTAAATTATCACTAAGCATGATAGAAAAATCCTTTATACAAACAAATTATACTACCATCTCTACTGAAGGAAGCATTTTTCAAATAGATTTATTCTTTGCTCCTACAGTGGTAGATTGCAGTAATTTCTCAGATGTTTTCCTGTACAAAAAGGATTATCCAATCACATTATCACCAGAAGATATTAGAGGGCACATTGCAATCACCACTTGAAAAACTCAGCAATTCCAGCAGATGAATTCATTATGAGTCTGTATTAACATGTAGAGATTGACAGTTACTATTAAGTTATTTTATTGTCTTGCATTTAGTGTCTACATGTCATATATTTTTCCCTTACAGAGAAGATTTCTAAAGCTGCAAAAACAGCAAGTACGTTCTATTTAGTGTTATAGCCATTTGTGAGACCGTCTTTGATGTTCAGGTAACATACACTTGTTAATGCTGGAGCAGATAAGATTTTTCAAAAGTTATTTATTCTGACACACTGGCAAGGAATGAGTCTTTTTTCCTCCCCTGAAACCATTAGAGGATTGGGAGGGATGTTACATACTTTATTAAATTTAAGATTGTACATTTCTACAACAGAGAAGAGGTAACTGCCATAAAAGAAAACTTAAACTAGCTGAGAGAGGGACACAAACCCCAGGATAAATAGCTCTCAACTGTAAAAGTTCAACTACTGAAAATTCAGTGTTACATCTTCCACTCTCTTTCTTACCTATTGTATGTCAGACTGTTTATATATTGCAAATTTGTGGTGAATTTCGTATCCTGGCAATAGTTTCTTCTCACAGCTCCACCCCTTTTTTTATTTAAAAATATCAGTTGTTGGGGTCAAACGTCTGAATTTGGTAACTTGACTGCGACTTGATTATAGTTCATTGAAGGTTAGCAAAAATATTGAGGAGAAAAAACGAGACCGCCTCAAAAAAAGGAAATGAGGATAACGAAAAGGAATATTATCAGTATAGTTGAGACTCACAGAGAAATGATAAACTCAAAAAAATGTATATTAAAGATTCCCTAGTTGTTTTCTCACCAAAATTCATCATTTAATCACTAATATTATTTTTCACTTCTTGGACCTTGAGAGTTCACACCATTTCCTAAAAAGTAATGGAATGAGCTCATACTCTGAGTATGTCATGGGTTTTATACTTAAGATCTGTACCACCCATATAACATATCTGACTGAATCTTTGGCTGTTTTAATATTTAGTACTTCATCTGACCTGTGAATACCAGTAACTTTGTGTTAGTAATTCCATTTTTCTGAGATTATCCTCTATGAAACCATCTTGAGAAACTAACAATCTCTGTGAGATATGTAGATAAAATGAAAGATTTAGGGCCACATTCAAAGCTCATTGAAGCCACTAGGAAGTCTCCCACTTCAGTGAGTTTTGGATTAGACTCAAAATGAACACACATACCAAAGATTAAAAACAAAAGGTCAATGCCTGGTTTAATTATAAGGAAATTGATAGCCTGTCTCTGTAGTACCATCATAATCTATTATAAGCTACACACTTAATATCTCAATACATGGGACTTGTTCTACCCTTTTGAAACATGTAAATCCCTGTGAAGACTGTGGAAGTTTAGTACAAATACAGCGGACACTATGTAGACCTTGTGAATGGGCTGGATCCTTTACAAGTGCACACGTATACTGAGTTCTTGTCCAAACTACCCCCCTTTCTGGGGGGTTGGCTTTATTGGTAATGAGAGCCGTGCAAATAACTGCCAGTGAATAACAACAACAAAAATCAGTTCCAAAAAACTAGGGGGTGAGGTGGGGAGGACTGGTTTGATTTGAACTGAAACGAGTTCTTTTTGACATTTTGGTGAACTGAAAAAAGTTGGGAAAAAATTGTTTCAGGATGAACTAAATGCTTTGTTCAACCTGAAATGAAATGTTTTGTGTTGGGTATTTTGACCTTTTTTAATAAAAGCAAGAGGAATGAAAGGGTAGATTCACAAAACTGAGGAGTCCTTATTATACCAAATAGCCCAACGTTTAGGGCACTCCCCATGAGATGCCCAGGTTAAGAGCTATTCTGGAATAGCAGACTCTAAGGGTATGTCTACACTGCAATTAAAAACCCACTCCAACCCAAATATCTACACTACAGTTAAATAGCTCTTTAGCCTGAGCCATGCGAGCCCAAATCAGCCAGCCAGTCACAGGTTTTCAGTTGAAGTCTAGACATACTCTGTGAGCCAGTATATAAATGCAGAGCTCTTCTGTTGACTCACCCTAGACTGTGCTAAACCCCTATGTTAAACTTCAGGGTGGTCACTGCAGAGTTGTGCAGGCAGATTGGTGTAAGAACATAAGAATGGCCATACTAGGTCAGACCAAAGGTCCATCTAGCCCAGTATCCTGTCCTCCGACAGTGGCCAATGCCAGGTGCCCCAGAGGGAATGAACAGAACAAGTAATCCAGTGATCCATCCCGTTGCCCATTCCCAGCTGCTGGCAAACAGAGGCCAGGGACACTATCCCTGCCCATCCTGGCTAATAGCCATTGATGGACCTATCCTCCATGAATTTATCTAGTTCTTTTTTGAACCCTGTTATAGTGTAATTAGCTCCAACTGCAATGAGGCCCAGGTTTGAATCCCCCCTTTGGAAACAGGGTCTTGAACCCAAATCTCCCATTTTTCAGGTGAGTGCTCTAACCACTAGGCTATTGGCTATTCTAAGGTAGGGCTCTCTCAAACTCTTGTGCTAATGCTTTTACACTTTGCATAAATCTTTAAATAGTAATTGAAGCCAAGATGAAACACAGGTGTTCCCCTTCCCAGGGGTGTGCCGTAACTATTAGTTATTTCCACTCTTTCCCTCAAGCCCAATGACTATTCAAGTATTTTGCCTCAACAGGAGAGATTCATTGAGACTCACTATAGAATAGCCAATTGTCTTGTGGTTATGGCATTCATCGGGGGTAGGGGCAGTCTGACTTCAAGTCCCTGATATAGGGTAGGTATTCAAACCTGGGTCTCCTACATCCTAGGTGAGTGTCCTTACCATGGAGCTACTAGGCAGAAAGTCCTCATCTTCCTCTGTCTTGTGAATAGCTCCTGAATCCCCTTGTGACTCTAGCCAGAACAATTGAAATATTTCATTCTGATAATGTCCAAATGATTCAGTCTGATATTTCTGAAGGTTTTTTCCCTTTTTCATTTTACCCAAAACAATTCACTGAAATTGACAAATTCACTAAATGTTTCCATCAACCTAATCAACATTTTCCAGCCAAAAACAAACAAAAAAATCAGCTAAAAATTTTCACTCTGATCTACTAGTAAAACAAAAGCAATAACACAGCATCAACCACACCCTCAGCTTGGTTGTTCCTAGAGTTCTCTTAAGGATCTTCTCTCTCCTAGCTCCATAGTTCCTTCTGTCCCAAAAAGGTTCTCCCACCCTGCTTTATATCATGGTTGGAGTTAATTGAACCAGTCTGTCAGCACAACTCAGTAGTGACCACTTGGAATTTTAACCTAGGGTTTTAGCATAGCCTAGGGTGAGTCAACAGAAGACTTACTGTACTCCTCTACAGGATCTCAGAGTCTGCTATTCTGTAATAGCTCTTACACCTTACTTGTTCAATCCTCCAGTCATGAAAGTACATATTAGTTACTTCCTTTAATTATTAGTTTATTCATATTATTTTGCAATACCTACACAGTACCACTGCTGCGAATGTGCTTTACAAAGCACGTGGTTAGACCCTGCTCCACAGTGTTTAATTCAAGATAAATCATAAGGAGGGGAGCAGGCAGTTGAAGTTTATCAGCAATGGAAGCCTGTGTTAAAGGCATATGGCCTGATAATCCATAGTCCTGAATCTTGTATAGTCATTTACACTACTGCAAAATGAATGTGAAATGGGTATAAAATGCTAGTGAATGAGAGTGAATGCAATAGAAAATCAGGCCCATGGGTAGAGATCTGAAGGAGGAGAAAGAGAGGTCGTTTGGAAGGAGAGGGTTTTCCAAGCATATAGCACAGCATGAAAAAAAGTAAAGTTGAGACGGGGACAAAGGTTGTTTTCAATGATTTATTCATACTAGTAGTGATACTAAGCATTACTTAGAATGTTAAATATAAAAATGAATGTCTCTCCACATTTACTGTAACTCTAGGGATAAACTGATCAGTTTTATAACTAAACATTGTATGCAAGTCATAGATTTAATGCTGCACAGAGAACCTGAATAGACTTATTTAACATGCAGTTTTAGATCCAGTAATGAGATTCTGATTTGCCTAACTTTGCAGAAAGAATTTGAATAGTTGTGTTATTTATGCCTATTGGACAGTGAATTAATTTCCCCCCTCTATAACTAGGTCAAAAACATTTCTCAGAAACAAAACTGATTGGCTGTATGTATTTAATAAATATGCAGAATTTGTGGCAGCTCAGAAGATAAAAATCAAAGTAACTATTTAAAAATATCTCTAGAGTTGAATGCTTCTGCTACAAAAGCAAACAATAACAAGTGTCTTCATGTTCTTTATTACACAGTCAGTTCTTACCCCTTTGTTTGGCTGATTAATCTTCTTAAATCACATTGCTAAATAGAAGGGAAGAAAAGTATGAATGCATGCATTGTGACATTGCTATGATGCACCTGCTGGAAAAGACACTGTGTATAAAATGTTGTTCTCCTCCAACAGATTTCTAGGCACATAAACTAATGCCAGAGATTACTTATCTTTCCTTCAGGTGAATGTCCATGAGAACAATCCCTCTGCCATCTCTGAAATGTAACTCTTCCAGTGTTTTATTCCATCTCGTCTAATAACATAACTTGTTTGGAGGCCAGAATGACAATCTGAAAAATTTCTTATCATAGATCTTGTATCTCTAAAAATTCATAAAAAATTACATAGACCCAGTGAAGCAGGACCGATCTTATGTTTCCAAAGTTCTGAGTAGTGGAAGTTGAACCAATTGGAGCCATTTCAGTTACACCATGCAACCCAAGTCAATGGGACCAGCTCTGTTCCAATAATGACCACAAACGGTATTGGAGGTAGTGCAGACTATTTTTAAATTATTTAAATTAGACTTCACAGTACTTATCTCACTATTCCTATTGCTAGAATTCTACAGTGAGAACCGAGGGTGAGGAGGGCATTTTAATTCAGTCTCTTCTTTCCTTATAAGAAGTTCCTTTTTGAAACTACCAGGTCTTATCCTTGGCATAATTCCAGCACTGTTTCTTAAACTTACCTATACCTTCAAAGAGAAGTGGTGTTATTGTGGGAGGAGTAATTCACCTGCATTAGAAAGTTAAAAGTGTAGGGTTTTGTTTTACACTGGTCAACAATATATATGGTATTAACTTCCATTTAGTTGATATCTATTACTGTCACCTTGATGGGATATTTACTGTTTGATTTTCATGTTGCAAAAAAAATATATTTAATCGTTCAGTTTAGCTTTTCAGAAAAGATGATGTTAATATAAAACATTAGCTGATCATGCTGGCCCTAGGAATCAGTCTGCAGAGACCTGTCACATCAACATGTCTAAAGTACATGATCAGTGCACAGCTTGTGCTATCAAATCACTATAGCTCTTCTTGTGGGGAACGAATACTAATGAAATCAACAGCACTGCAAGACTGCCACAGTTAATGGAAAAACTCCCACTGACTTCCAAGGGTTTTGGTTTGGGACCTAAATTTACTTCTGTTCTGTGGGGAAATAATTCCATGAATGAGTTAACTAATTTATTCTTTGGTTTCACAAATGAAACGTGTCTGATGGCAGTGTGTTGCCACTGTTGAAGAAGCTTTTTGCAAGTTTGATGTTAGCAATCGTACTGTAGCACTCAGTTTCAGACTGTGTACTCTGATAATTTGTATGCTTTGTTGAAAGGTGTCTATTTTCATCAGTTAAGTGTTGCATTATTATGTCTTGCATGGTTTATTATCTAACAGGAAGAAATGTTTAATTAGTTTGGGGGGAGTGTTGCACTTTTGGTTCATTCACACACATGGTAGCTGTCTGGCTGATTATAAGAGATTGTAGGATGAAATACAGTGCATTTCTCTACACATGCATCCTCTGAGTTAAACCTTCATATGAAATGGTTCCAGAGCCAGTTAGCAAGCTGTAGAATTTTTTAGTCCCCAGCACAACATTTTAGATACTACATGTCATGTTCAGCATTATGGCTGCTAATCAATTAGGGATTCCCCTCTCTGTGGTGACATAAGATCTGCAGATGTAAAAAATGTATTTGCTCTCAGTTTAAATGGCTTTCTACAGTTCATAATAATACAGTATTAATTATAAATAACTGTTATATATTTTTAAATTACAATAGTTATAAATACATTATGAAAGCATTCTTAAACCAAGCCTTCAGTTTTGCTCCCTCAATCAACTAGAGGTACCTGTGGTAGAATTTAGATTTTAATTACCAAATTTGTGGATGTGATTTGTAGACAGACATCTTGGGCCAGATCCTAGCCCTCTTTTTATCTGGACATGGTGAACTCTGTGGGAACCAGGGGGAAAGGGGACTGTAAGCCTCCATTAAGGCTCCCTGATTCTCATGCCACAAGGTACCAGGCTGGGTCTGAGGACCAATTTAGAGCAGCATGAGGGCTGTTCTAAATTACAGCACCTACTAAAGGCTCCATGGGGCCCAAACTGCATCTGTGGATTGATGCAGTATAGGGGCATCCTGTCTGTCTCCTCTCTTGTGGCTACACTACCTATGCCAACAGCAGTAGGGGGTGATGAAGGAGCTTTTTCCTACTGGGACAATACCAAGGTAATCCCACCATGATTGGCTAAAGCAGCTTTACAACTAGAATCTTCCAGCCAGTGCATCACAGAACTTCTACATCTCATTGGTGGATCTGGCTCGTAATCTTATTGGCTGAGCTGGATTCTCATATCACTTTCTTTGATGTCCACTTAGCACTTGCTGCAGTGCAGCTTTAGTAAAGAGTAATTAGTTGATTTTTGCAGTCTCCAGCCATCGGTGCTGTTAGAATTAATATCCCATTGAACATCTCCTTTGCTCTTTAAACAAAGCAGCTGTTTGCAAAGAACATTGCCTTTGTCCTAATTAAACTGACAGCCCCTTTTGAAGCACTTGTTTCTTGTAAACTCAAGTACAGTATTACTGGGAGTTACATGTATATGAGTGTATGTGTATGCGCTGGTAAATCTGCCTTCCGGCTTTGCTGATTGATCTGCTTTACATTTTTTGGAGATTAAAAAAGTGGTCGTCCCCTTTAAATTCCTGGCCCAGGTGTACTTTATTGATAACTGTACTGCTAGTATTTTGTTGTCCCAACCTTACTCAAACTCCAAAGTTTATTTCTTCAGCTAGTCTAGAAACTATATGAGGTGAGCTAGGACTGCAAACCTTTTAAATTCTTAAGAATGCTAAAACTTGTGTCTTTTGCTACCAGAACATGATATTTGAGAAGACTTTATTGAAATGGTTGTCTCCACCATGATTATTTTTTTGCAAAATGCTCATATTACTTCCTTCTTTCAGTGGTGACTTTGAACAGTGTTTGTTGCCAGCCTCGAGATTTATATAGTTATAAGCCTCAACATTTATAGGGCAAGCATTCAGGGTGTTTTTTTACATATGCGAATCAAACCCTATTGCATAAACCTCACATGTGTAAAGATTCCAAATGTGACCTGCTTTGAGACTTTCCTTCCTTTTCTTGTATAGCTTGAAGGACAGTGCTGTACTTTTGCCATGTATTCCATTAGACACTTTTCTAGCCTACAATTTTGTTTTATTTTCAGTGTTGATGTAGCCACATGGATCCCAGGATATTAGAGGGACAAGGTGGGTGAGGTAATGTCTTTTATTGGACCAACTTCTGTGGGTGAAAGTTTTCAGTTTACACATATCTTCTTCAGGTGTCTGTATAAGTTAAAAACTCTTTCACCCGCAGAAGTTGGTCCAATAAAATATATAACCTCACCCACTTTGTCTCACTCTTCTATTTATCATTTTTATTTTGGGTGTGGATTTTCTCTGTATGGTGCTCTCCAGAGAGTTGCCTGGTCTTCATAGCTGTAAATTGCTAAATTGAAAAAGAACACAAGATGTGAAAGCTAAAATACAATCTGTATGCTGCTATGTTACATGTGGTCCAACAGAATTATGCAACAGAGAGCTAGCTCAGAATTGTGGGACTTGGTAATTGGCTCTTGGAGTCATAGGCATAAAAACACTGCACCTGATAGTGAGGTTCTGGGAAGATTTGAGAGAGCTTCAGTGAATGGTAATTTTATGGGTCCCACCCACCTGCTCATCGCTCACCTCCTATATTGATGAATAAGGCTTGTAGTTGTCGTCTTGGTTCCATTCCATTTTTCTTCCGTTGCTACCTTCAAATTCTCATGTCACAGTGAAATTCCCTTGAGTAGAGGGTCTTAGACTCTAGTTCCCTCCACAGACCATTATTGTTGTCTTGGAATTGACCAGAGTGGGTACCAAACACTGACACAAGTTGCTTCCCCCCCTCAGAAGAGAATGTACTGCTTCTGCGGTGCTTCAGCCCATGCGGTTTGGAGGAGAGAGTCACTGAACATGAACATATGATGTGAGCTCTCATACTCCATGTGATAACATTGCTCCTATTCGATCACTAGGCCAGCCCAAATACCAATTTTAATAGCAGTTTTTGATTAAATTATTTAATCTATCTTTATAGTGCATCTACTAAATGGGATATGTGAACTATAGTACAGTGTTTGCCAAGAGAGAGAGCATATAGGGAAAGTTCCAGCATTAATTGTCATGCAGTCTGTTACAAGGCATCAGTTTATTTTCAGGATGTGCATTCAGGTACAGCCTGCATTTTCTTTTATTGTGTAGCCAAGACAGAAAATGAGATGTGGAAGAAATATCCTCATGAGGGATAGTTTTTCTGCTGCTGTCTCTGATACAACATTATAGTGATGAAAAATGTCATTTTAGAGTGGATGCATGAACTGATTTGGAAAGCTTCTGACCTTTCCTGCTGATGTGTGTGATGTTCCCCCACCCCCATTAAAGCATGTTGGTTGTTTCCTGGAGGCCAGACTGAGATTGTTTTTTATGGTATCATTGAGCAATAAGAACTAAGGGGGTGAATGCTCTAAGAAGAGCGCTCTTGTTATTGAAGAAAATGGTGAACTCATATGTCAAATGTTATTTAAAAAATTCCATTTTGTTAAATTGAGAAGCCAGTGTCTAAATATCCACCGTATGCTGATTTAAAGGGAACAACATTTCTGCTACTGCAGGAGCCCTTAACATTTAGCTTTTGGCATTCAAGATCAAATTTAATTGACAGTTATAAAGCTATCCTTTACGGTTAATATGCACGTGTACACACTTTGGCAGATATATGAGAAAGCAGGTGGTGAAGTTCATGCTGTTCAAAGAGGATTCCTGACCACTTTAGGTATCCACCTCCTACAATGTTTTCTGTGATCAGCCTGTCGTATATTTTCATTGAGGTGTTAGAGAGAGCCCAAATAGGCAAAGTAGCAAAACGGAGGCAAATCTCCCCCCACCCTCCCCCACTGGGTAGCCAAATCAGTACCTTAGAAGAACCATTAATTTGAACATGCCGTAATTATTTTCTCTGCATGTTTCAGTTTTGATTGTTTAATCAAAATACAGTATTTGCATTCATAATAAATGGAAAATGATCAGTAAGAAACCAGTGAAATTGTCTCTTCTTCCCTCATATTCCTAATTGCTTACTAATTAGTTGCTTCTAATGCTATGATTTCTATAATGCCATGCATTTGTGCTTTGTTGAATTGTTTAATGTTATTAGGGAAACCACTTAATGAAATCATTTGGTTCAAATGTCAAGGCTCTAGTAACAAAAACTACTAATGATTGTTTCCGTCACACAGTCTAATTTTTTTTTCTGACAAGCCTACCACCATTTCCTCTGAACAAAGCTACTTCTCTTTAATAGAATATATCTCCTACATGACCTGCTTCTCATTCTCACGCAGTGCTCTTATTTGTAAAGAAACGGGACTGGAAGGGACCTCGAGAGGTCTAGTCTTTGTATCAAAGCAACAAACATTTCTTCAGTTTAGGATTAGGGATGCTTGTCTTTTCTTCCTGAATCAACCGAAAACTGAATAGACCATGAAGAAAAAATCAGGTTGTTTTATTCCACTGTAATTACACAGCACCTCTCCTGTAGTCTTTACACAGACAAAGCTCTCATTCCTTACCTGAGTAAGGACTTCAATGGTAGAGCTGTAGAATTAAAGTTCATGGAATCATAGGACTGGAAGGCACCTCTAGAGGTCATCTAGTCCTGTCCCGTGCACTCATGGCAGGACTAAGTATTATCTAGGTGTGACGGTGCGAGACCCTGCAGCGCCTCCTGCTGGTCGTCTCAGGGAATTAGCTCGTCCAGCCTCTGGAGCGCCCTCTGCAGGCCGGTGTCCTGCTGCCGCTGGCCCCCATGTCCCTTCCAGGACCCAGTGCCCCTTGTCTTTGGGGTGCTGCCCCCTGGCAATACCCCCACAGTCTCAGGGTCTCCCCATCCAGGGGAACCCCCCAACCCTCTATCCCCGCCTTGCCTCAGTTGTAGGCTGCTGCCAGTCACCATCTAGCCCTCGCTCACTAGGGCAGACTGCAGTGTAACAGTCACTCATCATAGGCAAGGGGGGTTTGGACCTGCTGCCTCTGCCTACCCATGGGCTGCCCCCTGCAACCCTAGTACCTAATTGACCTTCCACTAGGCCGCAGCCTGGGGGGTTTCCAGGCCGGAGCTCCCCAGCTCCCTTGGCCTTCCCCCAGCCCTGCTTCAGTCCAGGTACCTTCTCTCAGCTCCCTGCAGCCAGGTCCCTCCCTCTCAAAGCTAGAGAGAGTCTCTGCCAGCTCCTGGCCCACTGCCCTCTTATAAGGTCCAACTGGGCCCTTATTAAGCCAGCTACAGCTGTGTCTGCTTTCCCAATCAGCCCAGCTTTCAGAGCTGCAGCCCTCTCCAGGGCTGCTTTTAGCCTTCCAGGACCGGAGCGGGGTGATCACCCCGCTACACTAGGCATCTTTTATTTTGCAAATTTAGTATGTCCCAGAAGGATAAAAGTATAGAGTTAAATTGATGTTCTTTAAAATTACAATGGATTAGCATGATGGCCCAGATCCTTAAAGGTATTTAGGCCCCTAATGCCCATTGGTCCAATGGGAATTAGGAGCCTAGATACTTTTGAGGATCCAGAACTGAGACCTTATATCTAGTATGCAGTGTTGTTGTAACTGTGTTAGTCCCAGGACATTAGAGAGACAGTTGGATGAAGTAATATCATTTATATATAACTTGTGTTGGTGAGAGAGACAAGCTTTTGATCTTACGTAGAGGTCTTCTTCTGAAGGCAGCAGTGCACATGCCTGGAGGTGGAAACAAAGGTGCCTAGGGAATCTAGAAAACATAAATTCCCCACTGGTAAAGTTTGTAGATTACACAAAAATCGGGGGAATGGTAAATAATGAAGAGGGTAGGTTCTCTGATACAGAGCAATCTAGATCTCTTGGTAAACACAGCGGTCTGATTTGGCATTTAGGTGTCTAAAGTGGCAGTTAGACACCTAAGTCTCTCTGTGATCCTAGCCTCCATGTATTCATTTAATTTGTTACGGTGTTGATTGCTTTTGTTTTCTTAATGGTAGGTTTAGTTTTAGTTATTTCTGACTACCAATAAAAAATCAAAAGCTAACATGGAGGGTCAGGAACACAATATCACATGTGGATGGAGCACCCAGGCTCATGTACTGGAGTACGAATACTAACATAGAAATGGAAAACGGATGTGCTGCTCCTGTGAGCAGAGCACACCAGGATATTAGGAGTTAGTAGCAATATCATGGATACAGCAACACCTGACACAAATGTAGAATGTTGCCATGATCTCATTTCTAGTATAATAGGTAATACATATTCTGTAGCTTATAATATTGTCTAGAAAAAAAAAGAAACAGTAAAACAATACACCCAGCAAAAAGGATAATTCTGAAAACCACTTCCCCCCCCCCATCCTGTTTTCAGGAGTACTGTTCCTACTATAAGGCCCAGATCCTTAAAGGTATTTAGGGGCCTAACTCCAGCTGAATTCAGTGAGGATTAAGCACCTAAATACCTTTGAGAATCTGAGCCTTAAAGCTTATCCACGCTTGCTTTGCTTGCCTAACAAATATGAAAGATGGCGCTGTGTGCAAAGGCAGATAACTCAATTTTTCATTGATTGAAAACCGAGAGAATTTGCCATTTTCTCAGCAATGGAAAAAGGAAAACAAAACAGAAGTCATTCCAGATACTTACCAGCAAGGAGGGAGAGGAAGAGAGATAGCAGTCATTTGCAAAATGACTACTTTAGGGCTGCTGCTGATTGGCTTGGTCAAGTTTAAAGGGCCAGCCCCAGAAAGGCATGTTGGAGGGGAAAAAAGTTCCTCTGGAAGTTCCAATGGAAATATCCTCATATTGCAGTATATTAATTTAGTTGTATAGCTTCCTGGTTTATTAAACCATGTACACTGATAAAAATATCTACTAAGTCTCCTTTAAGGTGTGAAACGGCTTACTGTATTTGCACCGGAATGTATGTATTTTCTTCTAGGGGTCAAATCTGCTTAATTTACTCCTGCTGACTTTACCCTCTGAGCAAGAGGCAGTGTGCTGCTCAAGGGGAAGCCCCACAAAGCATTGTGCCAGCCACTCAGAAGCACAATTCCTCCAGAGAACCTCTCATACTAGTGGGGAAGAGGGTAGTCTGCAGTAGCACTTCACAGGTTGCAGCATGCTCCTCCTCCTATTATAGCTAGCCACTTCTGCTGTCTGTCTGGCATGTGGAGAAAGAAAGGGAGCCCTGGCTCCAACCATTTTCTTGTGAAGGGAGTGTCAGGCATAGAAACTTCTGCTATCCCTTCCACATGCAGAGGCACAATCTGGGTATGCTTTTTACAGTCACAGAAGAAGGATCTTAACCCACCTAATCTTCTGCACAGCTAGGGAGGAGGGCACTCTAGCCATACCTGACTTAGAGGAACAAGAACTGGTCCTTTATATGCAATGTGTTCCTTAACTAGACTAAAATTTGTTGAAGCTTTTTAAGCACAATAAATAACAGATCACCTGACCTCTGGTCAAAATACACAACATTTTGAAGTTGAGTAGCATAAACATGCTAACTAAACAGAAGAAACCAACTTAACAAGGAACTCAGGAATAACAGAATCTAGGCCATTGTCATGCTGTATGATACTATTTGATTCAGAATGATTCTAAATATGTGACAGTTCTTCCAAGCAATTTGAGATTTTTACCACTTTTTTTTTCAGCTGCTACTTTCCATGTTTAGCACCAAGGCACACCCTATATAACCTCTTCCTAAAGGCCAAATTATCTAAATGTCCCCCCCACTCCCCAATAATTTTGTGGCTACTAACAGTAGCTTGTAAATCAGACTTTTAAGTGAAATGACATAAATCAGAAGAGCTGATGATTGTAGAATGATCAGGTTTAGTATAATTTTACCAGAAAATTCTGTCGTATTTTCTCTGCTCCTACAAGAGCTTTGTTTAAAATGACTCTTATCATAGACCGGGGTGGCCAAACGTCCTGACCCTCTGAGCCACGTAGGACAATATTCAGAAGTTCGAGAGCCGGGGCACGCCTGGTGGGGTCTGGGGCTTCTGCCCCGTGAGAGGCACCTGCTGGAGCTCAGGGCTTCAGTCCCACGCCTGCGGAAGCCCTGAGACCCCTTTCCTGCTGGCAGAAGCCCCTACCCCACCACCCTGCTGCAAGGCAGAAGTCCTGAGCTACCCACCAAGTGGGGTAGATGGAGAATGGGGCGGGGAGCATGAGAGACTCTGAGCTGCACTTTAACTGTTTACCTGTAAAAGAGCCGCATTCGACTCACGAACCACTGTTTGGCCACCCCTGGGATAGACCAGGCTTGCACCTGGAAACATGCACAATGTAAGAGAGTTAAAATTCCAGTATTTATAGCATGTTGGGTACTTTGTCCCTTTAAATATCTTTAAATATAATATTTATTTGCAACTAGCAAGTGCATGCCACCCTTGTTGCCTGCTTGTAAAACAAAAAGAACCAGCTATTGACTTACTTTCTTATTTTTATATCCATTAGAAGAATATGCAGAAATAATTGCCATTAAAAAAGACAAAGGTGAGTTTGTAATTGGTGACTTCCTTGCTGTAAATTATTTTTCTTTTATAACAATCAGCGTCAACTGGATATTTTGTTAGATAGGCCATCTAGTCATTTTCAGAAGCATCAAATGTATCTAGCACAGTTATGAAGTGTGATATTGAGCTGGACAAAGAACTAACCTTCCTGTGCATCAGGCAAAAAGACCAGAGAGGGAAAAATTGCTCGAGTGAATACACTGGCATTTGTGACAAACCGTGCAGTGCTCCTCCATTTGATGGGATTTGGCAGTCAATAAACAGACCTTGCATCTGAGTTTCTATTACCGGGAAGCCCTGCAGTCTGTTTCATGTTAGACTGAAGAGCTAAACTTTCTTATATTGAATGAACAGGAAAGAATAAGATATAGGCATCAGAAAACCAATTGCATGAGAACTAATTTCTATCTAGTGCCAGCATTTCTCCTTTTATGTCCCCAAACATGTAATAGTCATTCCATGAAAAACTTTAATTCCAGAGTGTAATTAACATTCAAATGCAGTTACAAAATGCAACCTTCCTGACAAATTAGGCATTTTATCTTTTGACTTTGAGCTGAAAGACCATATTCTTCTGATCCTTTAAAAGAGCTGAGAGGGTAATGGAAAAAAAGTATGACTATAAAAGGCTGAGTTTCAAGTGGCACAAAGGTAGCAAAAATTCCCTACATATTAAAACCCTGGGAAAAAGATACTTCCATGTATGATGCTAAAGTTCTGAAGGAATGATAGGACTGGTCATTTGGAACAATTATTTGCGTATCTCCAACCATGAACAGTTGATAGAATTCTTCAGAGCATTCAGAATGGGTCATTGAAATACAGAGTCATGAAATGGATGCTTGGGTTGAAGGGCCTTTAAACACATACAGTGAAGCCATTCCAGGGAACAAATATTAGGACAGCTAGACAGAGTATATCTAAGGGAAATAATAGATTTATGTGGGAATGTTGAATATAATATGGACCACTCTCAGTTATGCTATAAAGGTCTCAGAGTGTTCAGAACATATTGACTTTAGCTAAAAATCCCATTCAGCTTTTCCTCTTGATGACTTAGAGTCTAGTTTCTTACCATGTTACTCCAATTTTATGCCACCGTTAACACAGTTAAAGTTAATGGAGTTACACGAGAATTAAACTGGAGTAATACAGTGGTGAGTCAGGCTCACCATCTGGAAACTGTACATATTAACAAATTGTTTGTCTTCTGTGTTTCCCTAGCTCCAGTCCGCTTCTTCCAATGTGTCTTCCTAGATGGATACAATGGATATGGATTACAATTCCCCATTACTCCAGCTCCCAGCCATGAAAAGAGACCTGGTCATTCAAAGACTTCAGGGCGGAAGTCAAAGACACCAGGACAGTAGAGAGACATATTATCTGTGTATTTTTGAGACTTGGCACTTTATCCCTTCTACTGAGGTCCACAGTAACTACAGTGGTACTTGTTACTGTAGAAATGTGATCCAGTAGATCTCATGCACCTGGAAACGTTTTTTACTGTCTGGTGCTGAGGGAAAAGAGGTGGTGGATGAACACTGTTCATCCAAACAATACTAATATTGTTCTTGAGGAAAGGCTGTGGTGTTGAAATAGTGTTTGTCAGATTGTGCAGTTTGTTTGTGCATGTGCATTTTCCTGCCTCTTCTGCTCTTCTTATTTTCCCCCTACCTGTTCTGAATTCAAGTACGTCTATTTTCCATGTAGTAATTTTTAAAGAGCAAAAAATATAAATGCAAGGATTATTTCAATAAGATTATTTTGCAAGATTACCTGGAATCCTAAATCATATCCTGTCAATGTTCAATCAGATCTCTGATATGGAAAAAACCTCAGTAAATCTGAAAATGTGCTCCATGACTGGTGCTATTTTTATGTATAATTGACCAGTTTAGAATGAAGCTCACATCTTACCTTTAAGCTGCTCAGTATGCTATAGAAAGGTTCACTATCCAAACAGTTAATGATGAGTATTTACATTTAAGTTGAAGGCAAGCAATAAAATCTTGCTATATTTGCCCCTTAAGTATATGTAAAATCATAACACCTCATTTTCCCTTTCATTTTGAGATCTGGGGAAGTGAGCCAAGGGGGGCCTGCCAAAAGAGAGGTGAAGCAAGGAGGTATACTGTGAAGATCTCATGAGTGGGAAGGAAATTCTTTTACTTCCTCTGTCTCTTCTTGGACAAAGTCAATATCAAGACAACACAGACTGCAGATAGATCATGCTGGCCAATCATTTGTTAGAAAAAGTCAGACAGGAAGCTATATCATCGGACACTACTTGTGAAACAAAACCAAATTTTCAAGTAAAAATGCCAACATGATACAATCTTGGAGCAATCAGCAAAAACAGGGTATGTGCAAGAAATCTTGATAGTTAATTTTGCTAGATAAGATGGAAGGCCTCATAAGCTATTAGCTGGGCCTCTGTCAAAGTGCACTGTATTGTCAGTTACTTTTAGGATGGGTGCAGCAGGTAAACATGCCAGTCCTCAACCATCTTGTTTATTTCTTCAGATAGTGTGGATTAGCTATGTTAAAGAAAAGGGATGCGCTGGTACTTGACCTATGTGAAGGTGTCTGATTGTAAATCAGTGTTGTGATTGTCTGTACATGTCTAGCAATGTAAATAATAATGCATTTTTGCAAGCTGCTATTTTTCTTCCTTACTATATTTATGAATTTAACCTGTGAACCACACAGCTGTGATCCCAGTTTCATAGTTACCATTTGAAATACCATGAATTTTAACATGATAATTCATGAAATAAATCTGCTCACACCTGTAAATCATATATAGCTTTTTTTTTTTTAGTATAGCTCAAGATAACATCACCATAACACTGATGCTTATCTTGATAGGAAGATTGACTTACATAGGTTTCAGATAACTATGTCCCAGAAGGACTCAGGCAATTTATAATGGGATGTGGAGTTTTTTACCTCTAGGTCACTGGGTCAGATTGGTAATGGCTGAAAGTTGTTACTTTCTGATTGATGTTCAGTGGCCTATATGAAATGAGTTCTTGGTCTTAGCACACTCTGTGTTATGCATGTACCTGCCTCTCAAAATCTACCATCCCACTAGATGGCCTTGACAGCCATTTAGAAATGCAATTACCATCTTGTGTCTAGGGCTTGTTCTTCCCAATCAGGAAGGGGACACATTGGGGATGTGGTTGTAGAGTGCTCTGACTCTGCAGTAACCAGAGCTGTAAACCTGGAACTCCCGGGGGTTTTTCAGCAGGACTTCCCCCTCCCCCATAGGGGTCCCCATCCCCTCAATGTGTCTTTTGTGGCTCAACACAAATTGTGTGTATTTCAGTGTGTCGTTACACAGGTTGCTGTCCTATGATTTTCCTACTAAGGCTGTCTTAATGAAGGGATTATAACTTTCAGAAGGTCAGCTCATTTAATTCATAGCGTTATCCAATTCAAATGATCAGCACGACATTTAATTTTTTATATATTCACAAGCTGTTGTGGTTTTTTAGCTTTTTTTGACACTTAATTTCTCTTTTTGTTCATGATGACTTGGCTGTTTCTCCCATTGCAATTTGATTTGGGAAAGGACAAGAATGTTTTTTAAGAGCCCGTTCCTCTAGCATTTCAATTAGATATCAGATTGGCTCTGAAGAAGTAAAACATTTGATCTTTGCTTCAATGGACAAGTGATGTAAATCTGACTATAGACAGTCACTTCCTAATCTTGGCCACTGATATGAAAACTACTGGACACTCCTCGGTCAAAATGGCAGTCCTTTTCCTTGGGCCTTCATAAACTGAATTTATCTGAAACCTTAACAATGCATTACTTGAATTGCATGGCTTTACTTAAATCAGACTGAAATGTTATTAAAATGTATGCTTATTCTCATCAGTTTTGGAAAATAAAACATATCTGCCTCTAGCTATTGGATGTTTTTTTATGAATCCAAGAATGGGGAAAAGTGATTTGTAAAGGTAACTTGGTTCACCCATGTTATGGGTACACACAAGCCTTCTGAATTCAGGAGAGAGTATCTTTCTGCATGGGGGATGTGCTTGAGGGGGATTTTCCTTTTAGAATCATAGAAGATTAGAGTTGGAAGCGACCTCAGGAGGTCATCTAGTCCAAGCCCCTGCTCAAAGCAGGACCAACACCAGCTAAATCAGCATCACAAGGCATAGCAAGATGAATCCATTCTACCATACATCACTCCTAGAATCCTAGGTCTACATAAGAATCATACAAATAAATTAAAAGTATTATTAAAATGTTTATATAAAACATATTAAACCACATGTTCTTTCCAGTGACTAGTCAGTAGTCCACACAATCGGCAGTATGACCTCTTACCAGCAGACACAGAGAGAGAGAGAGAGAGAGAGAGAGAGAGAGAGACAAGGATAACAAAACTTTGTGACATCTGCCCTTATGAAGGGAACTGTATCAATGCAGCAATCCAATTGACTAGGTAGAAGCTTCCACTGAGGAGGATTTTGTCTATTATTTTCTAGCTTGTCAATATTGTTATTGACCAGATATAATATATATTTTCTGCTACTCTCTTTTTCTTGTCGATAAGATTAGACCTTTATTTTGAGAGATCTCAGTCCCCAGAGCGCCTGCTGAGGTTAGTTGGAGCTGTTGGTGCACAGCATTTCTGAAATCAGGCCATGAGCGATCTCTGTGAGAGCTCCATACAGAGTGGGCTGCTGGTCTGAGTCTCCTGCTCCTCAGGCGTGGTTATTATCCTCAACAAACAGGCCACAAAAATTAGTCCACTTTCAAACTGGTTTAGAGAACTTTTAAAGCAGGCACCTCTGCAGAAGAACAGATTAGATACAGGTGGTGTTCATGGTTATACACTAGTCCTCTCCAGGGTCTATGAGTCTTTGTCTCCATCCAGCAGATTGAGTCCCTATTGACAGCTCAAAACTAGATAATCACCAATACTTAAAGCTTGTTGTCTGCTCTTCAAGAACTGGTTTATCTGAATGTTCAGTTCAGGACTGAGCAGGCAAGTCCGTCTTATTGGCAGAGCCATATATCCTGGAGTTTGAAAGCTCAGCTTGTGCCACTGGCCATAATTACAGGCTAGCTATACTCCAAGTGGTGGGCTCTGTGCAGCCTGTACCATTGGTGATCCCCTATGCTCACTTGCACAGGTACCCTTATCCCAACTAGGGCTGCACTCAGCCTTTCTGTCTCCTCCACCAGACCTGAAACTAGAAGTTGCAAAATGATGGGATTACCTTTGGGCACCCCTTTCTCAGGCATGAGATTTTGCTTTTTGGGGGGAGGTCTGCCATAGGTCATCACCCCTTCCTGCTGAGCAGGATTCTCTCACTGCCACTGACCTCTTGCCTCATTAGGACCTGGAATGAACAATTGCTTTGGTGGGGGCCATGCAAGTTCCACTGGGGTTAGTTTACCCTATTGCTAATGAAGTATTTTTGTCCAAAAATATCACCATGTAGGCTGGCCTTTTCGTCTGAGAAACTCAACTTGGTCAGATGGTGGCACAAAAAAATGTTATTGTCGAGCAAAGAGTATGATGTTAATCAATTACCTAGACACCAGAGCCAGGAATACCCTCTTACTTTTTAGTTGTGACCTGACGGGCAGGGTGGGGAGAACTGAGATTAACAGTGTGACCACAGTCATTTGTATATAACCAAGGGAACACAACTGGCAGAGGCATAGTCAGTGAGGCCCCCTGTGTAGTCTTCTAGGCCAAAAGCACTCTGGTCACCCCATCAGTAGTGTGTGAGCACTGAACTACAGTGCATAGTGGCTGAATTCTGATCAGCTCCACCAAAACAATGAAGATGCCACATTTAGAGTTCATCCTAATATTTCAGAAGTGGGGGATGCCGCAAATGATCCCTACAGTGAACAAGAATAAAAATGGTTTTCATAGAACCATTTATTCAAGGATCTCAAAGCACTGTACAAATATCACTATTCCTAATTTATATATAGAAGATTCCAGCCTTCTGCTAGGTCTAAGACTATCTAGCAGCAGGAGCTGCTCTACCTTCACCTATAGTGGTTAGACCTGACACCTGCCTTCCATGACCTTCTGCCTGAAGAGCAAAGTTCTCAAGGTAATAGTGCTGTCCAAATCCATGGTCAATTTGGTAGCCCTGGGCCTTGGCTCCTGGAACTCCAAAACTCATCTCTTCTCAACAAGCAGTTCTCCATGAATACCCACCCTGGTCACCTGTATTTGCCAGCTTGACTCTTGAGTGGCTGGGCATGAGAGAAACTGGTCCCTTGAAGCAGGTGGTAACCACAACACTGTGTACATGCAGAAGTCTATATTCTCTGCTACAAGAGCATTCTTGATTTCAGGGCTTATCCAGAGAAAGACAGGTGGCTTCTTTACTGACTTTGCACTTTCTCCAGAATGTCCTGGACAAGGACTGACTGCAAATTTGTTATGGTACCAGATTTAGTTGTTAGCATTAGGCAAGGAAAGGCTGAACAGTCATTGTATGTCTTAGCAGCGATAACCTGGAAGTAGCCAGAGTCCTTCAGCAGTTAACAAAATTAAGTTGAGGTTCCAGACTTCAGTAGGCAACCCAAACTGTAACCTTGTCATGAGGCTAGCATGCTAGCTTGCTATATTTTCAGGTCAGATCACTGGCGCTCTGTAATAAACTAGCCCTATAAATTCAGGTAAACAGTCCATAGGACCCTTACTTATCCCTCCAAACCCTGGAATAAAGCATCAAATAAGTTTCTCATTTTAAAGAAAACGTTCCTGGTGAAATCTCAGCCAGGATCATGACGGAGTTACAGGCCCCTTTTGCCAAAGGGGTGGGGGAATTGCAAAAGTGCCAAACTCACTTCAGAGCATAAGTCCCATTGAAAGTCAATGGAACTGGTGCTCTTAATCACTTAGCTACATTTGAAAAATCCCATCTTACAAGCTTCTGATATGGCAGCTGTTTGTCACTAGGACAAAGCAGTGAGCAAAAGAGCCCTTTACATCCTTCCAAAGGGGCCTTCCAACTTCAACCCAGCTCAGGAGGTGGTCTGCCTTTTTATCCATTTTCCAGAGGCAAAAAAAGAGAAAAGATTCCTAAATATGAGGCAAGTGTTATCCATATACCTGACAAGGACACAAGACATCAGGAGATCAGACCATCTGTTCATCCTGCATGGAGGGCTCCAAAAGAGCTGGAAAACCTTTCTACAGTCACATAGGCGAAGAAGCAGATTATTCAGCTATGGGCAAAAAGCCTCCCTTAGCCATCAGAGTTCACTCAAGGGACGCCTCATACCTTGAATTAGATAAGGCAAATATATGACTATCCTTGTACACTTCCTGCCTTCACAACCGGCTTGGTGTGTGGAGGCCTGTGAAGGTCTCTTCCTGGAGAGCCACATCCACATCCCTGCTCATGTCTCAGTGCCTGCCGTATGTTGGTTATTGCACTAGATATTTCTATAGCATTTATCCAGCTAGTGACAGGAGGTTGTATTACCTTCAATCTGGACTGACAAATTATTGGACAGGATTAGCAACAAAGAGAGTGACCTTTCCTGATGTGTGATATAGCTCATTGTTGCAATCCTAAAACTATCTCACAGTTTGTTCCTAATTGGAAGTACATTTGTTCTAGCTATTGTAAGCAAAGTGACATGCAACAGGACAAGAAAAAAAAAAGAAAAATCCTTTTGAAATCAAACCCCCAAATTGAATAATTGCAGCTGGTGTGGAGGATAAAATGAAACAATCCCATCTGTTTCTTGCTTTTTTAATGGAGAGACACCACACAGTGATGGCCTGTAGCATTAATCAGGCCAATTAAAAGGAGAACAAAGTAGAGATCTTTACACACCTCTATTTTAAAATATTTATACGGGGTGATGGGCCTGTGGAGATGGAACTGCACATTAATTATAGCAGCCATCTTCCATGCTTTTCCTTTCAGAAGAGGAACAAGGCACGGTAGAAGCCCAGTACTCCATGCTGTTATATTAGAGCCAGGCTGTAGCATTCAAACAAGAAGCAAACCAACAAAAACAAAAAAACAACCTATCATCAAGCCAAAATTATGAGAGCTTTCTCTCTCTCTCTCTCTCTCTCTCTCTCTAGCTAGCTTGTCTTGTCAGAGTTGACATAGCCACCCTTTCTTAAAACAGTGGATTGTTTTTGGGGGGCATAGGAGGGAATGATGAGTGATGGATGTGTCTTTCTTTGGCCACTGTGATGAGTCTCGATTTCCAATGAGAAGGTCTGAATGAGCCATTGCTGCATGAGAGATTTTAAAGCATGTGGTTGTTAACAGTATGTTCTGATGCCATACACACATATATAACCAAAGGTCAGCCAGTGAGAATGATGGTACCCACCTTGGCATAATGAGATATCCAGGAAGTTTGTAAAGCGGAGCAAGGAAACTGTAAAATTGTCATTCAAATTAATTTAGCAGAGTCGTTCTTTTAAACAAAGTAGCAAAATATAGAAATGATTTTAAGGCAGCAGAATTAGAAAAACTCTAAGAAAATGTCTGGGTTTGTTTGTAATGTTAAAAATATTATAGCTTCTTGATTAGTACTAACAAATCCTCTTCCTTGTAATTGTCAAGCCTGTTTTTTCAGACTATACCACAGAAGAGGTTAGCCTCTCCTGGGTCCAATCCAGGGTCCATTGGAGTCAGGGGACTTCTATTGACTTCAAGGGGGCATTGGGTCAGGGGTGCTGGAACAATTTGTACACTGGGGTTGCTGAACCATTGAACCAAACTGTAAACTCTGGATATGATGGGAACCACTTCAAACCAGGGGTGCAGCAGCACCCCTACATCCAGCACCTATGCATTTGGCTCATGTCCTAGATGCACTTTTCTTTTTTAAATTATTATTTCTTATTTAAATTATTATAATTATTATTAAATTATTTCACTAATAATTTGGGGAAGCTGCTATAAAAAGGAGGGGGCGCCAGAGCACCAGAGAGGAATTCTGGGTTTTTTGTTTTGTTTTTTTAACAACTTTGTTCTCAAAGTTAAAATAAAAAGCACTCAGCAAATTAGTGAACATTGACAATGAAGTTACCAAATGCTAAATGTCACAGAAAATTAAATGCTAGTGTGCTTTAGACCTCAGCAAATAATGCCTCTTGGGTACATTTAATTCTGCTTGGAAATGCTGTAAAACCGTGATTTAAGAACAGCTAGTTAAAGCAGGTTTAGAGCAGGCTGTTGGTATCCTGTAGCCTCAATTGGAGAGATGTGATAATAATGCTAAGTCATTGTAATTCAAAATTCAAAATGGAGAGGTCCTATAAAACTGGAGAAGGGCTAATGTAGTGCCCATTTTTAAAAAGGGTGTAAAGGAGGAGCCAGGGATCTATGGACCAGTCAGCCTGACTTCAATATGTGGGAAGCTACTAGAGCAATGAATAAAACATTCAATTTGCGAATACCTGGAGGATGAAGAGGTAAATCATTAGCAGCAACATGGATTTCCCAAGAACAAATCATGCCAAACCAGCTTGATTTCCTTCTTTGACAGGGTAACTGGTTTGGGGTAGGGGGAATGCGGTGGACATAATATACCTGGACTTCAGCAAGGCTTTTGACACAGTCCCACATGACATTCTGATAAGTAAGCTGGAGAAATGTGGGCTTGGCAGAATTACCGTTAAATGGCTACATAATTGGTTAAACAACCACAAAGAGTAACTATTAATGAAATACTGTCAGATTGGAGGGAGGTCTCAAGTGCCGTTCCACAGGGATCTGTTCTGGGGCTGGTGTTGTTTAACATCCTTATTAATGACCTAGATGTCGGTATAGAAAACATACTGATCAAGTTTGCAGATGACACAAAACTGGGGATGGTGTGAATACTTTGGAGGATAGAACTAAAATTCAACGGGATCTTGATAACTTGGAGAATTGGGCTATAGACAACAAAATGAAATTCAACAAAGACAAATGTAAGGTGCTACACTTAGGAAAGAAAAACCAAATGCAAAATGGGGGGAAACTTGCTTGACAGCAGCACTGGTGAGATGGATCTGGCAGTTGTGAACAATGAGTCAGCAATGTGATGCTGTGGCAAAAAAAGCAAATGCAATTTTAGGTGGCATGAACAGAAGCATAGCAGGTAAGTCACAGGAAGTGCTAGTACTGCTCTACTCAGCACTGGTCTCAGCTGGAGTACTGTGTCCAATTTTGGTCACCAATGTCTAGAAAGGATATAGAGTAACTGGAAAGGATCCAGAGGAGAGCAAAGGGCTGGAATGCCAGCTCTATGAGAAAGGCTGAAGGAACTGGGTATGTTTAGTTTGGAAAAGAGGAGATTAAGGGGGGATATGATAGCAGTCTTCAGCTACTTGAAAAGCTGCCATCAACAATATGGAGAAAAGTTGTTCTCTTTTGTCACAGAGGGCAGGATAAGAGACAATGTATATAAGAGAGCATAGCAGATTTAGATTAAATCTCAGGAAAAACTTCCTGACCATAAGAACAGTAGGACAATGGAACAAACTTCCTCAGGAGGTTGTGGAAGCTCTTTCACTGGAGGTTTTCAAAAGGAGGCTGGATAGAGCCATCTGTCTTGGATCGTTAGACACAACAAATCCTGAATCTTAGCAGGGTGGTTAGACTAGGTGACCCTGGTGGTCCCTTCTAACCCTCTGATTCTATGAAACCTCTTCATTTTCATTTGATTCTTTTCTTCTATAAGAAGAATGTGGGCCAGAGACCTGGAGTATTTTGGAGGAATTGAAAATGTTATTTTGTTAGAAAAACAAGGCTGTCCATGCAAAGTGCGTTTAAAAAAGACAAAAAACAAAAAACAGACATTTTGGGTCTGATTTGTCCTGACTAGCTACTTTGTATGCAGTCCCAGGGGCATTTGCATAGAGAACAAACTACTCTCTCACTTCATTCATATAGTCATAGTGAATAAGGCCAGAAGGGACCATTAGATGAACTAGCATGATCTCCTATATATCACAAGCCATTAAATTTCAGCCAATTACATCTAGACTGAGCCCAATATCTTGTGTGTGGCTAAAGAATAACTTGCAGAAGTGCCTGTAGGGCCAGCCTGTGAGATATTTTTAGAGTCATCTGCTTTTCTCCTGCCTTGCTGTCCATATTTTCTGGCTAAATGAGGGATGTCAATCTCCAGAGCTCAGTACATCTGCTAGTGGGCCAGATCCTCAGCTGGTGTAAATAGCGTATTTCCATTGATTTTAGTGGAGTTATACCAGTTTACACCGGCTGAGGCTCCAGGCCAAGAATCCCAGCTATGTGTATACGTTCCCAAATCTGGATTTCGCCTTATGTGATGGCTCTGGAGAGATAAAGAACAGAAGGTGGCTCATTCATGTGAGCTCTTTTAGGGGAAAGGAAAGTGGGATGGCTGCAGAAGTGTTTAATTTTAGAATAATGAGATATAGGCTCCAGTACCAGATCTCAGCTTTGGACTGTGTGCGCTGGTCAAGGGATTGGACAGTCCTTTAAAATAAAGTTTTCTGTGATGCTTCTTGGGGATAGTGAGGCACCTTGCTACCACCTGCCCTTAGCATGAGGAACCCTTGTCTGTACCTGCTGTGGGTCAGCTCCCCAACTCCACTAGCCACAAGCAACACCAGCACTCCCTTCTCTGCCCACGCAGGCTCCACTGTCCCTCTTCAAGATAGCGATAGGCATGTTCCAACCCCCAAGCCCTCCAGGTGTCTTCCTGTACAGACCCTGTTCCGCTGGACATTCACAGATGTGCTGCTTCCCAAGAAGTAGTACACCCCAGCTTCGCCTCAGATCACCACTCCACTTAACACACAGCACTTAGATATGATTGTAGGGAAAACAAGCAAAAAATTATTTAACAAACAGAAAAGATTCATGTGATAGCAAGTAGAAGTATTGGAAACAAATGGTTATACATAAAATAAAATCAGAACACACTTTCTAGAAGCTAGACTTATTTAACTAGATACTTTCATGTCACATACAGCAAAGCTCACCCCAAAGTCCTTCCAGCGTTTTTCAGCCAGGCCTGACTGTGATCTTCTTTTCATGAGATAAAACACTCTACTAGCTTGCCCCCTAGGTAAAGGATCCTGGGTGTCTCTCTGCAACCCCAGATATATTAAAACAGTCCTTTGCTCTTTATTCATAAACTGGACACCCTCCTGCTGTGTGTTCCTTTGTGTAGATTTCACAATCTCGTCAGTTTCAGAATCTTGATTAACTGGTGGCTCAGTACCCTAAAAGGCTTACATTACACAATGACCAGACACAGAGAGAAGCATCTACTACCCACCTCCTCCCCCCGCCCCCCGCCGCCTGAAAGGAACCAGTCCAAGGCACCACACCTCCTCATAACATGCAATTAACGTCAAGGTTTTAAGAACATAAATTCCAGTATAGATACATAACTTCTCAAATATTATCCATACATACATTTCACCTTGATTATGATGGCCAGTGGGCTACTGGCTCTCAGTAGAGATCTTACATGCCACCCTTTGGTGAATTATTGTGCATATATACGATCCAGGGGACCCCTGTAAAACTCTATGCATCCCCTGTGCCCTCTGCCAGTTGGCATCAAGAAGTCCCTGGGTCACATCTTCCAAAACTCTTCCTCCTGATTCCCCTCAGAAAGTTCAGCCCAGTGGCTGCTGTCCAAGGCTTCTATTTGGGTATCCACTCCACTACTCTTGGAAGCAGCTGTCAGACCGGAATCTACTTTTGTTTTCTTGTTTTTTTGTTTTTTAAGTAAAATAGCTTTGCTGGACATCAGCCCTTCACCAAATCCATTGACGAGCCCAGAATAAATCTGCCGGTATGGTACTAGAGGCTGCTGCTCTTCTTAAAAATTAACATTCTCTTTTTCTTTCCTGCTCCCTCCACTCTGCACTGCTGTCATACTGATAGACAGACTTTTCCACAAAGTACTGCATCAATTGGCTGGCTCAGGCAGGCTATTACATACGTTTTTTTTAAAGGTCATTTCAATTCACACTTGTAATCCCTAAACCCTTCCAAGAATCCATTGTCTCAGATGCCCCGCTAACTAGGGAAAAAGAGTTTCTTTCAGTTTGGTCTAATCACTATAGAGCAAAGAGGGAACTATTATGTTAATGATAAGGCAGATGAAAAGTTTCCTAAAATTAAATTAGCAAGCGCATTCAATTACACTCCAGCCACTGTGTACTTAGTAGGCAAAATTGATACCAACTCAGAAAACATTCATCCATGCTTCCAACCACCGTAAAGGAAACGATTTTCTATGTTCAGTGTGAGGATTGGTTAAACTTGGTTATTGATTAAAATCAGCCTCCTTAAAGTGGAAGCTAGTAAAAAAAAAAAAAAGATGTCCTACTAAGATAGTTGTTAATTAATTCAGTTGGCAACTCAAGTGCTGAGTTCCATTTACACGTTTTTCCTAGGACTTTTATTTTCTCCAGAAAAAGATGAGCTCTCTCTCTCTCTCTCTCTCTCTGTGCTGGCTGTTCCCAATGCATTTTAGGAAAGCAAAGAAGAAGAAGAAACCTGATAAATGCTGATGCCGTAGCTACGAGACAGAGACAGAGATTCTATGCGGTGCTGAAGGACTGTTCCTTCCATTGGGAACTGAAGTTGTCCCCTTCCCTCATGGTCAGCATCTCACAGGATCAGGCTTTTAGATTGCCATGAACATAAGGAACACCATGTGCCTCTTCCTTTTAGATTGTGAGCTCTTTTGGGCAGGGATTGTTGTTTACTATATATATGTGCTATGTATTTGTGGCACAATTGGTCCCTGATATGATTGGTCTCTAGGTGCTCCCACAATATAAATGAACTAAATCCAAGGGTACCAAGATCTGGCCCTTAACTATTAGTGATTAAAATGGAAATTTCTTTAGCATGTGTGTGTCAAATTGGAGTTTTGTATACTTTGGCACAGGTAGAAAGGCCAGTGATGGACTTGTCCAGCTTCAGAAATGGAAAAAGATGTGGTTCTACAAACCAGAGTGGCTTAACATACAAATATTTGATTTCCTCTGACTGAGCTAACTCGATTCCCTGTGTGCCTGTAAGTTTTCAACATGGAACCAATTTTATGGCAGTCAAAAACCTCTTAAAATAGAGACTTATATTGAAAATACAGAACACAGTGTCACTATAGTAGTTAATTTAATGTATTTGTGGTTTTAATGTGTTTTTTGAATGCACCTTTTCCAAATGTTTAAAACACAGTGACGATCTCTTTAATGACATCTGGGAAAAGATTTCCATTACTAAGTGATTTTTAAGGGTTTGAACTTGTTGATAAATCTAATGAAATGATTATTTAAACAAAAACCTATAGTCAAAATCATGCTGCCAAGAATATTCTCTCTAATAAATTAGAAGACATTTTGTATTGGCAATTTAGCAAAGGCTACGATTTATGCAATGAAAATAAGGAATGTGTGATGAAATTATCTTTCAGTCAGTGACTCACCGATGAACAGAAAACTGTAAAGCAGACTGTAATGTTTTTTGGGCCTCTGCATTTATCATGAAGAAAGTAAAAGAGATCTATTAGCTTGTAGACTGGCTATGATCATCCATTTTACATATGAAAAGGGGGAGAGAGGGTTCTGAAGAACATATATGCGAGGAGGTGTTATGTGATTTGTGTTGCAACAAAGTCAATTTAAGCATTGCTAAGAGTATTGATGTGACACATGCAAGCTTCTGGCCCTCAGGCGAGGATGTTCAGGACTAGAATTTTTCATCATTCTGTCTCCCCAGTTTTATTTATTTTGTTCATTTTTTGTGAATTTTTATATTGAATTAGTCAGGAAGTCTCCAAGGCCATGTCCAAATTCATCATTAAAGAAAGGGGAACAGAGATTTGTTTAAGGAAATGTAAGGAAATTTAAATGATGGACATCCTTTCTGAGACTGGGAAAACAACAACAGTAGACACCCGCCCATTAAACACATTGCCACCCACTGCATTTCAGTGGGAGTTAGGCACCCATTTGTCCCTTTGAAAACCTATATCTGCATTACTTCTCCTAGACTTGCAAATTTGGGCTCAGTTCAGTAAAGCCCTCAAGCTTGTGCTTCTGTCCATCCATATTCAGAAAAACACATGCTTAAAATTATATGTATTTGTTGAATGAGGGTCTTGGTGTCATCTTTGACTCTTCTGTCTCCTTCCACTGCAATATCTATGTTGTCACCACAGCCTCTGCATTTTATCTCTGTGTCTTCAAAATCCATGGGTTCCTCTACATTTCTACCACAAAATCTCTTGTCATCACTTAATCATTTCTAACCTTGAGGTGCAACCTTTTTCTCCCCTGCCTCCTGGACACTCACCTCACCCCCCTGTGTCCCAGCCATCCAAAATGCTGAAGCAATATCATCCACCCTGCTTGCTGCTCTGACCATATCTAGTCCCTCTTTAGATCCCTCCATTGGAGTCACCTAGCTTAATGCATCACATTTAAGATCCTTATCTACCTTTTTCAGGCTCTGCACAATTCCACTCCCGTTGTTTTCATGCCTCCATTCACTCTAGCGCAGCCATTTAATTAACATTCACTTCATGTTCTCTACCAGTCTCATCTTCTTGCCTACTTCCATGCTGCCCCATCCACCTAGGAAATTCTTTCCTTGGAAACTGAATATGAAAAGTACTCTAATAACATTGTCTCTGAGCTAATATGTTTGTGAGTAATTGGACTGGCATACAGGAACTGGTTTAAAAATTGAAAAGGAGCCTACAGCAGTCATTTGAGTGTTATTACATGAACGGACTCTGTCATTTTACAGTTGTTTTCCTACTAGATGCTAATTAACATCCAGCATGTATTTGCACATCGCCATGAGGATGACACTGAAATGGGCATACGTACCATGGCATAAACACTAAAATGTAGTTACTTCTCTATTAAAGTACATAACCATTACAATGTTCAATGCCGACATTTGATTATAACTAAGTACTATAAGGTGCAATAGTGGTCCGCACAATGGTGCAATAGTGGTCCACACAATCAGGAGAATAAAACACTTAGCTATGTTTCCCTCTGAGACCTTATTGTTGCTACAAGGTGCCTGTTAAGCAGAACTCTTATTAATGCAGGATCAAATTCCATGAGTACCCAGCCCTCCTCACCATTTAATATTCGGCACAATACTCCAGACCTGCACTGGCCTCATTTATGCTTCCCCAGAAGCTCACTGAAGCAACACCGGCAAAGAGGTCTCACCTGAAAAGATGCCCCAGCAGCCTCTGGTGAAGCAACTCCCTGTGGGATATATAGGGAAAAAGAATAAAAATAAACAGCTAATAGGCCATTTAACACCCATGAAACCAAAACATGTTTCAGAAGAAATATCTGTTAAGGTATCATAATATTACCCTCCTCTGTGTTTATGCATTAAACATTTTATATTACCTTGTGTTCCTATCTTACCTGAATAGAATTGAACAACTGCTGGTCATTAAAAACCCTATGAGGATTTAACATGGAAGCGTTGTCTCGTCTCTGTCCAGATGACATGACTACCACTGAGATCCCCCTGGTAGTGCTGCATACCTTAGGGTATGTCTTCACTACCCGCCGATCCGGCGGGTAGCAATCGGTCTATCGGGGATCGACTTACCGCGTCTAGTGAAGACGCGGTAAAATCGATCCCTGATCGCTCTGCCGTCGACTCCGGAAATCCACCTCGGCAAGAGGCGGCAGCGGAGTCGGCGGCAGCGCGGCAGCGGTCGACTTTCCCCCGTCCTCACCGCCAGGTAAGCCGACCTAAAATACGCAACTTCAGCTACGGTATTCACGTAGCTGAAGTTGCGTATCTTAGGTCGGACCCCCGCTGCAGTGTAGACCTAGCCTTAGATATAACCCACTACTTCTTTGATACAGGAAGACATTGATCTATATTCTTCTTCCTCTGAAGCACCTGGCAATGGCCACTGTCGGAAGACAGGATACTGGGCTAGATGGACCATTGGTCTGACCCAGTACGGCCATTCTTATATCTTCAGAATTGGACCTCCAGATGTCCATGGAAGGTAGCTGTCCATTAGCCTGGGGAGTTAGTGATAACAATTATACATTTTTATAAAGATTGAGAGCTCTAGCTTCCATTAGGCCCTTCAATATATGGAGAATTTTCCCTGCTAAGCCAGTGAACGTTTGAGAGATGAGGTAGAAAGGGCCCACTGTGTGGCAGCACAGAGACATGCCAGTGGATGCTGAAGTAACTCACTAACAGCTAAGTACACAGGCAAAGTAACCTGTAACAAGTATAGAAGAACAATTTAAACAATGCATTATTGTTTTCCCCGGGCCAGTGGATGTATTTATGAATCAATTGGCTGGTTAAGATTCAAATTATTGACCTTCCACACCATGGAAACCAGAACAAATATTGTTAGATGAGTAGGGATCTTATTTAGGACCTTGTAGTTGAACAGCCTGTAGGTTTCAGAGGAGTGGTAATGACTTTCGGGTCACTGCTTTAAATCCAGGTCTGGCTGACAGTGACTGAACATTAGTTCCATCTGGCTGCTGCTTAGTGGCCAGTGTGAAATGAATTGTTTTCTCAGTTTGGCTTCGGTGGAATGAAGTCCACATCACATTACCACAGTCTCAGCAGCAAAGCCAAAGACTAAACAGGCAAAGAGGCTGAACTATCCTGTCAGTGATTCCTCTGGGATCTGGCATGAATTGCACTGGTGAGCTAATATGGGAAACTTGCATTGTCAGTGTAGTATGTTTTTGTACCACTATTGATGCTTCCCTTGAATTGCTTCAAGAAAAGCCCTGACTCAAATTATACTTGTTTTGTAGTATCTCAAGAGCTATCAAACTGGTACCATTGAAAAGAACACCAGACTGTCCTTGCTAGAGAGATAAGACTGAATTTATAGGAACAGTGTTGTGTTAGGCATATGATATTTAATTAAAGCATGGCTAAATCTAACATCACTTGGCTCCAGTTCTGTAGCCGCTCCACAGATGGAAGTCCTGTTGATTTGAATAGGAATACTGGGCATAGAAAAGCTACAGAGCAGAGCCCTTTATGTGTATGTGCACTGCTTTAATGATCTCCAGAGCTTAAAAAGATTGTTGTGATTCATTTTTAAAGACTAAAGTAACATTAATATTCTCTTCATATGTCTTTCCCATATGAGAATTTTAAACTCCAAAAAACCCCACAGCACCCTGGTTGAACTTTATTTTATCTTAAAATTGTTTAAATTGTTAATGAAGAGCTGAGAGAGTAAAGAACACTCCTATTTGGTTTTAATTAGGGCTGTCAAGCGATTAAAAAAATTAATCGTGATTAATCACGCTGTTAAACAATAATAGAATACCATTCATTTAAATATTTTTGGATGTTTTCTACATTTTCAAATATATTGATTTCAGTTACAACACAGAATACAAAGTTCACAGTGCTCACTTTATATTTATTTTTGATTACAAGTATTTGCACTGTAAAAAACAAAATAAATAGTATTTTTCAATTCACCTAATACAAGTACTGTAGTGCAAGCTCTTTATCATGAAAGTTGAACTTACAAATGTAGAATTATGTACAAAAAAGCTGCATTCAAAAATAAAACAATGTAAAACTTTAGAGCCTACAAGTCTTCTCAGTCCTACTTCTTGTTCAGCCAATCGCTCAGACAAACAAGTTTGTTTACATTTGCCGGAGATAATGCTGCCTGCTTCTTATTTACAATGTCACCTGAAAGTGAGAGCAGGCATTTGCATGGCACTGTTGTAGCCAGCGTTGCAAGATATTTACGTGCCAGATGCGCTAAAGATTCATATGTCCCTTCATGCTTTAACCACTATTCCAGAGGACGTGTGTCCATGCTAATGACATATTCTGTTCAGATAACGATCCAAAGCAGTGTGGTCCAATGCATGTTCATTTTCATTATCTGACTCAGATGGCACCAGCAGAAGGTTAATTTTCTTTTTTGGTGGTTCAGGTTCTGTAGTTTCCACATCCGAGTGTTGCTCTTTTAAGACTTCTGAAAGCATGCTCCACACCTTGCCCACCCCAGATTTGGGAAGGCACTTCAGATTCTTAAACCTTGGGTCGAGTGCTGTAGCTATTTTTAGAAATCTGATATTGGAACCTTCTTTGTGTTTTGTCAAATCTGCAGCAAAAGTGTTCTTAAATCAAACAACATATGCTGTGTCGTCATCCGAGACAACCATAACACAAAATATATGGCAGAATGCGGGTAAAACCATGGAACAGGAGATATACAATTCTCCTCCAAGGAGTTCAGTCGCTAATTTAATTAACATATTTTTTTATCAAGATCATCAGCATGGAAGCACATCCTCTGGAATGGTGGCCGAAGCATGAAGAGGCATATGAATGTTTAGCATATCTGGCACATAAATACCTTGCAATGCTGGCTACAAAAGTGCCATGCGAATGCCTGTTCTCACTTTCAGGTGACATTGTAAATAAGAAGCGGGCAGCATTATCTCCCGTAAATGTAAACAAACTTGTTTCTCTTAGCGAAGTAGCACTGAGTAGGCTCTAAAGATTTGCATTGTTTTGTTTTTGAGTGCAGTTATGTAACAACAACAAAAATCTGCATTTGTAAGTTGCACTTCAATGATAAAGAGATTGCACTACAGTATTAGTATGAGGTGAATTGAAAAATACTATTTCTTTTGATTGTCATTTTTACAGTACAAATATTTGTAATCAAAAGTAACATAAAGTGATTACTGTACACTTTGGATGTTTTCCTACATTTTCAAATATATTGATTTCAATTAAAACACAGAATACAAAGTATTTAATAAATTTCAATTGGTATTCTATTGTTTAACAGTGCGATTAAAACCACAATTAATCGTGATTAATTTTTTTAATCGCAATTCATTTTTTGAGTTAATCGCATGAGTTAACTGCAATTAATCGACAGCCCTCATTTTAATTTATCATCATAGTTTCATCATGTTTAGGCAGACCTTTGCATCCCTGAATGATTCATTTTAATTACCCCGTCAATTTGTAATTAGCCACAACATCGTCCATGCTGTTAATTACTGGGTTGAAGATGTTTAAGCTTGATCAAAGTTCTTTTAAATGTAGCTCGCGCTTCTATACTTCACTGAGTAACAGGATTGATGACCATGCCACAGGTGAAGTATTGAAATGAATTCTTCTGCTCATTGCACACAAAAAACACACACATTTTTTTCTCCCTCTACTGAGTGTTTCTTTCCCTAAGGATATCATTTGTGCAGGATTCTGACTCCTGGGTTCTAACTGCAAGATTGGTGGAACTTCCCTAGTTCTCAAGGCATTTTGATCTTGGAAAGCAATGGTGCGGGCAGTGGGGATAGGGCGACCAGACAGCAAGTGTGAAAAATCGGGACAAGGGGGTGGGGGATAATAGGGGCCCATATAAGAAAGAGACCCAAAAATCGGGACTGTCCCTATAAAATCAGGACATCTGGCACCCTAAGTGGGGTGGAGAAGGGTGCAGCACACACCAAGCCTTGTACGGATTATCAGGCACCACTCCTGCTGAGTGTAAGTGCCCCCGCTCCCAGTCAGTTATTTCTTGACCACAGTTGGTGAAGAAGCTCCCTGGCAGCAGATGCAGTACAGTGGCTACTGCTCTAGAAGGTTTTCTCAGCATTCTAATGACACTGATCAGGTGTCCTAGCTTGGTTCCCACCATGCCTTCCAGTCAGGTATGGGCCAGAGTCCGAAATCCTGAAGTTTTAGCTTTAAGTGCTCCTAAAAGCCTCTTTGATACCTGTTTTCAGCTAGTGCTTCAGTGTCTAGTTTTTGTTGGTGCTTCAGCGCCTGCCTTGGCTCATATAGATCTGATGCTTGGCTTCATTTTATTTCCCTATGTTGGTGTTTTTCAGCCTCAAGGATGAGCTCCATGTTCTCTAGGTCGTTGGTTTTTTTTTTTAACACTTCCCATCCCCTCCCAATATAAGCTGTGATTTAAACTGAGATAATTATACTGCTATTTAGCCCCCCTCCACGTAGACACTCTTATTCCGGTATAAAAGGGACTTTAATCAGTTTAGCATATGTCGTCTGGGAAGGGGTTTAAGCGGAGCTAAAACAAGCCACTTTTATATCAGAATGAGAGTGTCCACATGGGAGGTTATCCTGGTATAACTATCCTGAGATCACTGGTAACACTATTCCTTAGCTTTTGTTAGGCAACCTCAAACTCCAATTGGTGCATTGGTGCTTCCTCTATTATTTCATTTCTAAATTTGTCATCTCAGTGCGTACTTTGGCTTGCAGCTTGTCTCAGTGACTTGTGCTTGTTTATATTCATTGGCAAAAACTACACTACTGCAGAATTAAGTTGCTTGGTGGTATGTTGTCCCCTTGCAGAATATGAAGTCAAGCAAAACGCAAACTTCTGAAAACCAGGTAATGCACAGCTAAGGGGTTGCCCATGCAACCTTAACTCTGCCCTCTTTCAGCAATGCCCCTATATGCCCCATTAATACACACATACTCTGCCAACCCCATAGTTGCTTAAATGTACAAGCACTTCACCTCCTTTTACAACTGATTCACACTCACCCACAGAATTCTACCTAATACAATTAAAGGACAAAAAAAAAAAAAAAAAAAGCAGGGGACGGGGAGGGGAGAGGAGGAGGGAATGCCACATGGTACTCTTTTTCCAGTCATCCAGGAACCCTCCAATTTCCCAATTAATGTACTTTCAATACTTATTATTAGTTTTCATATTGCCGCTGTAGTGATTAGTCAGATGCTCAACCAAATCAGTGAAAACTATCACAGCCTGAACACAGATCTCTGTTGTAATCCAAATCTGATGTCATACATTGTATGAGGTGTACATCAGGAATAAGGCCAAGATCATTTCCCCCCAAATGAATGACCACAATGTCCAGTAGATCACAGCCTCTTAAGTCACCAGTTAGACACCGAAGAGAGGGCAAAAACCAGTCCCCATGTCATAGTATACTCCATGCTCTCCCACAAACTCCTGCAACCTTGTGATCCAGGAGTCACCCAGAAACCCCACGTATTTCTTTTCTCTCAGTGGTCCAGGTACCTGCACTGTCACTTCCAAACCTCCAGGCTATGTGTCTTTGGAAACACCACAGTAATGTGCCCCAAATCAGGAAGTGGACTCTTTGCCCTCCTCCCACCCTCGGTCTAGTAAAATACAGATTTTTCTTGAACAACCTGTTCTCATTTCCTACCTCCTCCTTGGCTGCTGCCCTATCTCTCTGTCCCAATCCCACCCTCACACACAAAGTCCTCTTTGTCCTTCCCACCCAATATAACAAAAACGTTGGTTAAACCAGCTGCTGACTATTCAGCTCACAATAACATCCCCATAAAAATAACAACATGTTATAAGAGAGACAATTTGTAGTAAGCAACTTTTTTTTTTGCATAGGTGTAGGAAGGTTCAGACTAGACATGTCAGTGGCAGGGTGTCACCAGGGCAATGGCATTGGCACATTTCCTTGAATTACGCAGGCAAGCATAAATTAGCTGCGTAGGACCCCTCTCATGGTTTTTTTCTTTATTAGCACATGCGCACTGTCATCTTTCCAGACTGCACATATATGCCAGTGAAGAAGTGAACGTGTTCTTAAATACTGTTCACAGTTTGGGTCCCCCAAAGACTTAGTGAGTGTCATGCGATACCTTGGATAAAAATTGACTAATTGAAATAATTTTGACCAGCAACAATTTGTTCTCTATCTCTGTACCTTGTGGCTTATGTCTCTGGAACCTCTGGCTCAAATGACCTCATTAACCCTACTCTGCATTCCCATGAGGATAGCAAATTTGAACGAAAGCCCTGTGTAAGCATGTGGATTTTAGAGCCTTTGGCAGCATAAGTGAAGTGTGGGGGGGGCATGCAGGGTTAAGTCACCCTCCAGATTTCTGCTTGGCCTGCGGGGTGGGGGCAGGGAGAGGGGCTCTGTCCTTCTGCTGCCATGCCTGCACCCCCCGGCATGTTTAGCCCCTGTCCCTGGCAAACAGGTCTGGGATGGGGAGGGGAAGGGGTGGGACCAGCTGCTTCTCATGCTGGCTGAAGGTGGCTGCTCTGGGTTGCTGCTCTGTGCAGTGCGGTGGTTACCGGCAAGAACCCGGCTGGCGAGGTGGCAGCAGCCTGCCCCCTCTGCTCCCCACCTGGACCTGGCTGCTGGGAAGAGGGGCTGAACAAGCCATAAATGTGCTGGGAGGGAGAGGGAAACATGCCAGGAGCCAGCGGGATTGGCTGTCCTGGCCCAGGAAGGTGAGGCTGGAAGTTCCTCCCAGAGGTGAGGTGGGTGGTTCACATGTCCCCCTCTTTACATTGTGTCCCCCCAGTATCAGGAGGCACCAGTCATCTATGCTTGGATGCGTCATCCTTTAAATAGGAAGGATAGCGGGACGATGGAGTGAAAGGGCTCCTCTACCCATCCATCTGCAGCATCAGAGGCCCTGAAAGGTGTGAAGTGGCCCATTCATCTCAATGAGAAGTTCTCAGCTGAATGAGAATCATAGAAGATTAGAATTGGAAGAGACCTCAGGAAATCATCTAGTCTAACCCCCTGCGGAAAACATTACCAACCCCAAGTAAATCATCCCAGCCAGGGCTTTGGGCTTGGCTATAATTGCGAGTTAGAGCGCATTAAAGCAGCGCCCTAACTCACGACCCGTCCACACTGGCAAGGCACTTAGAGCGCATGGACTCTGCAGCTGGAGTGCTCCTGGTAATCCACCTCCACAAGAAGCATAACGCTTGCTGCGGCTTGGCCGAAACGCCCGGGCGTCAGTGTGAACGAGATGTTGCATGGTCGGCCTCCGGAAACGTCCCATATTCCCCTTATGTCAAGTGGTCACTCTTGTCATTGTTTTGGAATTGCTGCAGGAATGTGGATATGCCCTTTCAAAGCTCCGTTTCTGACAGCCGGCATGCTTATCTGCTCTGGGACAAAGCAAACCGTTACTGTGGAATGTTGTATGGGAGAGAGAGAAGAGGGGGGAGGGGGAGTCTGCTGCTGTCTGAACTTACAAGACAGCATGCTGACATGCTTTCAGCCCCCGCAAAACCCACTCTTTCTCCCCCCACATACACACTCCCTGTCACACTACACCCCCTCCCCATTTCAAAAGCACGTTGCAGCCATTTGCATGCTGGGATAGCTACCACAATGCACTGCTCTCTGTGGCCAAGAGCTGCTAATGTGGCCACGCCAGTGTGCTTGAATCTGACAGTGTGGACAAACTGCAGCTCTTTCCGTACTGCGGTCTCCAAGGGCTGTTTTAACTCACAGCGCTCTACATCTGCAAGTGTAGCCATGCCCTTTGTCAAGCCGGGTCAAAAACCTCTAAGGATGGAGATTCCACCACCTCCCTAGGTAACCCATTCCAGTGCTTCACCACCCTCCTAGTGAAATAGTTTTTCCTAACAACCCCATGGGGAAGAACATCCATGGGGATGAATACTGCATGAAACAATAGCTCTGAGATGTGAGAACTGCTCCATTCATCTCAGTGGGTGTTCCCATCCCCCTCCTGAGTGCTTTAGAGCTTGTGACAAGCATGAAGTATGCCCATTCTCAGCTCCCCCACTCAGGGGGCAGGACTTCGTGATATCTTGACTCATATGAAGGGCTGGTAGGGGAGCCTCAGACTCTCCCAAAAGGGCATGTCTCTCCCATACCCCAGCTCACATGAGAGGGGTAAGGAGGGGGACCAACTCCTGTAAATGGGCACAGGTTCCCCAGATCCTGGGACACACATTCGGGGCAGCAAGAGAGTCTCAGACACACCCAGGGGAGCAAGGGGCCCCAAGAGCTGGGCACACACATCAGAGGGGAGAATGTGCATCTGACAGGTGCCTCTGCCTCTGTTCTCCCTCAGTTCCCCTGCCTCTCAACCCCATGTCCTCCTTCCCTGTTTCCCACCTCTCTACTCCCCTAACCCCCTTGCCTCTGTCATCAGAGCACATACAGCCTCTCTCCCCTCCCCTCCCCTCCTGATAACCCCTTCCACTCGCTGCAGCCCCTAACCCCACTTCCACTGCTCCTCTGCTCCCCTCTCAGAAAGCATTCACCTGTCCATTTCTCCCCAATACTTTGCTTATATTTCCCCCAAAATAAAATTGCCATCCATGAGTGAGGACTCATATGAATCATAATTTCATGGATCGAATAGAAATTGTTAAATTAGCCTAATACTGTGATTTTTACAACAGCGAGGAGGCAGAAGCAGACACCAAATTTCAAAGCAATCTGAGTAAGCATTCAGTTTTTAGAGCACTTACAAGAGTCAAGGTTTAAAGCAATGGTTCTCAACTCGCGGCCCATGGGCCGCCTGTGGTCCAATTAGCACACAGCTGCGGACCGGCCCTGCAGGATCTAGGGTCGGGTCTGCCGGCCAGCCCTGTGGGGTCAGGGTCTGGGCTGCCACCAGGCCACATGCAGCCAGATCCAGCGTCGGGGCTCCCGCCCAGCCCCGCCCAGTGGGGTCCCAGGTCCCCGCCACCTGTTCCCTCATCCAAGGCTCCGCTCCTGGCCCCACTCTGTGGAGGGGTATTGGGCATAGGGGTCTGTGGAGAGCCCACAATGATAAATAGGTTAAGAACCACTTATTTAAAGCATATAAACTGGAGGGATTTGAAACCCTCTAGCCATTTTCCTTATTGGCCCATGCTCACTGTAAATAAATGTACATTTTCTTAAATACCATTCTCAGTTTGAGTCCCCCAAAGATTTAGTGGGTGCCATGCACTACTTTGGATAAAACTTGACAGATTGAGTGAGACCACTTTGACCTGCAATAGTCTCTAGCTCTGGGCAAAAAGAAACCCACTTTGAAACATTTTGAAAAATGGCTTCTTTTTTTTTCAGGGCTTATATCTCTGCAACCTCCAGCTCAAAGAATCCAAAATCTGGGTCACTATCCCTACCCTGCATCCTCCTGAGGCACACCAAATTTCAAAGGAAGTCAACTAAACATGTTGATTTTAGAGAATTTAGAATGGTCAATCTTTAAATAGAAGTACTCCACTTAGGAAGGAACAATCAGTTGCACATGTACAAAACGGGAAATGACTACCTAGGAAGGAGCACTGCAGAAAGGGATCTGGGGTCATAGTGGATCACAAGCTAAATATAAGTCAATAGTGTAACACTGATGCAAAAAAAAGCAAACATAATTCTGGGATGTATTTGAAGGAGTGTTGTACACAAGACACAAGAAGTAATTCTTCCACTCTTCTCCACGCCGATTAGGCCTCAACTGGAGTATTGTGTCTAGTTCTGGGCACCACATTTCAGGAAAGATGTGGATGAATTGGAGAAAGTCCAGAGAAGAGCAACACAAATGATTAATGGTCTAGAAAACATGACCTATGCAGGAAGATTGAAAAAAATGGGTTTCTTTAGGGAGGAGAAGACTAGATGAGGCATGGTAACAGTTTTCAAGTATATAAAAGTTTATTACAAGGAGGAGAAAAATTGTTCTCTTTAACCTCTGAGGATAGGACAAGAAGCAATGGGCTTAAATTGCAGCAAGGGCAATTTAGGTTGGACATTAGGAAAAACTTCCTGTCAGGGTGGTTAAGCACTGGAATAAATTGCCTAGGGAGGTTGTGGAATAGTCATCATTGGAGATTTTTAAGAGCAGGTTAGAAAAACCTGTCAGAGATGGTCTAGATAATACTTAGTCCTGCCATGAGTGTAGGGGACTGGCCTAGAAGACTCTCGAGGTCCTTTTCAGTCCTACAATTCTATTATTATAATCTTAGCTAGAGTGGCACTGCCGCACCACTGTAATGGTAGTGCTTCTTTTGATGCACCACTACTCTTTTTACTCTTGAAGCAGGAAGTCACACCTCCAGATTAGAGATAGGCTCGAGTGAAAAAATACATATACCTATCTGGATTTGGATTAGATTGTTTGAATTAGCTGGTTGATTTATCGTATTATAAAGCTATGGCTCTCTTGCAAAATTTGACCCGGGCTACAGATTCATATTTTTCTAAAGTCTGGGGATGTTCAGATCCAGAGGGTTAATTCAGAGCCATTTCTGATCTACAGACAGGTAACTGTCATAGTAACAGGTAACTCATCTCTTTTGGAGTATTTTTTAGCAAGAATCATGTACAGATAGAGAAGATATTTGAATAGTCATAGGTATATTTCCTCTTATCCATTCCTTGTGTTGACATTGACACTTTTGTTTTATTTATTACATTATTTTACAAACATATAATGAAATATACTATAGTAAATTCTGACTATTCTTTGGCACCATTTATTTGGCTTCATGAGAGAGTATTAACAGAAGTGACACAGCCAGTTACTGTACAAATATCAAAGCCACACTAGCACTACTATAACTTTTTGAAGGCACTTAAACATGACATAGGAAACCAGCATATCATGTGAAACAGACAACGATGTCATACTGCCAGGAAAAGATTGCTCATTTGTATGAAGGATGTACCTTCTTGAGCAGCCTCCAAGGTCAAACGAGTCTGGCTTCTGATTCATCTTGATGTTCTCAGACAGAGTGGAAAGTCTTCATATTTATCCCCTTATGTAGCAATTGGGATGTCTTTAAATGAAGAACTAAAACATTTTGCATTTGACCTTGCTATTGGGAGATCTTGAGTTCCAGCACCCAAGGGCATATCAGACTGCAATCACTCACTTTTGTTTACACATGCCATATCCCTTCTCTGGTTCACTGTTAGAATATAGTAAAAGTGTAAAGTGAGTATGAAGGGAAAATACCTAATGGTGAGATTTATCAGACAATGCAACAGTCTCCTCCAAAGTAATAGAAGCCTCATTGCTTGACAAATGTAAAGATGGATAGAATAATTGTAGGAGACACTCCTGCATTGGCCCTTGAGGGATGGATGAGATGACCTAATGATGTTTCCACCTCTCACTGGGCTTGTCTGAGACTTATCCCACATCTCACCCTGTCTGAGGACTAGTATGTAGCTGCACTGCCCCAGGAATAGCCCGAAGAAGGAACGTGACTTTCAGAGTTACCATTCCTTCCCTAGCTTCCCTGTTCTGCGGGAGGGAGTTCCTGTTGCCTTTTCACAGGGGGCAACATGCCCACTTCCCTCCCCTCTGAACCAGCTCCGCTGTTAAATGTATTGGTGAGTGGAGCTAAGGCACTCCCTTCCGCTCCTGTTTTTCACCCACCTACAGGGAGAGTGGGGAAGAAGCAGCCCTGTTGAGACTGTTTCCCACCCCAACCACACAATGGCAATCTGGATAGGCTTTGCAGGGAGGTTGGCGGGCACCTGTACCTCTTTTCCCACCTGTACAACTTCATTAAAGCCAGTTGCAACCTAGCTCTCTGTGTCTAATTTTAAAAGATGGCCCGTGAGGGGCGGGGAGAATAAAGCAAACCTGTCACAAGTTTTGTAAAAACAGTAACAATGATGCATTCACCAGTATGGTTAATTGAATACTGTTATTCAAGGCTGGTTTCCTTTGAGTTTTATACCTACATCTGATGCCTGATTCCCCTATACAGACCTGAAGAAGAGCACTTTGTGGCTTGAAGGCTTCTCTCTCCAATAGAAGTTCGTCCAATAAAAGCTATTACGTCACCCACCTTCTATCCCTACATTCAGTTCTTTTATCAGCTGCTCATGTTCTTTCAGGTACTTGAACAATTCAGGTTGCTCTGCAATAGCCATCATTTTCTGTGTGCATGAAAGCTTTAAGAATATACATTATCGCAAAGTGGATTGTTTCATAAGATTCTTACAAGCATACTCTTTTAAAAATAGCCCAGTGACATACAAATGATTTAGGTTTCATATTTTCCAATCCTAAACTGTGCCAATGTCACCTTTACACACTTGTAAATATCTTTAATTATTCTTCCCTTGATCATATTTCCAAGGAGTTCATAATTCATTGAGAACAATTTTTATCTGTAGAAGTCAGTGCTTTTCAAAAGAAAGCATGATTTCACAGGTGGGAAATTAAGGCACAGAAAGATGAAGTGATTTGCCTGAGGTCATACAGCAGGGCAGTGGCAGAATCAAGAATAAAAAAAAAAACCAAACAGGTATCCTGACTCCCAATGAAATACCCTGTCCACTGGATCACTCTGTTTCTCAGTCCAGACAATAGATATCTATTAGACAGCTAAAGTAGGTTTCCCAGCCCGCACCACTAAATCTATTCCAGCATAGTGGTTCAGTAATGATCCTCTGTAAATCTGGATAGTTTTGCAGACATAACATGATACCGTCAATCATTCAATTATTTTAATGTTATGGGTCTCATGGGCACAGCACTTGGTTAGAGTCTGATTATCATGATCTGTAATGAAGTCATTATTTGGTAGGTTCAAATCTACTCACTCAACTTTGAGCCATGACATGGCATCAGTTTTTCATCAAAATGGTTTATTTTTTCCACTCTTCAATGTGGGGCCATGCAGATCCCTTTAACCTTTCCCTTAAGCTATTACACTGTAACCTCCTTCTTCTTTGGTTTCCTGCTTATTATTTAGGGCATTTGGCAAATAAACCTCCAATTACCTAATTCTGTTGAACATACACATCACCTACACTCTAACTTTTCTATTAAAGGGGTTTTTCAATGTATTTTTCACCAGTTAAATAATTCAGGAAAAAAGGTGCAAGCTGTACTAGGTTTCTTGCAACTGAGAAATTTTCTTAAGACAATGTCTTTTGACAGCTGCCTTTCAACAGAGATTTCCCCTCACCCTCCCAACACCCCTTTTTTCTTGAATATTGTTCAGCTGCTCTGGCAAGATCAAAGTGCCAGACTGACAACGCCTGGAGACATACTGCTATTAGCCTTACTAGCAGAGCTGTTGACCTAAATTGACAAAGCAGCCTGAGTCAAAAAGTCTTAAGCGAGGCCACCTTCACTCTCAGAAGCTTTATAAATCATTCTAATAGAGCTAACTAATGAGCATTCGTTCTGTGTGGGCCACGAGGCAGACTTTTCTTTGCCATCCAGTATGTTCTCTCCAATAGTTGGGAGATGTTTAATTTACAGCTGAACTGCCAGGCTTTGCAGTTCTAGCAGCCTAAGAACAAGAGAAACAAAATTATTTATGAGCCAAGATGTGACACGTCTATTGAAACACTTACGATAAAATGGCCCAAAGTGGACTTCATGTGATTCATAACTAATGGCTTGTCTACACTTAAAACACTGCACCGCTGCAGCTGTGCTGCTGTAGCACTTCAGTGAAGACATGACCTAATCCAAAGGGAGGTCTCCCTCAGCGTCCGTACTCCACCTCCCCAAGAGGCAGTAGTTAGGTCAATGCGAGAATTCTGTCTACACTGGGGGATAAGTCAACTTAACTACATCATTCAGGGGTGTGGATTTTTCACACCTCAAGAGATATAGTTATAACAACCTAATTTCCTAGTGTAAACAGACCTAAGTGGTGAGTTGTATTCTTCAGTAAATTACTGATGGCAGGCTTAAGCCAAGTGTGGAATAAGTATTAGTTCCTATGGTCTTCCCCTTCCTCATCTTATTGTCTTCAGTCCTAACTGAGAGTTGATGCTTTCATTATATTCAGAAGATTCCTTTGTTACCCAGGGTTATCTGAACACAAAGCTACTATGGTAACTAGTCTCTGTTTTCCAGGTTGTGTCAGAAAATAAATCAGTGGGGGACACAGCACCTCTATCTGATAAATGATTGGTACACACAAGAGTGCTTCCACCCCAAAATTCTTGTTTTTATTGAGTTCAAAGCACACATCTAAAATAGCAATAGTTTAGAGAACCATAGAATATAGATACCGAAAGTCTGAGGTGGTGTCAAGTGGCAGCAGCAGATTTCTGGTGGTGAGCCTTCCTCTGAGCTGCTGGGAAGATTGTCATGTCATCTTGCTCATAGAAAATCCAAACTCTTTCTAATTAATCTTTTAATAAGTAACTCAAAACAAATAATAACTCAAAGTAACTTCTAATAAACTGACCATTTCCCTAGCAACAGTAAAGAACTCATAATTTCTACTTACCAGTAAAGCAACTCAAGTAAGAAACTTAAAATTACAGACACCCAGACTCAAGGTCAACTATCCTTGTTAAAAGCAACAGAGGGTCCTGTGGCATGAAAGCTTATGCTCCCAATACTTCTGTTAGTCTTAAAGGTGCCACAGGACCCTCTGTTGCTTTTTACAGATTCAGACTAACACGGCTACCCCTCTGTTACTTATCCTTGTTAGTAACACTGCAGCTGTGCAGCTGTTTTTGTCTGTCTAAACAAGACCAAATTCTTCCTCGCTATTTTGTGTCTCGCTTTCAGCTTATGGTGGCTAAGTGCACAAGATAGCTGCAGGTTATGTCAAATCCAGTTCTCTCATAACACTTTCTTTCAGTTGATGGTAGCCTCCTTCTCTCTCTCTCTCTCTCTCACACACACACACACACACACAGCGTGGCTTTCCATTTTAAAGTGACTCCAAGATTGAAATTAAAATCCAATACAAAAGAATCCTTCTGGATTCAACATATCACAAAATAAGGATGTCAACAAGCAAAAAAAAACAACCCACAACAGAAATATATATTGAACTGTCAAGGGGTCTGTGATGGGATCTAAATTTAGCTCAAGAAAGGGATCTTGGTGTCATCATGGATAGTTCTCTGAAAACATTTGCTCAATGTGCAGCGGAAGGAAAAAAAGCTTACAGAATGTTAGGAACCATCAAGAAAGGGAGAGATAAGTCAGAAAATATCATAATGCCACTACATAAATCCATAGTATGCCCACACCTTGAATACTGAGTGAAGTTCTGGTCGACCCACCTCAACAAAGATATATTAGAATAGGAAAAGGAAATGAAAAAGAGTAGGGGTATGGAATAGCTTCCATAGAAGGAGAGATTAAAAATACTGAGACTGTTCAGCTTAGAAAAGAGATGACTAATTAAGGGGATATGATAGAGATCTGTAAAATCAGGAATGGTGTGGAGAAAGTGAATAAGGAATTGTTATTTACCCCTTTGCATAACAGAAGATGTAGGAGCCACCTGATGAAATTAATAGGCAGCAAGTTTAAAATAAACAAAAGGAAGTACTTCTTCCCACAAAGCACAGTCAACCTGTAGAACTCATTGCCAGGGGATGTTGTGGAAGCCAAAAGTAGAACAGAGTTCAAAAAAGAATTAGATAAGTTAATGGGGGATGGGACCATTAGTGGCTATGAGCCAAGATGGTCAGGGCACAACCACCTGCTCCAGGTGTACCTGAATTTTCAGAAGTTGGGACTGGGCAATGGGATGGAGCACTCAATCCCTGTTTTGTTAATTCCCTCTGAAGCATCTGGCATTGGTCACTATCAGAGACAGGATACTGAGCTAGATGGACCTTTGGTCTGAATCAGTATGGCTCTCCTTATGTAAGTTCCCTAGAAAATTACTCCTGAATAAAGAAACTATGTTTTTATTGAATTAAGAGAATGGGAAAACATAGGCTTGGGGAAATGTAAAGGACATGGGATTACTGTGATCTCAATTGTCAAATTATTTTAATGGACTAATCAAAACACAGAATCTTCAGTACTGTTTGGTTGTTAAATAGCACAAACCATCATTCATATAATAACCTGTAGATATCAGATTTAATTCTCTATATCAGAATAATCAGTTATCGTGATTATAGATGCCAAATTTGGGGCCTGATTCTCCACTCCATTATACCGGTTTGGTAATGGTATGACTCCATTCAAGTCAATGGGGAATCAGGGCCCCACTGACTTACTGCAAGGGGGAGGAGAATCACCTTCATTGTACCACAATTTCATATTGGTGTTATTCCATTGCCTTATTCCCTACTCATACCACTGCGAGCAAGAGAGGAATTAGGACCCAAATCTACAAGATGTGTGGTAAGTTAAGCAACAAAAACTCCTAATTTTCTGGTACAATCAGACTGCATGTTCTCCATATTCAGAGTGGGAAATCTCCAAAAAAACATGGGATCTGCCTAAAATAGAGTTTTTAGCAGCCCCCTCAACCTCAGAAAACCCTCAAACAAACCAAAATAATAAAATACCCATGAAGCATGGAGTGAACTAAAACGAGAGCAGTCACAAATGTGTATTCTAACTTTGCAGCTGCTAAATCGCACTCTGTTGAGTGCACGGCACTCAACATATAGTAAGACATGTTCCCTGCTTGGAAGAGTTCATATTTGAAGATAAATTCAAAATAGGACACAGACGTGTAGGCCAAGAAAGGGAATTCATGGAGAACATTTGGTGATGAAAAGCAAAGTAGGAAGAATTGTCTGAAAGAATCAGTTTTAAGAAGGGAGATGAGGGAGAAAAAAAAATCGTTGCCAAACAAAAAGAGGAAAGTATGATAGAATGCGTGAAGCCAACAGTCAAAGGGAGCAGTCAAACAGAGTAGAAACCGAGGGATGGAAAAAGAGGAAATGGGAGCAGAGATGAAGGTGTAGGAAAGATTATTTGGGTCTTGATGATGAAAATGAGGAACTTGAATTTGTTGCAATGAGAGATAGGAAACTAATGAACACATTTAATTTGAGTAGGTGGGGAATGTCACAAAACAGTGAAAGGGGAAGATGTTAACATTTGGTCAATCTATATTTGTTCATATGTGTCATTCACTAATTGGATTGTTTTCTCCTAGATAAGTGGCTCTCAACTTTTTCTGTACCATGATCCCATGTTGCAAAAAGTTTCAGGATTTTTTTTAACTAAAAAAGAAAGAGATGGCAGTCACACCCTCAAGATATATTTGTGACCCTGTCAGGGTGATAGCCTCTGATAAAGAGTATTGGAGAGGTGCACTTTTTGTAAATCAGTGTTAATGAATTAATTTAATATTGGGAAGAAGAAGAAGAGTTGAAATTAGGCAAGGTTTCAAGTCTGGGAGAAAGGAAGTATCACACATTTGTTCACAGCAGTAGATAACAGAAGTGGTGGAGAGGGATCAGGAGTGAGAGATATCAAGTTTTGTTTTTTAGGGATTGCATTTGAAATGGTAGACAGGCATCCAAGAGGAGATCTGTGAAAGCAGATGGAGTTGGAGAGAGGGGGAGAGATGTCAAACTCAAATGAGCAGTCATTGGTCACATTTAGTTTCTCTGAAGTGGATTTTTAACTTGAAACAGCATTAGGAAGTGTCCTTTGGAATCCTCCATTTTTCTGCCCATTACTGCTATCTATGGTGAACTTTGCTTCAATGAAGAAGGACCCATCTCATAAACTCATAGGCTTTTCAGCCAGAAGGGACCATCATCATCGTCTAGTCTGACTTCCTGCATATCACGGGCCACAGAACATCACTGACCCACTCTTGATTTAAAGACTTCAAGTTACAGAGACTCCACCATTTACTCTAGTTCAAATCAGCAAGTGACCCATGACCCATGCTACAGAGGAAGGCAAAAAAACCCAGGGTCTCTGCCAATCTGACCTGGGTGAAAATTCCTTCCCGAAACCATATATGGCAATCAGTTACACGCTGAATATGTGGGCGAGACCCACCTGCCAGACAACTGAGAAAGAATTCTATGCAGTAACTCAGAGCCCCGCTTGTCTAGTGTCTCACCTCTGGCCATTGTAGATATTTGCTACTAGCAGTCACCGATGTGCCATACGCCATAGTAGGCAATCTCATCATACCATCCCCTCCATAAATTTATCAAGTTCACTCTTAAAACAAATTTGGTTTTTTGCTCCCACTGCTCCCCTTTGAAGGTGTTCCAGAACTTCACTCCCCTGATGGCTAAAGCCCCATTAATGCTGTTCTGTATATTGGATAGATGAGGTGATTTCCTCCCTGGAATCCAAGCACCCCTCCCTCCCTCTCCAGCCCTTGCATCTCCCACCAGACAAGGAAGCAAAATGGAAAACAAACACTAAGATAATTTCCCTAACCACACCCTGCTCCTCTCATGGAAAAGAAAGGTTCCGCTACTAGATTCCTATTGTGACACTGCAGTTCCTTTCCCTAAAATGTGTGTTTTTTCCTGAAATATTTAGCAGTCTCACTGGAACACTTTCTTGCTTTGGGTCAAAAATGATAATAGCAGCTAAAATTTCTCCCAGATCCTGTACCTTAAAAACAGTTCTTGGTCAGTCCCCATCTATTGTTTTCTGGAAAATTACCCCAAAAGATGTGTCTGGGATTATGGTTTCGGCTCCTAGGGGCAAGGCAATTCGATCACAGAGATAAATTGCTGGCAAAGACTTTATTTCACCTATGTCACATCGTTCAAGTCCATTTCCCAGGAGAGGATATGTAGGACACCTTTCCTAACATCTATTACTCCATGATTAACCATAATGGAATCCAAACCGGTTACAATTTCTGTGAAATATGAACCTGTCTCTCTCTCTGCTTTCCAGAACCAGAGGAACATTTTAAAAGAGAAGGAATACATATCTTACTGAAAATACACTTAGAGAATGAAAAGAGAGTGAGATACCTGATAGTAAAATCTATTTCATTTAAGTGATTCAGTAAAAATTGCTAAATCTATTCAGAAAGGAAGGTAGGTAGATTAATTTAAGTAATTATATTATATATTATGTTATAATATTATATAATCTCACCCGTGCACTTCACAGGTTACTATAAAGGTTCTTAGTGCAAAGCCTATCTCAGTTGAAAATTGGTGTCACTGTTTCTTCAAGCCCTTTGTTCCAACCTTACCTGTGAAAAGAAAAAAAAGAAAGAAAGCCCAGATACTACATAATGAGGAGCAATTCTAACTGCAGGGGGAAAAGGAAGAGATCTACTGAGATATAGTATCTTATTCTGTTTTCTACTGAGAGGGGGAAAATAATTTTGTCCAGTGATGCACTGGACAAAGGACCTCCTCAAAACTTTTTTCCAGTGCAGTGTGTGATACATGTGACATTCCCTGGGTAAAATACTCTTTCCCCTCCCATCACAAAAGATCCTCCAGCCTTTTGGGATTCTGCCATTGATACCATGATTGGAACTGAACTAGTGGCAATGGTGGGACATTTTAGGAGAAATGCTTTGGTATACAGAATGTTAGCTTTACTAGGTACAGACTCTTTCTAAGTTTTCTGCCTGCCTTACTAAAAGTCTTTAGTTAGTTTTTAGTAAGATTTTTTTCTGTATAATTCACTTCTATTTGCATTTTCCTCTATTGGGTTTTGACCTCTTTTATTGTAAAATAAATGCCATGGATTAATTTCTTCCATGAATTATATATGTACAGCCCCCTGAGGTTAATAGAGTAGCACACATGTAGTATAGCAGAATTTGACATTCTAACTATAATCTTCTTTGACTGTATAATATTTTGTAGGAGCTCACTCAGTGCAGCTCTGAAAAATGTCACACCATTACCTACAGATCAGTTTGCTCCTCATTAGCTGTGACAAACAGGGGACTTTGAATCAGGGTCCTATTGCCTAAGGGGTTCCATTGTGTACATTTAGTACAAGCCTGTGGGATAACTATGGATATCCTTTCAAAATTTTAGCTGTTCCATAAAGGCCTGAACTGAATAGATCTGGGAGTTGGAGATCTGGGAGAGAAGTTTGCAACATAAAGGTGAAAGGTGGGCAGAAGCAGCAGTTAAACAATATGCAGAATCTCATAGCTTGATAGACAGATATACTATGCACCGGACAATACAAATAAATATGGTTCATGAAATAAAATTAAGGTCCAGGACTCACTTTCTCCATTATCACTTTTTTCCCACAAGGTACAGTCTTGAATTTTACTGTCCATTACCTTGCAGGACATTAAAACAGACCCAGAAATATTCTGGGCCAATATATCATAATGATAAAATATCATTACACAAAAATCATACTATAATCATAAAATAACTTAGTTCAAGCAGCAAGGTCTTAAAGATAGCAAGCAGAGCGCTGCATGAGGCAGCAGTTTCAGTTCACAAGGTAGTATGAACATGTGTTTTGGTTTGTTTTTCAATTTGTGCAGGATTAACACTGGTTTTCCAGCTTTATTCAGATTCTAGGTTTAAAAATTCAAAGTGAAACACGAGTGCAAAGGTTTTGCTTGGTTTCGTATCAAAGCCATGTAAAGCCATTGGTTTCAGGGTTTGTACAGCTAGTCTATTACAACAGGCTTAGGGCCCCTCAACCTGCTCACATTGGGAAGTCTTCTGGACATTTACATTGTATTAGAGCTTCTTAAAATTCTCCTAGAAGAAACAACAACATTAAAGGCTGTACTGTATTAGTATTGTTATAATAAACTCTTGTTAAAAACCGACACGATTTTCTTAGAGTATGGAATGGAGACATTTCTAACAAACATTTTAATCTCTCTCGGATGAAAGGTATAGGTCTCGATGCATGCATTCCTCTGTCCCTTTATATAATTGCTTATTATAAAGATATAACAAATATCTAACAATGCTATGACAAGCAAATGCTATTTTGATGGTCTGAAGACACAAGTTCTGCTTTTGTGGTTTGCCACCAGGATACACAATGGTGTTAGATCCTTGTACTATGCTGTTGCTGATTTGTTGTTATAGCATCTGATCCCACATTACTGAAATCAATAGGAGTTTTAATATTGACTTCAACAGGAGTAGGATTGGACCAATATAGAAGTACATTTAAATTTTCCTTTTTCCTATTGCCTAATGTCTTAATTTAAACTCTTACTTCCTAGATGAATGAAAGTTAAAAACTGACAGAGCCCTGGTCTACACTACGAGTTTAGGTCGAATTTAGCAGCGTTACATCGATTTAACCCTGCACCCGTCCACACGACGAAGCCGGGTTTTTTCAACTTAAAGGGCTCTTAAAATCAATTTCTGTATTCTTCCCCCAACGAGGAGATTAGCGCTGAAATCAACCTTGCCGGGTTGAATTTGGGGTAGTGTGGGGGTAGTGTGGTCACAATTCGATGGTATTGTCCTCCGGGAGCTATCCCAGAGTGCTCCATTGTGACCGCTCTGGACAGCACTCTCAACTCAGATGCACTGGCCAGGTAGACAGGAAAAGGCCTGTAAACTTTTGAATCTCATTTCCTGTTTGGCCAGAGTGGCAATCTGCAGGTGAGTGCAGATCTCATCAGCAGAGGTGACCCTGATGGAGTCCCAGAATCACAAAAGAGCCCCAGCATGGACCAAACGGGAGATATGGGATCTGATCGCTGTATGGGGAGATGAATCCATGCTATCAGAACTCCGTTCCAAAAGACGAAATGCCCAAACATTTGAAAAAATCTCCAAGGGCATGAAGGACAGAGGCTATAACAGGGACCCGCAGCAGTGCCACATGAAACTTAAGGAGCTCAGGCAAGCCTACCAAAAAACCAGAGAGGCAAATGGCCGCTCCGGGTCAGACCCCCAGACATGCCAATTCTATGATGAGCTGCATGCCATTCTAGGAGGTGCAGCCACCCTGTGCTTTGACTCCGTCAATGGAGTAGCATGCAACAGGGATACGGGTTTGGGGGACGAGGAAGATGAGGAGGAGGAGGTTGACGATAGCTCACAGCAAGCAAGTGGAGAAACCATTTTCCCCAACAGCCAGGAACTGTTTCTCACCCTGGACCTGGAGCCAGTACTCCCCAAACCCACCCAAGGCTGCCTCCTGGACCTGCCAGGCAGAGAAGGGACCTCTGGTGAGTGTACCTTTGTAAATATTATACATGGTTTAAAAACAAGCGTGTTTAATGATTAATTTGCCCTGGCATTCGCGGCCAGTACAGCTACTGGAAAAGTCTGTTAATGTGTCTGGGGATGGAGCGGAAATCCTCCAGGGACATCTCCATAAAGCTCTCCTGGATGTACTCCCAAAGCCTTTGCAAAAGGTTTCTGGGGAGGGCAGCCTTATTCCGTCCTCCATGGTAGGACACTTTACCACACCAGGCCAGTAGCACATAGTCTGGAATCATTGCATAACACAGCATATGGTCCTGGTGTTTGCTGGCATTCAAACAACATCCATTCTTTATCTCTCTGTGTTATCCTCAGGAGAGTGATATCATTCATGGTTGAAATAGGGTGATTTTATTAAGGGGACATTCAGAGGTGCCCGTTCCTGCTCGGCTGTTTGCTTGTGGCTGAACAGAAATGTTCCCCGCTGTTAGCCACGCAGTGGGGGAAGGGGTGAAGCGATCATCCCAGAGAATTGGGTGTGGGGGGGGGGGTTAGTTGGGTTTGTGCTGCATGTTAACTCGAAAACCGCAGCCCCTCCTTTTAAATTGCCAACCCATTTTAAATGGCCAACCCAACGGCTGCTTGGTATGGGAAATGAGAGCGCTACTGTTTGAAACCATTCCCACACGTTATGAAGGTTAAAGAAGCCAAAAGACTGTGTCTTACCATGGCTGCCTGCAAGCCGAATTCTGTTGCCCGGCCCTGCGTGAGTGATCTCTCACACCAAACCGGCATACCCTCAGTAAGAGGCAAAATGCAACCTTGTATCGAAAGCACATGTGCTATGTAATGTTAACAGCAAAGTTTACCGTGAAAGAGTCTACTCATTGTTCTCTAAAATGTGTCTTTTTAACTACCACTCTCCCTTTTTTTCCTTCACCAGCTGCAAACGTTTCAACGCTCACACTATCTTCTCCTTTGCTAGAGGCTAGCAAAGATTAGAAGGCAAAAAAAACCGCATTTGTGATGAAATGTTCTCTGAGCTCATGCAGTCCTCCCACACTGAAAGAGCACAGCAGAATGCATGGCGGCAGACAATGTCAGAGTGCAGGAAAGCACAATATGAACGCGAGGACAGGTGGTGGGCTGAAGATAATAAGTGGCGGGCTGAAGATGATAGGTGGCGTCAGCTTGCTAACAGAAGGCAAGAGGCAATGGTGAGGCTACTGGAGGAACAAACTGATATGCTCTGGCGTATGGTTGAGGTTCAGGAAAGGTAGCATGAGGACAGACCGCCGCTACAACCCCTGTGTAACCAACCACCCTCCTCCCCAAGTTCCATAGCCTCCTCACCCAGATGCCCAAGAACGTGGGGGGGGGGGGCCTCCGGGCACCCAACCACTCCACCCTAGAGGACTGCCCAAGCAACAGAAAGCTGGCATTCAATAAGTTTTAAAGTGCAGTGTGGCCTTGTCCTTCCCTCCTTCCCCACCCCACCCCGCCCAGTACTTCCCTCCTCCCCCACCCCTCCCAGGCTACATTGGCAGTTATCCCCCTGTTTGTGTGATCAATTAATAAAGAATGCATGAATGTGAAGCAACAATGACTTTATTGCCTCTACAAGCGGTGAGCGAAGGGGGGAGGGGAGGGTGGTTAGCTTACAGGGAAGTAGAATGAACCAA